>NC_056663.1:28606944-28921388 GCF_018350195.1 Panthera tigris | reverse complement strand
AGGATTTGTAGTGATTATAAGAAAAGAGAGGAGTGTCATTACTAGTGAGCATCATTCCCATCAACTTGGGGATAACCCTAGCCTAAAAATATTTCCGAGTCCACTTTCTGTTCACCAAGCATAAAATTTAGCTCAAGAGTTATACCTTCCTTACTTTATGGACTCGTATATATCAACTTCGCTTTCAGGCCAGCCTTCTTTCCCTGGGATCCTTGATCTCCCAAGTGCTGAGAGGCAGCACAAGGCAGGTGCACCCACTTGCACTTACCACTCTTCCTTCTATCCCATCCACTTCCTCAGCTCAGGCCATCTCTTCTCACCTCCACACCCCACTTCAATTCTTAAAGCCCTCTCCATTTGAACCATGCCTCCAGAAATTGGTTTTTATTGCTGCTATTTTGGGGTTTAAGACAAAAAGCCCCTTAAATCTACAATGGAGTCATTGAACCCCAGACCTCCAAACAGAAAGCTCCAGATATTCCCATGCTATAGATACCTGATGAGTTTATAGCTTAAAAAACAATTTTTTTAAAGCTTATTTTTCAATCAAGTACCCATGGTCTATACAGAAAGAAGAATTTTTGTGATTCATTCCTAATCCAACTATCAAAAGATTACCAGAGCTAAAGTTCTGATGCATTTCCATGATTGTATCACTGAAATTATCTAATGTATTTAAATATGCATATTAATTTATTCACATTTCATTGTAACACAAGCAATAAAACTTCTTTATAAGCATAATTTAAATGGCCAATCATCTCATGATATGGACACAAAACAATTTACCTTAGTTATTTCCCATTCATTGGATCTTAAAATTGTTTCACTGGATGCACATAATTCTTCTGCACTTTGGATCATTTCCTTAGGAAAGATTCTGAGAACTCGAGGTGCCAAGTTACACAATATTAGTAGTTTGGGGGCTTTCCATATATATATAATCTAATATAGGAAGTTAATTACAAATTTATACTCAGAGCAAGTGTGCTCAAGCATTAGACATTTGCTGATTGATAACTAGAGTTGAACAATGCCAGAGTTAGGGGTACCAACCCTCCATGCAGTCGAAAATCTATGCATAACTTTTTCTGTAAAATAATAATAATAATAATAATAATGTTAATGATACTGGCACCTGGGTGGCTCAGTCGGTTAAGCGTTCAACTTCAGCTTATGTCATGATCTCACGGTTTGTGAGTTCGAGCCCCACGTTGGGCTCTGTGCTGAAAGCTCAGAACCTGGAGCCTGCTTCGGGATTCTGTGTCTCCCTCTCCCCCTCCCCAGCTTTCCCCCTCCCCAGCTTTCCCCCTCCCCCTCCCCAGCTTTCCCCCTCCCCAGCTTTCCCCCTCCCCAGCTTTCCCCCTCCCCCTCCCCAGCTTCCCCCTCCCCCTCCCCAGCTTCCCCCTCCCCAGCTTCCCCCTCCCCCTCCCCCTGCCCCTCCCCAGCTTTCCCCCTCCCCCTGCCCCTCCCCAGCTTTCCCCCTCCCTCTCCCACTGTAAGAAAAACATTAAAAAAAAAAAAGTAATGACTAACAGCCTACTGTTGACCATAATACTGATAACAACTGATTAACACCTATTTTGTGTATATATTATATACTATAGTTTTACAATAAAGTAAAAGAAGAGAAAATGGTAAGGAAATCATGAGAAAAATACATTGACAGTACTGTGCTGTATTTATCCAAAAAAAATCCACATGTAAGTGGACCCTCACAGTTCAAACCCATGTTGTTCAAGAGTTGACTGTGTACACATAAAACAGTACCTCATTCTTTTTGTATTAATTTCATTCTTTTTGAAATTAAAGGGTTTTTTTAATTTTTTTTTTAAGGTTTATTTATTTTTGAGACAGAGCATGAATGGGGGAAGGGCAGAGAGAGGGAGACACAGAATCAGAGGCAGGCTCCAGGCTCTGAGCCATCAGCCCAGAACCCGACGCAGGGCTCGAACTCACGGACAGTGAGATAGTAACCTGAGCTGAAGTCAGATGCTTAACCGACTGAGCCACCCAGGTGCCCTAAAGGGTTTTTTTTTTTTTTTAATGTTTCTTAGAAAAGTTTCTTTTCCTCCTTTTCTAAGTTTTGGTCTTAATATATATCTCTGTACGCCAGATATAATATTACCTTAGGTTTTTTTGTTAAAAATGCTTTCCCGATGTGTTGCATGCCTTTTACTGTGTATTGTTTTGTTTTATATTTTTAAGTAGAGAAAATGTGGGCTTTTTAAGATCATTTTTATGTGAGAAGTCAAGTCTATTAGTCTTCTCTTTCATTGCCTCTAGGCTAACAAATCCTTTCCCATCCCTGGATCAGATAACATTCATCTATATTTCTATCATTTTCATGTTTTGTTGACATTTAGTGTTTTAATCCATCAGAAAATAGATGATCATTTAGTAACAGAAAACTTGAAAACATTTTCTAATTTTAGATGTAATTAATAATCCTACCCTTTATTATTGATTTGTTTTGCCTCCTTTTCAGGCATTAAATCTTATTTGCATCAAGTTATTTTTCTAAATTATCTATTGATTCATTTATCTACCAGTACCATGCAGATCTAATTGCTATAGTTTTATAAGAGATGCTAACATTTTCAGTAGAATCCAGGGAAGGTTGCTTCTGCCTCATTATATTTTTTTTCAGCATTTTTTAGTGCTGTTCTTCTCATATGTATGTTCTTTCACATGATGTTAAAAAGATATTTTGGCAATTTTCAAGGAAAAAATATCCTGTCGGAATTTTTATTACATTAAAACTGAAATTTGGAAAGAATTGACATTTTCACATAAATCCTGCTTCCCTTCAAGAACATTTTATATCTACATTGTCACAATTCTATTATATCTCAGTTGAGTTTTATAATTTACTCCATAGAGATTCCCACATTTAATTTTATTGTTATTCATAGACTTTTTCTCCCTTTTATTACTATTGTGAACAGAATCTTTTTCTCACTGTTACTGCTAACTGGTTATTGCCTTAGAGATTAGCCACAATAATATTAACCCAGAAAACGTTTAAAGCAAGTATTACCAAGTGCTCTTTTCAACAAAAGAGAAATTTCTATAAAGTATTCATAATGCATCTAACTTTAAGAATGGAAAAATATCTCATGGATTGGAAGAATATCATTAAAATGTGTACACTACCCAAAGCAATCTACACATTAAATGCCATCCCTAATCAAAATAACACCAGCATTCTTCACAGGGCTAGAACAATCCTAAAATTTGTATGGAACCATAAAAGACCCCTAAGAGCCAAAGTATCGTTGAAAAAGAAAACCAAAGCTAGAAGTATCACAATTCCAGAATTCAAGCTGTATTACAAAGTTTTAATCATCAAGACAGCAAAGTGGCACAAAAACAGGCACATAGACCAATGGAACAGAATAGAGAACCCAGAAATGGACCCACAAACGTATGGCCAACTAATCGTTGACAAAGGAGGAAAGAATATCCAATGGAATAAAGACAGTCTCTTCAGAAAATGGCGTTGGAAAAACTGGACAGCAGCAAACAGAAGAATGAAATTGGACCACTTTCTTACCCCTTACAGAAAAGGAAACTCAAAATGGATGAAAGACCTAATTGTGAGACAGGAAACCACCAAAATCCTACAGGAGAAAACAGGCAGCAACCTCTTTGACCTCAGCCACAGGAACTTCTTACTAGATGTGTCTCCAGAAGCAAGGGAAACAAAAGCAAAGATGAACTACTGGAACCTCATCAAGATAAAAGGCTCCTGTACTGCAAAGGAAACAATCAACAAAACTACAAGGCAATGGATGGAATGGGAGAAGATATTTGCTAACAACATATCAGATAAAGGGTTAGTATCCAAAATCTCTAAAGAACTTACCAAACTCAACACCTAAAAAAACAAATGATCCAGTGAAGATATGGGCAGAAGACATTAATACACACTTTTCCAAAGACAACATTCAGATGGCGAACAGACACATGAAAAGATGCTCAATATCACTCATCATCAGGGAAATACAAATCAAAACCACAGTGAGACACCACCTCACATCTGTCAATGGCTAAAATTAGCAACTCAGGAAACAACAGATGTTGGCAAGGATGCAGAGAAAAGAGAACCCTTTTGCACCGTTGGTGGGAAAGCAAACTGGTGCAGCTACTCTGGAAAACAGTAAGGAGGTTCCTCAAAAAATTAAAAATAGACCTACCCTACGACCAACAATTGCACTCCTAGGTATTTATCCAAAGGATACAAAAATGTGGATTCAAAAGGGAACATGCACCCCAATGTTTACAGCAGTACTGTAAACAATAGCCAAAGTATGGAAAAAGCCCACGTCTCAACTGATGAATGGATACAGAAAAAATGGTATATAATGTATATATATTATATATAATACACACACAATGGAATATTACTCAGTGATCAAAAAGAATGAAATCTTGCCATTTGCAACATGGATGAAACTAGTATCAGTGCTAAGTGAAATAAGTCAATTAAAGAAAGACAAATACCATATGATTTCTATTCATATGTGTAACTTAAACAACATAGATGAACACAGGGGAAGGGAAGGAAAAATAAGATAAAAACAGAAGGAGGTAAACCATAAGAGACTCAACTACAGAGAACAGACTGTTGGTGGAGGGGAGGTGGGTGGGGGCATGGGCTAAATGGGTGATGGGTATTAAGAGGGCACTTTTGAGATGAACACTGGGTTTTACGTGTGATGAATCACTAAATTCTACTCCTGCCACCAAAGAAATTTAAAAAAAAAAAAAAAGGTCTTGCTGATGAACCCTCTAAAATAAACTGCATACTCCTATGTAATTAAATAAATTGATTTGCTCAATTGCTTAGGCCATAATTTTTATATATAGGGTAATGCTTACTAAACTGTTAGCAAAAATTGTTTCAGAGCAATTATTCTAACAATTAGGTATCAGAGCCAGTTTTCTACGGAGATTTCTCCTAGTCTATAAAAATGAAAGCATGAGAAAGCATGAGATCTGTATAAAGGAGATTGCTTCATTTTCTCTTCTCAGTAACAGGGTGAAATGGAGAGAAAGGGATATGGGTCCACATCATTTGAAAATGCTGTAAAGTCTCTAAGATACATATGCCCTAAAGAAAAAGATACCAGAATGTGTCTTCATTTTAATTCTACGAAAATGAATTTCTTCAGACTGTCATGAGCATCAATGGTTGCAGGTGAGAAAACTTCAACTCAATCCAGCTCTAGACCAAACGGACTCACTGACTCACACGATTAGAAAGTCCAAGAGTAGACAAGGCATACTCATGTTTCTTTCCTCCACAGCCCTCCTCTTCCTCTACTTTATTCTTCCTTTTGGTTCTGCTTTTCTACCCTTCTCTTTGCCTATTGACTTCATTCCCCAGTGTCAACAAATAGGGTTTATCTCCACCCCTGGAACTCATGTGCCTTCCCATGTACTTGCTACTCATTTCCCATTCTGCCTAATAAACTTATTAACATAAGGAACCGATGTGAAGTTCTGCATGGTGTCCAGATAGTCTAAGTCCCTTCATACTGTATTATAACAGATGGAAGGAGAGTTAGCACAGTCCTGTGGCAAGATCACAAATATATACTGTTATCTAGCCCACATGAGTGAAAACTGATTCTGATCCTTTTCTTGATAAGGATGAAAAGACATTCACCATATTGATGGCTGCATACATAGTTCTGAGGCTGTGTTAATCTGCTCTAGCAAGAAGTATGTCTGGCAAAGCCACCACAACTGATGCTACTACTTGATTGTATCTGCAGTAGTCCATGATCATCTGCCAGAAACCATTTCATTGTCAAGACTGGTGAACTAGGGGCGCCTGGGTGGCTCTGTCGGTTGAGCGTCCGACTTCAGCTCAGGTCTCAATCTCGTGGTCCGTGAGTTCAAGCCCCGCGTCGGGCTCTGGGCTGATGGCTCAGAGCCTGGAGACTGCTTCTGATTCTGTGTCTCCCTCTCTCTCTGCCCCTCCCCCGTTCATGCTGTCTCAAAAATCAATAAATGTTTAAAAAAATTTAATTAAAAAAAAAAGACTGGTGAACTAAATGAGGATTTGATGAAGACCATTTCTGCCTTTTTTAAGTTTGGAGAAAGGCATTAATATCAGAAACAACTCTAGGTTGTAATATTGTGTTTTTATTTACTCTCTTGGCCAAGATGTAGGACAGCTTTTCAGGCTTCCCCCACATGACAGCTCTTAACCATAGGCCAAGAAACAACAGGAGAGTGCTACCAACTTCCAAGTATGTCCATTCCAATAAAACCTTTCTAATTTTCAAATGTAAACATTTAAAGCTAAAACATTCCCTCTATACATGACATCAGCTGCATCTTCCAATGTGTTGTATTTTCGTTTTTAATTAGTTTGAAATATTTCCTAGGGTTTTTCCTGGGGTTTCCCCAGTATTGGGTTACCTGAGTAAATAGCCATCATCCCTTTGAAAGAGAATGGAGAAATTCCTTAACGTTTACACTTGTCATAGCACTTCAACATTTTCCCTCAGGGGAATCACCTTCTTTAGGCAATGGCTTCTGTGTCTGAGACTTGACTCAGTCCAAAAATTGGGTAAGGATAGTGACATTTTATTTGGTTAATTGGGATCAGCCTCTTGATCATCCATCCCTAATTTCTCTTAATAGTATCAAGTCTAATGCTCTTGTTAATCGTCATCTACTTGGACCCCAATAACACTGTGTGCTAGAAACCATCTCCATAGCTCTCTGAAGTTCAGGCCCACCTCACTACCGCTCCAACCCCACTGCTCCTTACAATAATGGCCCTCATCTTGTTTCAGATGGTTAAACAGGGCCCACCTAGCCCCTGTCAAGGACAGTTCTGTAACAGCATCTCCTAGCATCAGTTCCGACATACAAAACTTCTCACCAGAGGCCTTGCCAATCCTGTGAGGAGCTCTAGACCCGGGTTGGACTTTCAGACTTATCCCAAGTTGCGACAAGTTGTCCAGGCCTTTGTACCCCTGCATTGACCAGTCACTGAATTCAGTCTGCTGCCCCTGTCCCCCACCTGCAGAAGGTGTCAATTTTGGTGAAGCATCTACCTTCAGCCTGAAACCCCCAAAGAGATGCAGCTGTGAGCTGTGACAAGCCAGCACTCCTGGCAGCTAGGGGAATGAGTGCTTCAGTCCAGAACAGGAATATGGTTGGTACATCACAGCATCCACCACAGTAACATACATTTGAGAAATGATTAATAAAAGGCCTATAGTTTGGGGAGAGTGGAGGAGTAGAGGATTTTGTTTTTTAACTGACTTAATGACACTCTAGCTCAAACCAGCTGAAGCCATTTCCATAGAGCTAATAAAAATAAACTCAGGTGAGGAGACATAGTTTCTAAGTTGTCACTGAATCTCTCTCAAGGCAGGACACCTTCTCCAAATACTTTCTTTACTTTTATGAAGAACTAGAGAAATTGGATTGTACATTGGAGGCCTAAAAGTGCAAAGCCTGCTCACAGATGTATTTTGATGGGTACCCAGTATTTCTAAAAATCAGATTAGTTGCAAACAGTTAAAACCAATAAATCTCACAAAAATCAGACCGTTTACTTCTCTTGAAAAAAAGATCTAGAAACACTGGTCAAACAAGAGTACATTCTCAAGAATAGACTTCTTTCTCCCCTTTGTTCCACTCAATGGCTGGAACCCCAGCGAACCCGGCCAGTCTCCTGGTAAAGGCACTTTTGATGGCCTGTGGCATAACAGATTTAAGCTGGCAGAGGTTCGGGTTGCAGTAAGTTTGCACCACTGAGCAACTGAGAGCCTGCAGTATATTTTTTATTTCCTGGAGTTTCAGAACATCACTAGAATTTGCAAATACCTTAATCCACTGAATTCTTCTTGACCCTTTATCTCCAAAGGTCAACCATGTGAACAGACAGTCTGGGACAACTATGCCCACAGTGAAAAGACGACCTTGTAACTTATCAGCCAATCCAGACTATCCACTTTTGGATGCAGCTGTAAACAGAAATGAATTATTCTATGCCCCATAAGGCTGGCTTCCAGATTAGATATTTTTAAGTTTCACCCAGATCATAATCCTACCCTACCATTCAATATTAAAAGCTATTTTCTAAGGACTTGGCCATTTTAAATGTGTGTATCTTTACCTAAAGAATATCCCATAGAATAATCCTTCTGCTCATTTACTCCAAAGCATATTATGGCATTCGGATCCCCAAGAATCATAAATCTCTTGCAGAATATGTCGAATGGACCAATGAACTTTGTGTGACCATCTGCTCAAATAGACAGCAAGCACCCTGACAAAAGGGAATATAAGTATTAAGAGCAATCACACCTAGATGACCGGAGAACCAAATAAGGAAAGCAGAAGTTTCCTATCATTCACACCAGGGACTCAGAAGCAACCACCTTAAGGTTGGGGGTGGGGGACAGGGGATAGTAGTAACTTTCATTTCTAACAAAATATTGTACTGTCTTTTCCCCCCAGCACCCAAGAAAGACATCAAGTCTAAACCTTGATTACAGTCTATAACACAAATCTGATATGACCAGCACTCCAAAAGCAAACCATCTATATGAAAACCCCGAAGACCTTTAATCACGGGGGATCAGCTAGAGGGTTCCGAATAATTGTCCTTTTTTTTGGCAGTAATGGGTTTGGTGACAGCAAGCAGAACAAAGGGAAAGAGGGGATGGTGACAGCCTGGGAAGAACAAGCTGAATGCTGAGGTAAGAAGGTTCCTAACATTGGACACTCTCCAATGATAAGATAAATCCATCTCACTGGCGTCTTGTGGGAATGAGGTAATCAAAATTATGCTATGGCTTATTATGCATAGAATGATGAACAGATGTTTTCACTCTCCTCTGAAGAGCCAACAAGTAGGGAAGGGCACACGCTGCAGCACAAAGGATGTAACTGTGTTTGTGCATCCACGACACCTACTGAAGCCAAATCTCTCAGGAACAGGGTCAGGATTTGGCATCTTTAGCAAGCACCAGAGGTGAATCAAATAGAGATGGTCTTCACACCATATTTACATAAACCCTGAACATAAGTGAACCAGAAGGAAGACCTTTCTAGAAGTCGGGAGTGAAGTGATAAAAGGGATTACCAAAGACACAGAACAGAAATCCTGATTAGTGGGGCGCCTGGGTGGCTCAGTCGGTTAAGTGGCCGACTTCGGCTCAGGTCATGATCTCACGGTCCGTGGGTTCGAGCCCCGCATCAGGCTCTGTGCTGAAAAGCTCAGAGCCTGGAGCCTGTTTCAGATTCTGTGTCTCCCCCTCTCTGACCCTCCCCCATTCATGCTCTGTCTCTCTGTGTCTCAAAAATAAATAAATGTTTAAAAAAAAAAAAAAATCCTGATTAGTGACCTGTACATAGTTCTGGGAGACACAACAAGGGAAGTTTAAGGCAAAAGTGTTATTTTTTTTAGAATAAAACCTCACTGGCTATATCAGCAGGAGGTCAAGAAGTAAACACTAGAGTGGAAAGAGGTCTAAACTGAGCTTCCTGGGAAGTGTCGGTCTCCCACCAGCTCTAACTGGCAGAGTAAACTTCCACAATTGCTTTACTCTGCACTTCTTTAGGTACAGTTTTCTTCATAAATAAAATGAGATTAGCCTAGAATTTCTAGGTGCCCCTAGATTTATTTATTTTCAGAGAGACAGAGATGGCACAAGTGGAAGAGGAACAGAGAGAGACAGAGGGAGAGAGAGAATCCCAAGCAGGCTCCTTGCTGTCAACACAAGGCCTAGTGTGGGGCTCAAACTCACCACACTCCAAGATCATGACCTGAGCCTAAAGCAAAAGTCGGATGCTTAACTGCCTAAGCCACCTGGGTGCCCCAGTTTTCTATTGCTTTATAACAAATTACCACAAACTCAGTGACTTTATTTTATTTTTTTAACGTTTATTTTTGAGACAGAGCATGAACGGGGGAGGGTCGGAGAGAGAGAGGAAGACACAGAATCTGAAACAGGCTCCAGGCTCTGAGCAGTCAGCACAGAGCCCGACGCGGGGCTCAAACTCACAGACCACGAGATCATAACCTGAGCTGAAGTCGGACCCTTAAACCGACTGAGTCCACAAACTCAGTGACGTTAAACACAGGTTTACTATCTCACCATTTCTGGAAGCTAGAAGTCCAGGCCTAGCAAAGCTCATAGTGTCATCACACCAGGCTGAGACCAAGATGTCAGCCTGGACTGTTTTTTTTCTAACCTAGAGGTCAGAGTCTTCCTCTGTTATAGACTCAACTTTGTCCCCAAAGAATTCCTACATTGAAGTTCTCACCCCTGGTGTGACTGTATTTGAAGAATGAAACTTTAGGGAGGTAATTAAGCTTAAATGCTATCATAGGGTACAGTCCTCATCTGATAGGGCTGGTGTTCTTCTAAGAGGAAGAGGCAACAGGAACCTCTCAGTTGCTCTCTGCCCTCCACCCCTCACTATCCCAAATGCCCATATGAAGAAACAATGAGAAGGCAGCCATCTGCAGGCCAGGAAGAGAGACCTCACCAGAAACTAACCCTGCCAACATCATCATTTCCAGAACCATAAGGAAATACTTTTCTGTCATTTAAGACACCCAGTCTGTGGCATCCTGTTATGGCAGCCCTACCAGGCTGATACATCTTTCAAGCCCACATGGTTGTGACAGAATTCAATTTCTTGTGGTTCTAAGACTGAAGTCCTGGTTTCCTTGCTGGCTGTCAGCCAGAAGCTATTCTCACCTCCTACAATCCACCTGCATTCCTTGCCATGTAGTCCCTCATACCTTCAAGTTAGCAATAAAGAAGTTATTGCACAATGAATCTCCCTCATGCTTCAAATCTTTGACTTCCTCAGTCTCTAACCTATAGGCTCAGATTTTAAAAGCTCACTAAAATGGGGTGCCTGAATGACTCAGTCGTTAGGCATCTGATTTCAACTCAGGTCATGATCTCACAGTTTGTGAGTTCAAGCCCCGCATGGGGCTCTGTGCTTGGAGCTTGGATAACTCAGAGCTTGGAGCCCGCTTCAGATTCTGTGTCTGTCTGCTCCTCCACCACTTGCACTCTCTCGCATTGTCCCAAAAAATGAATGAGCATTAAAAAAAATTTTCTTAAGCTCACTAAATGGACAATGTGATTACATCAGCTCCACCTAATAAACTATCCATTTTAAGGTCATTTAATTTGTGACCTACCTTAGTTACATTTGCAAAATCTCTGTAAGCACCACCAACATTAGTGCTTGATTCAACAGTTGAGAGAAGTTGTATATACAACAGGGTCCAGCAATCTTGGGAGCCATATTAGAATTCTACCTACCACACCCCTTCAAATCAACTAAGTGCTAATGTTTTATAATTGTAGGATGTAAAGATTTTAATCACTCATTTCATAAGAGTACACATTTATAATGTCATGTTCCTGGCAAACCTGGACATATTACATTGTATCATCATAAAGTTTCTGGTTTTATAGGTTTCCCTTTAAAATGTAATTTGTGGTCATTTTTTTTTATAAGGAGATTAAATAGGGCTGTAATTAAAGTTTTAAAAACTTAACAGGTAAAAAAATACACTTGGACTATTAACTTTCATCTATGAAAGAATAAAACTAAAGATAGTTTTTCAACATTTCTTTAGCTGAGAAGCTCTTTAATCAAGTGAAATCTTATACAGAAGTTCAAATAACAAGTAGGCTATTCCTCTGAAGTGAAATGAGATCCCATTTGGCCCACACTAAAAATAGAGGCATATCTGTATGGAACAGAATCCTACTCCTTCACTTTACTGAAACTTTCAAGTTTAAAGACCATATACCTCATCTAAGCCTATGTATTAAAATCACTGGTAAAGTCAAGCCTAGAACTCAGATTTCCCACCTCTTGGTTTAATGGTCTTTACGGTTCAGCATGTGTAACAAACTGTAGTTCTCTCCCTGATCCTTTCTACCATGCAATAGTTGGAAAAGTGGAGTCAGCCCACTTCCAGGGACGAAATCCAATTGTGATTTCACAATTGGGGACAGTGGTCCCCTTACCTTTGCCACAGTTAATTGGTTAAGGTCAACTAGACCTAAACCACTTTTTGAGTAGTATATTTACTCATTTTTGAGATGGAGATAGAGTAGGGGAGGGGCAGAGAGGGAGAGAGAGAATCCCAAGCAGACTCTGCAACACCATCATGAAGCCCCATGCAGGGCTTGAACCCACCAACCATGAGATCATGACCCAAGCTGAAACTAAGAGTTGGGCGCTTACCCAACTGAGCCACCCAAGTGCCCCACGAATAGTATTAAGTCAAAGGTAAATGATTCAGAAATGAGCACATTCAGGCCATTTACTCTTGAGGGTAAGTGAAGATCCCTCCCTCTTCTGAGAGAGTCAATAGAAGCCTGTCCTCACAAAGACTGATGCTTAGCTTTGACATATCTCAGTATCTAAGTTGAGGTAATCAGTCCCTGGTCTCACTGTCCTCCAGGAGCAAAAGTAAATCATCACTGGAGAAAGAGAACACAGTCCAGAGCCCCAACTGCTCATTATAGTTTTTTATATACTATATATAACATTTAATCTAAAATTAAAAGGCATCAAAAAGATAAGAATTACCTGAAAATTAAGGGTGGTGAAATTTAGGTGAAAATTAAGACAACAAAACAGACTCATAGGAAATCCAGACACTGAACTTATCAGACATAAAATTTAAAATAGCCCTGGCTGATGCATTCAATATAAAAAAAGCAAAATGGAAAATTTCACAGCTGAAGAGGATTTAAAAAAATCAAATAGAAATTTAGAAACTGAAAAACACAGAATTAGTCAACTTAAGATAGAATTAAGGTCAAGAAGATAATTCAAAAGAAAATATCCAGTGGATATGAAGACTCAGTATCATCAGTTCTTCCCAACTTTGTCTATAGATGCAACATCATCCCAAACAAAATCTCAGCATTTTGTGGACAGGCTGATTTTAAAGTTTATGGAGAGATAAAAGATCCAGAAGAGTCAAAACAATAATGAAAAAGAACAAAGCTGAAGGACTGACATTACCCAATGTCAAAATTTACTATAAAGCTACAGTAACCAAGTAAGTGTGGTATTAACAAAATAACTTTAAAAAATAAGTAACAGAATAGAGAGCCCTGATATAGGCCCACAGAAATATATTTAACTGATATTTTTACAAAGTAGCAAAGGCAATACAGTGGGGGGGAAAAAAAGTTTTGTGTTTTTTTTAAATGCAAAAATCCGGGCTTTATTTTTACTTATTCTTACATTGGTGGGTGGTGATGTCAGGAACTCACAGGCAAACAAGAACTTTTGTTTTCTACCTCTTAGATGAACAAAAATACACACAATGTGGCATTATCATTAGGCAAGACTTGCTTTTTTACATTTCACACAAGAACACAGTATCCTTTTTTGAAAAAAATGCCCAGATTACTAAGGAAATCACCTTTGGGGGAAGTGTTTAATAAGCATATTTAAATAAATCCTCCAGTAGGAAATGGAAGAATTCATTGCCTTTACTTAGAAGAAGGCTATGTAAGTAGTTATCTGCCAAATTTATCTCTGCAGCTAATAGTTCCTCACTGGAAAAGTCAGTATTTCCACATCACAGTCCCCAAAATGACTTTCAAGTCTCAAAATTCTGTGTCTCCTTTGGCTTGTTTCTCTCTTGATTCCACCCAGGCTTTAGTAATGGTTCACTCCATACCATCATCTCCATCTTTGTAAGTTTCTTTAGAACATTCATCAATCCCTCACTAGGATCTGTTTCAGTGTCATAGGAGGCCTTTTCTTTTTCTTTACATTCTTTTTCAACCTGAGTCAGGTAGTCCCACCACATGTTTTCAGCTTTTTTTAACTTTTTTTTGAACTGCCTTCCAGAGATGGGTTTCAAGAGATTGTTCACAATCATGGAGTAAAGCTCTTCCCATTTAATTTCTTTACCAAGAGATCAGATGACCTCTCTGTGAAATGCACCTACACATTCTCAGTGGGGATTTGATGAACTCCAGTTAAGGTAATGTAGATTTTCACAAACTTATCTGACTGATCCCATCGGTAATTACTGATTTTCACTGTGTAGCCCATTGTAATAGGGGCAATCACAGCATCTGGCTTTTCATGGTCAAGAAGTTCTGCTTTTCTCTCATTTCTGCTGGATCTTGTTCTTGATTTTTGTCCCAATCTTGGATTTTTCAGCCATAAGGGCATCACGTACTTTTTTTCTAGGGGCCTTTTCCAGCAGCACTTTCACCTCTTCTAGACCTTCCTGTAACTCTTCCAAAGCTGAAGCCACGGTCAGGCTGGGTCAGTCAAGGCCCCAGCTACAGCTGCGCAGGGAAGAGAACAGGAAACACCACCCAACCCACTCACTGGGATGCAGGTCCCACCCACGCCAGTCTCAGTACCCACAGCCCGTACGTGCATACTTGACCCTGCTCATCATTCAGCCCCAAGAAAGTCTTTTCAACAAATGGTGCTGGAACAACTAAATATCCACATACAAATAAATAAATCTATGCATAGACTTTATATACTTTTCACAAAAATTCACTCAAAATGGATCCTATGTCTACATGTTAAATGCAAAACTATAAAACTCCTAGAAGACAAAATAGGAGAAAACCTAGATGATCTCAGATATGGGAATAAGGACTTAGATACAACACCAAACCCATGATCCATGAAAAATAACTGATGAGCTGGACTTCATTAAAATTAAAAACTTATGCTCCATGCAAGACACCAGCAAGGAAATGAGAAGACAGACCATAGACCAGAAGAAAATATCTATAAAAGATACTTCTGATAGGGGCCCGTGAGGGCTCAGTAAGTTAAGCATCCGACTTCAGCTCAGGTCATGATCTTATGGTTTGTGGGTTCAAGCCCTGCGTCAGGCTCTGTGCTGACGGGTGGGATCCCGGAGCCTGCTTCGGATTGTGTCTTCCTCTCTGCCCCTCCCCTGCTCACACTCGGTCTCTCTCAAAAATGAATATTAGAATATACAAAGAATTTTTAAAACTCAGTAAAAACAACTTCAATTAAAAATGGCCCAAAGAGCTTAACAGCACCTCAGCAAAAAAAAAAAAAAAAAAAAAATTTATATACACACACACACACACACACACACACGCAGATGGCAAATGAGCATATGAAAAGATACTCTACGTAGATCATCAGAGAAATGCAAATTAAAACAATGAGGTAGGACTACACACTCATTACAGTGGCCAAAATCTGGAACAATGACATCAAGTGCTGGCAAGGGCGAGGAGCAACAGGTGGGAATGCAAAATTGTACAGCCACTTTAGAAGACAGTTTGGTGGTTTCTTACAAAATCAAATATACTCTTACCATACAACCCAGCAATTGTGCTCCTTGATATTTACTCCAAGGAATTGAAGACTTATATGCACATAAAAACATGCACATGTACGTTTACAGCAGCTTTATTCATAGTTGCCAAAACTTAGAAGCAACAAAATGTTTTCCAGTAGGTAAACAGATAAAATGTGGCACACCCAGACAATGGAATATTCAGTGCTAGGAAGAAATTAGCTATCAAGCCATGAAAAAAAACATGCAGGTAACTTAAATGCATGTTGCCAAAATGAAAAACAATCTGAGAAGTCTCCATACATATTATACCAACTATATGACATTCCAGAAGAGGCAAAACTATAGAGAAAGTAAAAAGATGAGTGGTTGCTAGGGAATGGGATGGGGTTAGAGGGTAAATAGGTAAAACACAGGATTTTTAGGGCAGTGAAAATACTTTGTATGATACTAGAAGATGCACAGATGTCATACATTTGTCTAAACCCATACAACACCAAGAGTGAACCCTAAGGCAAACTATAGACTTTAAGTGTGTCACATAATGATGTGTCATTGTAGTTACATCAGTGTAACAAATGTACCACTCTAGTTCAGGTTGTTGATAATGGAGGAGGCCATGCGTTCATAGGGGCAAAGGATATATGGGAAATCTGCCTTCCGCTCAATTTTGCTGTGAACTCAAAATGGTCTCTCTCTCTCTCTCTCTCTCTCACACACACACACACACACACACACACACACACACGTTTTAAAAAAGAAATATCTGAAATGAATCAGAAAAAAAAAAAAAAAAGAAAAAAATCTCAACAGTTTAAGACCAAAGGAGTACAAAAAAATACGTAACACTTGTAATTAGGCTCCTGGGGGGGGGGGGGGGGGGGGGGGGAAAGAATGTGAATAAAGCAATATTTAGAGTGATACTGCTACAAATTTTCCAAAAATAAAAGATATCAAACCACAGATTCAAAAGATATTACAAATACCAAGTAGGATAAATACCAGGAAAATCTTATTGGGGTACATCAGAGTAAGATGTACCTAGTTTATTTACAGAACTAAAACTGCTAAAAAAAAAAAAAAATCAAAGGTTTAAAAAAGAAAAAACTTTTTAAAGCAGCCAATATAAAAACATTAAAGATTACTTTCAAAATACAAACAATGACTTGCAAAAACTTTTCAAAAGAAATAATGAAAGCCAGCAGATAATGGAATAATATCCTCAAAGTACTTTAAAATTCTATATACAATAAAAATACCTTTCAAAGGTAAAAATTCAATAAATCCATCATCAAAAACAGAGAACTTAGCACCAGCAGATCTACAAAAGAGGAGGAGTGATTGAAAGAGAAAAGAACTTAAAAGGGATTGGAAAAAATATAAAAGACTATAATAGATTTAAAGACAAATATTTAAGTAATTACAATAAATTAGCCTGACTAAATAGTCCAATTAAGAGGCAAACACTGATAGATTTGGAAAACAAAAAACTAAACTCAATTCTGTATTTGTTTTAAATTTTATTAATGTTTATTTTTGAGAGAGACGGAGACAGAATGCGAGTGGGTTAGGGGCAGAGAGAGAGGGAGACACAGAATCCGAAAGCAGGCTCCAGGCTCTGAGCTGTCAGCACAGAGCCCAACGCAGGCCACAAACTCACAAGTTGTGAGATCATGACCTGAGCCGAAGTCAGATGCTCAACCGACTGAGCCACCGAGGCGCCCCAATTCTGTATTTTTTGCAGAAGACATGCCCTAAATACAAAGGGCCTAAAGTAAAAAACTGAAAAAAGATATACTATACAAAACACTAACCAAAAGAGTTTGTGTACCTATACTAATATCACACAAAGTAAACTTTTTGGCAAGAAGCATTATTGTAAGATGAGGAGGGACATTTCATAATGATAGAAGTACCATTTTGGCACAAAGTTAGAACAATTTTAAACGTGTATACATCTACCAATATAACCTAAAAATGAAATAACTGTTGACAAAATCAGAAGGACAGATAGGGATGCCTTGGTGTTGGTTCAGCCTCTGACTCTTGATTTCAGCTCAGGTCATGATACCAGGGTTATAGGATCAGGCCCCACATAGGGCTCCGTGCTGAGTGTAGAGCCTGCTTAAAGTTCCTTCTCTCTCTGTCTGTCTCTCTCTCTCTCTCTCTCTCTCTCTCTCTCTCTCTCCCCCCCCCCTTCTGCCCCTCTCCCCTGCTCATACACACTCTATAAAATAAAAATAAAATAAAATAAAATAAATAGGAAATAAAATAAATAAATAAAATAAAAAGGAAAATTTCACACAAACTCACAGTGATACTGGAAGTTTAACATACCTTTCTGAATAGTTGATAGAATAAGCAGACCAAAAAAAAAAAAAAAATCCATTAAACAGAAAAAAAAAAAAAAAAAACTTAAAAAACAAAGTGATCTACTTATATAGAACACCAACCCTAGGAACCACAAAGACACATTCATTCCAAGTATATATAGAATATTTACCAAAATAAACCACATGTCGGACCACAGAGCAAGTCTCAATAAATTCCAAAGAACCACTTAGAATATGTTCTCTGATCACAATGAAATTCAACGAGGACTCAACTACAGAAATACAACTAGAAACTATCCTTATTTTTAAAATTAAACAATGTATTTCAAAATCACCCATGAGTCAAAGACATAGGAAATCAGCAAATGAAAATGAAGGTATAAACATATTGAAAAAATATGTAACATGGCTAAATCTGTACTTCGAAAGGAATTTATAGTTATTGAATATATATCTGATAAGAAAGAAATCTGAAGATTATGGGATCCTTAAAGGGTATCAGTCAATGAATTTGGGGCCCACCCTGATCAAATCTGACCTCATTGTAAGTTTATTACATCTGCAAAGATTCATTTCTAAATAAGATCATATTCATAAGTATTGGGGTTAGGACTTCAACCTAACTTTTGGAGGAACACAATTCAACTTACAACACTAAGTAGTGGAAACAGGGGCCTTTCTTCCACATTTGTGTATAGATTTAATACTATCTCGATCAAAATTTAGGCAGATTTGTCATGGAAATTGATAAGCTGCTTTTATAATTTAGATGGAAATCAAAGAATTAGTTGAGGCAACTTTGAGAAAGAATAAACAAAGTCAAAGGACCTACACACACTCCAGATTGTCTAAAATAAAAAGACTGGCATTGCCAAGTATTACCAAGAATGGAAGCAATTAGAACAGTCCTGCATGCTACTGGAAGGATAAATTGGAGCAATCACGTAGAATATTGTTTGGTAGTGAGAAAACACAAAGAATCTGACAGTCCAATCATATTTAGAAGAATCAGAGAGCTTCCTCTGTAACAACAGATAATTGCCAAGGAGAAGGGTAATTGTGAGACACAAGCAAAGCAAGAACAGATTGGTGATCACCAACACCACTGTCCACATTCTTCCTTGTCATGTTAGGAGGCTGAGAGCAGCGCAGAAGGCCATCACAAATAAACGGGAGCTATTTCAGTTGTGAAACATCAGTATTTTATATTCTGATGATTCAATAGCTTAGGTACTATTTTCTTGGAAATCCTATCCCATTAAGGACACATATACCAGGTTTATTTGCAAAAAGCAATCTAAACTATTCAATGACATACTGCTAAAAAGCATTCCCTAGATAAGAATTCTCACACGAGTAAATACCATCAGTGTATCTGCAAGTCTTTCATTAGCATGTTTACAAGAGCATTTACCTGGGTCTTTTTTTTTTTTTTTCTTTTCTTTCTTTCCCAGGGATCCCCACTAAAGGGAGAAAAATGATTGCAGGAATGCTGCTAGATCTTTCCTTACCAGGCAGTTTTTTTTTTTTTTAATTTTATTTATTTTGAGGGAGAGAAAGCAAACAAGCAGGATGGGGACAGAGAGAGTGGGGAAAGAGGGAATCCCAAGCAGGCTCCACACGATCAGTGCAGAGCCCAATGTGGGGCTCAAACTCACAATTAGTGAGATCATAACTTGAGCCAAAACCAAGAGTCAGATGCTCAACAGACTGAACCACTCATGCACCTCCCCCCAGGCAGTATTTTTGGAAGCTGAACACATGTACAATATACAATAATTCCACCCCTATATTTCTATTAAAACACAAAAGCATTAAATGTACACCAAAAAGGTATGTAGTACAAAATGTATGTGGTACATACATTTGTGGTAGTGAAAACAATCCAAATGTCTATCAACATTAGAAAAGACAAATTGTGATATATTTGTAAACGGAATACTAGATGGCAATGCAAATTAATTACTTCAGTATCCAACAACATGGATGAATCTTACAAACACAATGTTGAGTACAAGAAATCAGGTGTCAAACAACAGATACCATATAATTCCAGTCAGATAAAATGCCAAAAAAAAAAAAAAAAAAAAAGGCAAAATTCATCTATGGTGTTAGATGTCAATTGGTAGTTCCTTTAAGGAAGCATTTGTTGCTTAGTAGGGGCACAGGAAGGGCTTCTGGGCTGCTGTAATACTCTAGGTCTTTAAATGGGTGGTGGTTACATCGTTGAATTCACACTCTAATAAGTTATTGGTCAGTATAGTTATGACTTATGCACTTTTCTGTATGTGTTATAATGAAATTTTAAAAAAAAATTTTTTTATGTTTGTTTTTGAGTGGGGGGGGGGGCAGGAAGAGATGGGCAGAGAGCAAGGGAAATCTGAAGCAGGCTCTAGGCTCTGAGCTATCAGCACAGAGCCCAAGGCAGGGATCGAACCTACAGACTATGAGATCATGACCTGAGCCAAAATCGTATGCTTAACTGACTGAGCCACCCAGGCGCCCCTATAATGAAATTTTAAAGATTTTTATTTTTAATTCCCTGGTCTCCACAAACCAAACAGTCACCATCTCATGAGTGGAGGACTTTGCTTCCTACTTCACAGAGAAAGTAGAGATCATCAGTAAAAATGCTTCTTCCTATCCTACCCAACCAATCACTCCCCCTTTCAAACTCATCTGCTGCTAAACCTAATACAGCTTTCCTTCCAAGCACAGGGGAAGAGCTAGCCCACTCCTACCCACAGAAAATGTCTCCGTCTTTGTTCGGGATTACCTCCTTGGGAGCATCATGCCATGAAGTGCCCTTCTCTCCTCTTTCTCACGGTTTTGTCCTTCCCAGTAGCATCGACATTTCTCAGTATGTCCCATTATGAAAACCATGTTGTGGTCATCCTAGGGCCCCCACTACTACTGCCCCCCTTCCTCCTTTCCTAGCAGAGCTACTTGGAAGATGCACCTGCACTTGCTCTATCTACTCATGGTCTTGCATTCACTATTCACATCCCCACAACCTGATTTTATCCACGTTGTTCCACCAAATACACCCTGACCACCTGCTTGCCAGGTAATAAAATGTGGGTTTCTCAGCCCTGGTCTCAACTCACTTCTCTGATGTAGTTGGCTGCTTCCTCCTGAAAATGCTGCACATTCCTCTCTCCAGATTTTCTTGCACCATCCTGGCTATTTCTTCACTGCTTCAGCAGTTCACAGCACAGTTGTTGGCTTCTCCAAAGCTGGCAGGAGAATGCCTGCTACTGGTCACTTTTAAAGGCTACCTTATCAGGCCAGGCCCACCCAAGATAATCTCCCTTTTGATTAACTCAAAAATCAACTATTAGGGACTTTAATTACATTTGCAAAATCCCTACCCCATTGCCGTATAAAAGTACCATGTAATGCGGTCGCAGGAGCAATACCTTATCATAGTCACAGGTTTGCCCACACTCGAGGAGTAGATTATACAAGAGTACGGGTCACTGGAGGTCACCTTGGAATTCTGCCAACCTCAAGGGCAATGGTTAGCAAAGGGCCCCTAGAGAATGGATGTTTGAAAGGGAACTGGTAGGATTAATAAGAGACTTCACCTGGAAATAAGGGGGATGGATTGTTCCCTACCCAGCTCCGGGGGGTGGGGGCTTTTGGCGGGGGGGGGGGGGGGGGGGGGGGGGGGGGGAAGGGGGAATCATTTTCTTGCCACCCCTACAGGCCACCAGAGGCCCCAAGTGCCCTGGCCCAGGACTAGGAAGTTCTGCATTGGGCAATGGTAAGCCTCCCAGATGGGAAATTTTCCCCTGAAAGATAATGCCTCGATGGGAGTAGGGATTGGACAGAGGGGAAGTAAATCAAAGTCTGAAAATAAGAAGGTTGCCTTGAAAAAAAAAAAATTATCAAAAGGACTCCTGGGTCTTGAAAAATTGAGAGATGTTGCATTAGATATAGACAGAGGAACACAAGAATGCGTGATCAGGTCTAAGTCAGAGGAGGACAGTATGAAAGCAAGTGCAGAGGCCTGAGCAGAAGAGAGCTTCTGTACCATCTATCCAGGGTTTCTTCCCCCAAGTACAGGGTCCAAGCATAATGGGGGACAGTTCTCAGCTGCTGCTGCTTGCACCCCTACTAAGCAGCCCTCACCACAAAGAGCAGGTCTTATCCTCACAACAGCAAGTATTATGATGTTCAGCTTGCAAATGAAGAAATGTATAATGCAGATCGTTCAAACAGACTAGCTCGTCAGCAGCCAAGCTGGATTTAGGCCAGACTGTCTGCCTCCCAAAGGCTATACTCCTATGATGTCAAACCCCCACCAACTAATCCCAAGCACAAACTCAACCACACAAGCCTAGAGGCTTTGTAGGCATCCTTGCACTTAGGGTTCCGGGCAACTCCATGAGTAGACATTAGCTAGTCTTACAGATCAGGAAGAAGGATCAGCAAGCACCTTGTCCAAAAGCTTAAGTGTAGAACTTGACCTCAAATTCTGATCTAAGGTTAAAACGTGGATGGTCCCGGTTTGAGGGTATGCCTTTTGTAAGTGAGCTAACACAAAATCCAGAGTCTACCGATCAGGTCTGAACCTTGTTAGTTCCAAAGGGCAAAGTTTGTCTTATTTTCTCCCCTTCGTCCTCTACACTTGTCCTCACCTTTCGCCTTTTCTTTATTACTACCACTTAGACTCTGCTTTCCTGAAAGATCTGCATATAAAAGAAACCATCTTTGACACCTTGGGATGGATTTAAGGCAATACTTTAACTTTCCAGAAATATGTACTCTTGGGTCTCATTCTAAACTGCAGATTCAATGGTCTTCTCCCCAGTTAAGTGATTTTAGCAAACATAGGACAAAATTGGGAAAGGCTCCAATTTTGCCATAGATTGTCAAATTTTCTCTAATGCAAGTGAGAACCCAATCATTTCTTAAATGAAAATTAAACATATGTAAAATATATATAAAAGTTTTGGGGGGGTTGTTTTGTTTAAGACTGTTGGGGGAAAAAATGAGAAAAATATACTATTCTTCTATCTTAAAACTTCAACTCCCTAATATTACTGATTATAAAAATCCTGAAACATTCAATTATCTTAAGACCAAGAGTAGTATAGGATTGGGACCCTACCCTTATGACCTTAATTACTTCCTAAAAGCTCTACCGCCAAATATAGTTACATTGACGGGGATAGGGGAGAAACAATACGTTCCATAGCAAGGACCAAGAGGTACATTAGATATGTATGGTCTTGGAATAAAAAGCATTTTGTCTCATTAAGGAACAGAATTTTATCACTATGTCATTGTGGCAGCTGGTTGTCTAAACTAATCTTTATTGATTGCTTTCTCAAATCAAGTGTCCTGGAGGAACAGAGAATAAAAAAAAAAAAAGCAATAAGCTTTTGTAAGGCACACATAAAGCAGTAAATGCTCAAATTGATTATTCAATAAAAAGAATTTTTTGTAAGTTTCTATCCTCTCATTTCTATAGCAGCCAATGCTGGCTGCTACAACAGTGTCTTTTGTTAACAACGGTAAAGAACAAGAAACTTCTGTTGCGCTGATGTGGGTTTCTGTGAACCGAGCTCGCCACCCAGTGGCTAATACAGAAATTGCAGAGACACACCGCATGCTGTACTTTGGGTGATTAGAGACTAGACGACTTGCTTTTCTCCAGCTTCAATCACTGCTAATTACAGCTTCTACCTCCAAGACAATAGTTACTTGAAACTAAAGTGGGTTTTCCTTGGACTTTCTTGTTGAGACGGGGATAGAAACAGATGGATAGTGGAGCTTGTGGGTAGAATTGTACAAAGGTCAGTGTCCTTCCTCGCTCCCAGTGTCCCACCCCCCAAAGTCTCAGCATATAGGTGCCCATCCAAAGCCTTCCAGTTTTGCCAACCTCCACCCACCATTGCTGCTGCTTGTCCCACATGCTCACACCCAACGGTCACTAAGTCAGGCCAGGTTACCATGTGAACATACCTCCAAGCTCCCCTTTCTTCTGTTGCTGCTACATCACTACAGCCCTGATTTTTTAATCCCCATTCATGTCCCTTCTGCATCCCTCCAATCCATTCTCCATACTGCTGCCCAATCAACTCTACAAATTCTTATTTTTTGCAGTTTTTTGGTTCATGAGACAATGTAGCTAGGCAAATTTGAGGAAGCAAACAGAATATTCCTGACAACAATATAAGGTAGACCGAAGAATGAAATGAATGTAGAGAATATATGTAGGATATCTATATAGGTATATATACATACAATACATATGCACACACCAACACTTGTAGATATGTCAAGGTGGAAAACACTTAACAGAATACAAAATCTAGAAGGCCTAAGGAAAAGATTAATTTTACTACAGAAAAATTTTAAATTTTAATTAAAAACAGAACAGTGGGGGCTTTCTTGGGCAAAGATCAGAGAATATGCCCTTTCTTTTGGCATATTTTGTTAATGTTTGTTAGAGAGGGAGAGCATGCACAAACAGGGGAAGGGAAGAAAGAGGGAGACACAGAATCTGAAGCGGGATCCAGGCTCCAAGCTGTGCTCTGAGCACAGAGCCCAATGCAGGGCTCAAACTCATAAACTGTGATATCGTGACCTGAGCCAAAGTCAGACGCTTAACCAACTGACCCACCCAGGTGCCCCACAAATTACCAGTTTTAATAATCACCTCTGAACAATCCTTGATGGCCCTAGAGGAGGCCTGACCTGACTAGATTACCTACTGACTTAATAAGAAGTTAAAAAGAATCAGGTGAAACCCAGAGCAGAGAAACCAAAATTGTGAAGCTGAGAAACACAGTGCCTGAAGGGAAGGTGTTCTAAGAAGGGACAAGAAACCATGCCATGCAGGAACAGTGACCTCTGACACACTTAACCCTCTCCTGACAGAGAGGCAGACAGATTAGCCCCTCTCTGAAAGCAGAAATCATGGGGGAGAAATTCCCTTCACAACATCCAAAAATAATAAGAAGCCTTCCCTTCACCACCAACACCTCCTTAGCAGCACCATATTCTGTCTCTCACTCTGTCTCTCACTCTGTCTCTCACTCTGTCTCTCACTCTGTCACACACACACCCTTTAACCTCTTCCCTCAGAGCTGGTGATGTGGGGAAAAAAAGGCAGAAGGAAAGGGCAGATAAAATTGAATTTCCTTATAACCTGCAGCCCATTGACAGCTACTTGAGGCTGGCAGAGCAAAAGTTTCTCCAGGAACTCGCTGCTGTCTTAATGCTAATGCTCTGTTAGCGGGAAAAACAACCTTAGCTTGACAACAGCTAGGCCTCCAGTAGCCTGGGAGTCTTCTTTAGCATATGGAAATCCCCCTGGAAACTTCCCTTGGAACTTACCTCCCCCAAGTCCATAGTATATAACCAGTCTCTCCCCATAGTCCCGGGGCAGGTCTTTCTGCCCAAGGGTCCTGTCCCCATGCTTTAATAAAATCGCCATTTTGCACCGAAGACGTCTTCAAGAATTCTTTCTCTGCTGTCGGCTCTGGATGCCACGAACCCCACAATCCCCGCAAAAACCTCATCACTGAACAGCCAAGTCCACACGAATTAGATATCTGGCTCTCTCAAGGAAGAAAACCCACAGGATATCAGGCCAGTTTTATGTTTTTTGTTTTTTGTTTTTTTTTTTTTTGAGAGAGAGAGAGAGAGAGAGAGAGAGAATTGGGGGGGTGGCGGCAGAGAGGGAGACACAGAATCTGAGGCAGGCTCCAGGCTCTGACGCAGGGCTTGAACCCACAAACCGCGAGATCAGGACCTGAGCCGAAGTTTGACGCTTAACTGAGCCACCCAGGTGCCCCAGGACAGTTTTGCTTCCACTTTCATGAGACCTCTCTGCCTACACCTATTACTGCTCTTTATGTATCTTCTTTGGGCCCATGCGGACAAGATTTTTGTACCTAAAGGCTCCGAGATGGCCAACACTGAACATATATTACATTAACTTCAAGGCCAAACTGCACCCTGAACCAAAATTCATTCCCTACCTATTTCTCATCTCAAATTATGCCCCGCCGCACTAACACAGCTTCCCAAGACAGTGGTCAAGGGGCACAGAGGACATGCTTAGATCCCCAAATCCTTCAGCAGCAATATAAACAGGCACCAAATTTAGACAATAAGAACTCCTTCAAATAGTAAATATCCAGAGAGAAAGTGGACTCTGGAAATAAAAGCCTCCTGTAGAGTGCAGCTGAAAAAAATTAATCCCCAAACTTGTTCCGCTTAGTCTTAGAGAATCTCACCGCCAGGCCGGGGTAGAGTCAGGCTCCTGCTTTCATAGCCACAGCCTAACTTTCACAGAATGGGCTCCCTCCTCACCTCCCAAGCTGAATTCACAAAACCCAGATCTCTCCCTTCAACTACTCGCCCAAAAAGTCAGGGTAAACAGGAAAAAATAACGACGCCAAGCCTTAGAGTCCCAGGCACCAAAAAAAATGTAGAAAACACAAATGACCAGCCCCTACCATAGTTACTCCTAACTGAACCATCTTCTCAAAACCCAGTATTTACAACAACCCAGAATCACATCAGGAGAAATATGCCATCACAAAAGTAATCGTGATATTCCACGTCCTCTTTCTCGGAAATCTAATTCACCTGTGCACACCGTAGCCCCCCCCCCCCCCCCCCCCCCGCAAGGACGTGGGAGACACTCCTGTCTTCAAACATGTGGATTCAAAACTTGAGGAGCTTCCCTGGCGAAACGTGAAACTGCCCCCACCTCCGTCAGAAGGCAGGGAGAAACTGAGGAAAGAGCCCGAACATGCCAGATGGTAAGTGGCAGGTGACAAACGGGAGAACTTACCTGTGAGGATCACTTGGGCAGCCACAAGCTGACTAAATCTCCACCCAACCCCCTACTGCCTTCTTAGGAGTTTACATAGAGGCCTTAACTGGGTTCAGTCACGTGTAGCGCCCAGGTGATTTCAATAACACATTACTCTCTGAGGGCTGTTTGCAAACAGCTGTGGGTGGGAGTGGCGGGCAGAATGTACTTTCCAAGGGCCCAGGAGGTGGGAGGAGTCTCTGGCTGCATGGGTCCAGCCCAAGGGTCAAGCAACGGTCACATCCTCCAAACGACCTCCTCCAATGTAGCAAAATAGGGAAATTTGCAAGGTGGTCCCTGCATGCATCCGGATATGACCTGAAATTCTCTTTCCCCACCCTCAGCGTCCATTCCACATATTTTAAAGACTTTTAATGTCCACTTTCCATTTGAGCCATGTGTTCCCGTCATCTTCATACTTAGCTGGCATGCTCCTCAAACAACTCAACAATCTATTAATCATCATAAGATCCCCCCCTTCCCAAGTCCAGTCCCAAAAGGAATACAGAGCCCACATATTTCAGATCTGTCTTGCCTGATCTCTAAGATTTCAGTCTTTCTCCCAAGGAAATTCTTTTCTCCCTCCAGCTCAATTGGCATTTTCTTCATTTTCCTTTTACTTCTCAAGTGTTCCTATTCTGCAGTCAAGCCTAAAACCCAATTTTACCAATTCTATTCCTCCTTGAGTTTTGGGACAACCTGAATCTTAGAGATACCTGTATTCCAGGTACAGGCCCTTCAATTTTCTTCTGAGTGTCAGGGTTTAGAATTATTTAAATTAGTTTATTATCACCCTCAGGGAGAAAAAAAAAGAGGCAACAAGCACACTTTGTGGACCCTTGAATTTATAACATTTGACTTGTAAAATGCAGAGGTAACGAAAATTAAGGGAAATATGAGTTGTATGAGACCCAGTTTTTCAGGAGGTAATTCTTTGCTCCACACATCAAAATAGATCTATTCCTTAGGATTGTGAATGATTTCTTAAGTATATTCTGTCTCTCCTCTAAATTGGGATCAAGATCTTACCCCTCTTTTATTAGCAGCTCCAAGCACAGCGTCCTACACGTAGCAGGGGCTCGGTGATTTGGAAAGTACCCATACGCTAACAAAAACCATGAAAATCCCTTGCTTGTATGCTATTGTGGCTCTGATTCTCACCACATATGATGCAGAGTCAAGAGGCCAGGATTTGGTTTCTGCCCAGACAGTAAATGGTTGTATGACTCTATAGGGTGGTTTCAATTCAAGAGTCTCTCTTGCCTTGATTATAAAATGGGAGGATTGGATTTGACCTATCTCCAACATCTCCTCCAGCTCCATGTTGCTAGAAAAGTTATTCTCAAGTCTTTATGAGATGAAGCATGCCTTTTGACTGTGCTGAGATAGTGTGTTTGTGGAAAGACTGTAAATGGTGAGGTAATTAACATATTAGAAGAATTAACTTACTGGTTGCCCCATCCTAGAGCAGTTTGCAGACTTTCAAAGCAGAGATGTCTTTAGATTAGTAAATTTTGCGTTGGAAGGAGGAAATATTGGAGCATGAATCTTGTCCCAATATTGGTACATATCAACAGAACCCTGGGCACCCCACAAGCAGCCTGAGACCCCCAAGGATTCAAAGTTCTCCAAAGAGGCAGGAGGCTCGTACAGGCAGGTGGCCCCAGACCTGGTCCATCGTCATCCCCACCACCAGTCTGCCAAGGGACAGCCTTGACCCTGCAGAAAGCAGGGAGCTGTGCTCATTGTTTCACCTCCCACATGTCCCAGGAAGCTACCATTTGAAAAGAAAAAGGCTTTTCCTTTTTGCTTTCAGTAGGTCAACAATTTCTTTCAAAACTCTGCTTTTCTCTCTTAGGTTCCTGCGCATTGCTGGATCTGACTGTTGTCTTTGGTCCCATCACCACCCTTCACTTTGCAGCCCACAGTCGGTGCCTTCATGCAGCTGGATTCTATTCACATCATAAATGAGCGGCACTAATTCCAGAGGGCTCCTAGGACTGATCTCGGCTTCCTTAGACTTTCAAACACCACTACCTTCATGAGAATACTCTCACCTTCAATAAATGATCAGGTGTCACTACATTGCAAAATGTGAATCCTGAACACACACAGCACACTGTCAGTTCAGGACATCAAAGGAGAAAACCTGTCAAGGGGCTGCTGGTGAGTCTGACTCCATTAAACAGCAGGGTTAATGACCCACTTACCCACCACCTAAGATTAGGAATTAAACCTTAATTCTCTATAAGAATAGCAAGTAGAAACTGGATCATGTTTGAAGAAAATTTGTGCACCACCACTGAAAAGTGAAAAATAAATCAGTTCTTCATCACATCCACAGTTTCTAAGGGAGAAAACCCAATGGCTTTTTTTTTTAACCTATATGCTCAATTCTACCCACCGTATTCACCATGCACACACAGACACGTGTGCCTGCACACTCAGTCACACATACACACAGCTGCAAAATATTTAAATCCCACCAACAATTTCATCTATGTAGTTGCACAGTGCCAATCAACATTTTAGCTCCTGATAAACACGCCCAATTTATTGCCCAATTTATCAAATATTATTTATTCTGTTTCTTTTTACAATACTGGCTACACTGAGTGCTTTTTTTTTTAACCTCGCCGAATACTCAAGTCCAAGTTCTCTCTTCTTCATCAATAAATCAGACTATAGGGGTGTCTGAGTGGCTCAGTCTGTTAAGCGTCTGACTTTGGCCCAGGTCATGATCTCAGGGTTCACGAGTTCAAAACCTGCAGGGGGGGTCTGTGCTGACAGCTCAGAGCCTGGAGCCTGCTTTGTATTCTGTGTCTCCCTCTCTCTCTCTCTCTCTGCCCCTCCCCCACTCATACTCTGTCTCTCTCTGTCTCAAAAATAAATAAAATGTCAAAACAAATTTTTTTAATCAGACTATATTTTTTCGATGTAATCAATGTCTCTTCCACTTATTGTCCTAGATGACTTCTTATAACCAAAACTTCTCAAGAGAAGAGATTTCCATTAGCTTTAGACTCCTTTCAGAGTTTTTCTAGGACTCGAATGGGAACTCCAAGACAAATATAAAGTCTCCCTCCATGGGGAGATGAAGTCATATCTAAAGGACACCTGCTAGAAGGGAGTCTTCACATGAAAGCTTGCCCTGTGAGGCAGGAAAAGGAAAAATGTGGAATATACTCTGATAGCTCCTGAGAGCAACAAACCTGCATATCAAATCACACAACCATGTGGAGAGAGCCAAAACACACAGAGCAATCTTCCACCAACTCTTACCAAACAGCAGATCAAGCCACAAACTCAACACTTTCCTTATTCCCCATTTAGTTACAGAGAAGTGACTGTCATGAGATGGGAAAGGCAACCACGATCTTTGTTCTGCCGGGTGCCTTCCTGTAACTCAGTTCTTTCCATGTGTGTGACTGACACACAGATATTGGTGGGACCCTGCCAGGCATTCGCCCTCACCCAGTGCAGAGCACAGCGAATACACCTAGTGCTTTGCTTCAGCTGCCTCCTGTTAAGTCAACCCGACACGGTAAGTTGGATCTTTAAGACTGCTTACCAAAAAAAACACCATAGTTTTAACTTTTATTGGAAAAGTAATTTCATTTAGAACTTGTTAGCTAACAAGTTGGTTGGCATAAAATGCGTCTTAGATATCAAAGGATTGGGCATAAAACAATGAAGTTAATATTTGGATAATCGATGCCCTTAGAATCAACAAATAGTTGGACCACTTTTCTCTTTCTTTCTTTCTTTCTTTCTTTCTTTCTTTCTTTCTTCCTTTCTTTCTTTCTTTCTTTCTCTTTTTTCTTTCTTTTTTTTTGTTTTTGTTTTTTTTTGGCTTAAAAGTACATACTTGATCTTTTAACAAGATATGTATCAAAACTAAAGTAACTCTTTGTATGTTAGATATATTTGAATGTGTGCAAATCAAATTTCAAATAATTAAGCCCTATTAGGGGGTCTTATAATAGGGAAAAATAGGATAAAATAGGCAGAGAGGGAAAGGTTAGGATCTGAGGTCCTAGGTGGAAAAAAAACACATATTTTGAAACAATGCTGGGAGGAGCATTTGACCCTCAGGGGTAAGGTCCCTCTTAAGAATGTAACAGACACTGCCTACTTGCCCTCACATTCCCCTCAGGAATTTGGAAATCAAAATACCTAACTAAAACAAGTAAACCCTAAAACTTACATTATATATAAGATAGTATGACCAGTCTGACTCCTCAAACAGGGGAGTCGAACCAATCAGGAATGGACAACCCAGCACCTAGAATTATCCGGCCAATAAGGGGAGAACCTGAGAGGGAACAAGGGGGAACAGAAGAGGGTGCTGACCAGAACCTTATAAAACAAGGACTCTTGCCTATTCACTTTCGAATGTCCCTTCTCTGTAAAGAGAGTTTTCATACTGTTCTTACTTTCTGATCTGGTACTCTAATAAACTTTTGCCTGCTGCGCATTCTGTGTCCACCTCTTCATTCTTCGAAGCAGCGAGACAGCGAATCCCAGGTATTGAGATAAAAAATCCTGCAACAGTCTCACAAGAGAAACTTTTCTTTTTTAAACAGAGACCTATAATTTAAGATATAATCACACCCCTAATTTACCTCTTTGGTAAATTTCCATGGTTATTTAAGATATTTTATTAAACTCAAGTCTGCTTTTAATATCCAAAAACATAGGGATGAATCATGAACCAGAGCCTCTGACCACAAAGGAAAATCCACTTCTATCACATCTGCTGGTGCTGGCAGTCATTTCAGAGAAAATATTGAGGAATTTTGGGTGTAAGAAAACATAGGAAATTCTACTTCTTGCATGTAAAGATACAACAGGAGCTTCCTCTGGAAAGTTCTATCATAGCAACACTCCACTAGCGGAAATGCCAGCCCTTCTGAGCTACAGGGAAACAATGAAAGGCCTGAAGGGTAGATCCCCATCTTCTTGGTCCAAGAAGCTAAAAAAAGGAAAGTTCTGGATTCCCCACTCATTTCTTTCCATGGCATCTTAAAAAGCTCCTTAGGAAAGCTGTCCAGGTTAAAACTTTTTAACTGTAAATGTCCTTTAGAACTATTTTAGATCACCTCCTAAGGGACAAAGTTATTGTTTTCACTGTTCTGCTGCTCTGTAACGACAACGAGGGTAGCTGAAGGTGACCTCAAACAGAGTATTGTTACAGATCACAAATTCTGTTCCCGGAAGGCATAGAGCACGTTAAACCTTAGAGCAGATGGCCTTTCAGCATCACATCTGGTGAAGGCTTTTCTAGTAAATCAACTCAGAGACCAGAGTGTACATCCATGGAAAGAGAAGTCCCAAAGCCCTTGGGAATCGAACCTTCTGGTGACCTTGAGTGGTCACTGAAATGGACGTTTGTTCTGCAGACAGATTCTCTTCTCATTCCATTCCTCCATGGCCATTACCGTGGGAGCATTTGGAGGGTGGATGGATATAAACAGGCTATCAAACAATCGGTGAGTTTGAAAGATGTGAAACTCAGCTACTTACCAAGATCTGAGAGACCTGTATACTACACGGGGAAGGAAGAGCCCTAGCTAACAGGAGAAATCCATACAGGACCCCTCCAAATCAAGCATTAAGCAGGCAGAGGGCTGCTTCTCACCAGGAAATGGGAACTAGTTTGAAAGGAATAAAGAGAAATTTCCTACTGATCCTGGAGAGGTTCCCTTGGGGTCTACTGAAGAAAGCTTGAGTTCTCTAAGAGCAGCCCGGAAAGGGGGAGTGAGTCACTCTTTTCTCTCACGGATTAAGTGCAAACCTCCTGAAAGTTAAGCAGAGGCAGGCACCATTTAACATGACAAAAGGCAGAAAAGCCTGAGCTAATTACAGCCCTTGAGGGAGGCAGGTGGCCAGCACTTCCTCAATACCCAGCTGTCACAGAGAATGAGTCACACTGAACCCGGTGGGGGGCGGGCAGCTCAGTGCCCCCTGAGACTTCATTTATTCAGGAACCAGCCATCTGAGCCAGCCCAAGACAAAAACTGTGAGCCAGTTGACCATGCCCCTCATAACCTACCAAAGTCTACTCTTCCAACCCCTTTTGTCTCCTCAGCAGAAGTAGAACATTATCTCCCCTCTCCTGAGATGCATGATTTTTCTGGTTTATCTTATTGCTAGAACGTTTCTAAAGAAAATTAGAATTATCACCACCTCTATCCACGTCATGGGAACAACTCCAAACCCAAATCTGCATCTTCAGGTTGGAACTTACTCCTGAATTCCCAAAGTCCTCCCCACCATGTTCCAAAGCCTGTCTCTACATCACTACCTGAGTGTCTCAGAAGTACCTCTAAACTCAGTTTACACAGAACTGAGTATCTCTCAACCCAGTCCTCCAACACCTGCAGCAATCCCTCTCTTGGTTAAACTACCACCATACAACTGTTCTCCCAAGGGAGAAGCTGGGCACCATTCCAGCTCGCTTCCCTCAGTCCAGTCCTAAAGGCCTAACGATCAAAGCATTTTAATATCTTTAAAACTTGTCCCTTCTCTCTATCCCCATCGCCTGATTACTGATTACTTCCTCTCTACCTTTAAAAATCTTTCCTTCTCTGTAGCCCTTTGGAGCTCTCTTCTACTTGCCAGATGGAATACTGCCCAATTCATGAATCAATTAAGAAATCCAATTAGATCTTTAAAATTTGTTCAGTTGAATTTTTGTTATTGAATGCTAAGAAGTCCCTGGGTTATAAAATTGAAGTAAAATTCCTTTTCATTGTGATTTAAAAAAAAATTTTTTTTTGACGTTTATTTATTTTTGAGACAGCAAGAGACAGAGCATGAACGGGGGAGGGGCAGAGAGAGAGGGAGACACAGAATCGGAAACAGGCTCCAGGCTCTGAGCCATCAGCCCAGAGCCTGACGCGGGGCTCGAACTCACGGACTGCGAGATCGTGACCTGAGCTGAAGTCGGACGCTCAACCGACTGAGCCACCCAGGCGCCCCTTCACTGTGATTTTTTTAATATTTTGAAGAGTAAAATATTATTTTTACATTGGAAATTATTTCTATATTAAGAGGAATAAACGAGGCTTTATGGAACTCTTAAGAAATGGGACCCCTACTTTCTAATAGGGCTTTCTTCAAGAGACATACATCAACTTAAATAGAAAATTCTTCGTAAAGTTTATACACATTCATTAAACCAGATAATACAGAATAGCATGTACGTATCACAGATCTGAGAGAAACTAGGCTGATTCCTGCTAGGCAGGCCAGTATTTAGACTATGTTACAGTTAATGCCTATGCTGAATGCCTGCTATTTGCCTTCTTATATGTACTGTCAACCTTTCTCCCAGCATTGTTTACCAGAAGGAGGTTTACTGAAGACGCTACATCAATGGGGTCCTTTGCTCGCTGGCTTCCAGTTGCATCTGGCCAATGGAAGACACCGAGGAGAGATCTGAGGCGAGAAGGAAAGAACTTGAGGGATTTATTCTCTCCCTTCCCCCTCATTTCCCTCCCTTCCAGTTTGCTTTGACTTGCCTGCCTCCTCCTCCCAAACGTCTAAGCCTCTATCTGGAAGCTTTCTCCACAGAGCTTCTTTCTCCAGTCCCAGTAACCACTTCTGCCCCTTGCCTCCTCAGACCAGAGTGGTATTGGCTCCCCACAATTACTAATCCACAGTGCCACTTTATCCTCTATGGTTTCCTTAAACCTCACCTACACTTTTCTAAACAGTCCCTTATCAAATCCTCTTCAAAATAACTACTTTGAGCATGCCATTTGTTTTCTGACAGGACCCCAACTGATGTAGTAATTGGTGCCTGGAGTGGACCTAGGAAAAAGACTTTAGAATGGAATTCTGTGATCTGAAAAGTTCACAGATAACTTTTCTGTTAAGACAAAATGGGATTCAAGTAATCCCTGGCATGGTTGACAACACAATTACTCAAATTATCACAAGGCATGGGAGGTACTACAGGCAAGTTACTGAGAAAAAACTAATTCTAGGACATATCACTGCTATGACAATAATAAGTGCTTATCAAATTTGGAGGAGGGGGGTTATAAAGACTGGAGGGCCAGCTGGATCCTGGTAGCCCTGGAGAACATTTATACAGAAAACAAGAAATTGGAGTTTGTGACTGTCCAACTCAAAACACCAGTGGAAAATCGGGAAGATTCTACGGCAGAATTTGAGGAGTCCTTTATCTTACAGTCATATAGAAGATGTGGCTGAGGACCAAGAGCAGGCCTAATTTTAGGAGGTGTAAGTTATAAAACTTACTAAATGATCAGCTCCACCATATCTCTTCACCAACACAGGGGTATTGGCTGGTGGTAAAGAAGTGAAAACCTGAGATATGGGAAGGGGTGGTTTGAGCAGTCAGAAATGAGGCTGAAAGCTTTGAACCCCAGATCTTTCTGAACCTTCCTTAACAGTAAAGCCAATGCCTCCCCCACTTTCCATTTGCGGGATGCAACCTTCTAAGAGAGAAAAAGTTTTCAGTGACTGTATCTGGAACACGTGCTTTAAAAATGGGTGCTTATAGGGGCACCTGGGTGGCTCAGTCAGTTGAGTGTATGACTTTGGCCCAGGTCATGATCTCATGATTCATGAGTTGGAGCCCCATGTCGAGCTCTGGCTGACAGCACAGGGCCTGAGGCCTGCCTCGGATTCTGTCTCCCTCTCTTTCTACCCCTCCCCCACTCATTCTCTCTCTCCCTCTCTCTCTCAAAAATAAATAAAATATTAAAAAAAAATTTTTTTAATGGATGCTTATTCTCCAAGGTTAATGGGATCCAGCCCATTAACATTTTCTTGCCTCCAAGTTCATGATGGGAGTTCAATACTAATAGAGCCAAGCCAAAGGAGTGAAATGTCTATCTCAGGATTCTGAAAAGCACACATGCAAGTGATTTGAAGAGTGTGATACCAGAGAAACTGAAACATAAAGCTTGATTGGACCGATTTATTGACATGGGTACACTTGTGCAGGAATTAGAATTAAATGAATTGGCTTCAGCACCCAGGAATGGTGTTAACACCCTACTGGAGTGGTTAATTGAAGCCTAGACTCAACAGTGACAAGCAGTCGATAAGGTTAAAATCCCCCAAATTCTCTGGCTTGCTATAGAAGAAGGAATCCAAAATTTCAATGAGATGGAAATGTTGGACCAGATCTATTTTAACCCACCTACTCAGCCACCCCTAACTTAATCTTGCCCTCTAGAAGGAACTGAGGATACTCCCTCCACTAAGACATTAAGAAATTAAGATATTTATACATGAGAAGGGAAGATATTTATTTGTGAGGAAGAGTGATAACCAACATCTTGGAAAAGCTCTGTGATGGCTGTCCTCTACCAACAGGGGAGATGCAGCAAGGGAACTACACCCCCTGGTTTCAGTGGAAATGATGAGATCGGCAAACAGAGAGCACAGGTGGTAGTCCTCACCAGCAAGAACAAGGTGGGCACAATTGCAATCAGCCATAAGGACCAAGTTGTTATCACAAGGTTTAGACTCACAGGACTCTGTAAGATCATCTAATTGATCACCAAATCTCCAGAAATAAAGTCTACAAAGGATGCCACTTGGCATTTACATGTGGAAAAATTCCAGGTTTGCTAGGCAGACACCTAACTCAAATTGCTGCAGTAAGGGGTTCACAGTCTCTTAACTAGTTCCCACACCTAAATAAGTTCACAGATCTAGAACTCTTTGATTGAGCAAGAACTTTGGGAGAGGATCCTGCAATACAGTCACAGATATCTATTCATAAATCATCCTTCAAGGTTTTCCCAGAGATGCCGACAGCCAGTTAAGCTGGACACTGGGGAAGGTGAAACACCAGATCTTCTGGAGTTAGTAGATACTGGCTCTGAAGTGACCCTATTCTCCAGAGATCCAATATACCCCTGTGATTCACCAGCAGAGTGGAATCTTAACAAGGTCAAGAGATAAATGGAGTCTTGGCCCATGTAGATCACCCCGTGGGTCCAAATGGGACCAGAGAGACCCACTCTATCTATGGTTATCCCCTAATTGCAGAATGTAGAGTGGGAATAGATATATTTAATAACTGTTAGAATCTCTGCCTTAGTTCCCTGGCCTTTGAAGTATGGGCTATTTGTGTGGGCAGGGCAAAATGGAAGCCTTTGGAACTGCCTCAGCCCTTTCCAAGATAGTAAACCATACACAATACATCCCTGAGGTAACTGCAGCAATCAGTGACACCATCAAATAATTGAGAAATACAGAGATGATAATTCATGTGTTTTTATTTTTACTTTTTTTTTTACACTTTTTTTTAATGTTTATTTATTTTTGAGAGAGAGACAGAGTGTGAGCAGGGGACGGGCAGAGAGAGAGACACACACACATAGAATCTGAAGCAGGCTCCAGGCTCTGAGCTGTCAGCACAGAGTCTGACTCGGGGCTCAAACCCATGAACACAAGATTATGACCTGAGACAAAGTTGAAGGCTCAACCACTGAGCACCCAGGCTCCTCCCTCCATCCCACCTTTTGTTTTTACTTTTTAAAAAATGTGGTAAAAAAAAATAACATAAAATTTACTCATCTTTAAGTATACAGTTCAGTAGTGTTAAGGGTATTCACATTCTTATGTAAAAGATCCCCAGAAACTTTTCATCTTGCAAAACTTAAACTCTATACCCATTAAACAATTCCCCATTTCTCCTTACCCCCAGCTCCTGGCAACCACCATTTTACTTTCTGTTTCTATGAATTTGACTACTTCAGCTACCAGGGATGATATTCTTAACACACCATTTAACACTTGTGTTTGCCCAATGCAACAGCCAGATAGAGCACAAAGATGGCTATAGATTATCACAAATAGTAGCAAATAGTAAAAGCCAATCACTACTGCAAATCAATATCATCACTGAAGCAAATTAACATAGCCGCTGACAAGTAGCATTTTTTTAGTAATTTTTTTCTCATTCTTACTAAATATAATCAGAAGTAGTTGCCTTTCTATAGTAGGAAAATCAATAAACCTACACTGCCTTGTCTCAGGGCTATATACACAAATACAAAAACTCAATAGACAGATTGGGAATAAAAAGAAAATGATATGGGAAATAAAATTTAGAAGAAAATGAACAGATCAGGTCTAAATCAGAGAAATAGAATCTCATTTTAAGAAAGAAATAGAGAAGAAATTATCTAAGAAAAAGTGTTTTAATATTCCAGAACTTAAGAGTATGAACTTCTCAATTGAAAATATCTACTAAGTGCCCAACACAGTGAATGAGAAAACACACAAAACACATCATCGTGCAATTTCAGAAGCCTAGGGGTAAAGAGAAGATCTTAAAAGTTTCCAGAAAGACAAAAGAGTTCAGTAATGAAAATGATTTCAGATTTCTCAACAACACTGGAAGCTAGAAGATAGTGGAAAATTGCCCTCAAAATGTTTAGGAAAAAGTATTTCTAATGTAGAAAAAACATATATATAGTTTGCTGTGGATTGAATGTTTGTGAACCATCAAAATTCATACATTGAATGGGGCACCTGGGTGGCTCAGTCGGTTAAGCGTATGACTTTGGCTCGGGTCATGATCTTGTGGTTTGTAGGTTCGAGTCCCACGTTGGGCTCTGTGCTGACAGCTCAGAGCCTGGAGCCTGCTTCAGATTCTGCGTCTCCCTCCCTCTCTGCCCCTCCCCTGCTCACACTCTGTCTCTCTCTGTCTCTCAATAATAAATAAATAAGTGTTAAAAACAAATTTTAAAAATTCATACATTGAAGCTCTTATCCCCAATGTGACTGTATTTAGAGATAGAGCCTCTTTTAAATGAGGTCACAAGGGTGGGACCTGATCTGATAGGATTAGTGTCCTTACAAGAAGAGACACTAGAGAGCTCTCTTTCTCCCTTTCCATACTTACCAAAGAAAGGCCTTATGAGGACACAGCAAGGAGGCAGCTATCTACACTAGGAAGAGTTCTCACCAAAAACAGAATCAGATGGAACCTTGATCTTGGACTTCTAGCCTCCAGAACTGTGATAAAATAAATGCTGTTTAAACCACTAAGTTTGTGGTATTCTGTTATGGCATCCTGAACAGATTAATACATAGTTGAAATATAATAGGGGAATGAAAACATGTTCAAACATTCAGAATCTCAAAAAATTAATGTGATGTGAATCCTTTATCTAGAAGTTTCTAGAGAATGTGCTTGACCAAGTATGGGAGTAAACTAAGAAAGAGGAAGTCATGTAATTCAACACAGGAAAGAGGCAAAAAGAATTTCCAAGATGATAGTAAAAGGAAAACCAATATTCAAAAATCCTCTTGGAGACAATCTATCCGGGTTGTGGCAGATCTCAGGGCTACAGAAAGTCACCAAGTGGGGATGGGTGGGGGGAGAGAGAGAGAGAGAAGGTGGGGGTAGCTAGAGGGAGAGGGAAGAAGGGACAGAGGAATGGAGAGAGGGAAAGAAAGGAAGGAAAGGAAAGGAAAGGAAAGGAAAGGAAAGGAAAGGAAAGGAAAGGAAAGGAAAGGAAAGGAAAGGGAAGGGAAGGGAAGGGAAGGGAAGGGAAGGGAAGGGAAGGGAAGGGAAGGGAAGGGAAGGGAAGGGAAGGAAAGGAAAGGGAGAAAAAAAAAGAAAAGAAATGAAGAGAAGAGAAAAGAAAAGAAAAGAAAAAAGAAAACATGACCTGTGTGTTAGAGTGTATTGTGATGAAATTTATAGTTCTGACAGATGCAGTTTGGGACTAAACTAAATAGGTCAATAAAAAAGCTCAAAATTTGAAAATAAATGCTATATCTAATACATGAAAACCTAAAGCTGTACAAAAAAGTAAATGAGGGGCACCTGGGTGGCTCAGTCAGTTCAGCATCAGACTCTTGATTTCACCTCAGGTCATGATCTCATGGTTCATGGGATTGAGCCCCAAGTCAGGCTCTGCACAGCACAGAGGCTGCTTGGGATTCTCTCTCTTCTTGTCTCTCTGACCCTCCCCGGCCTGCTTGTACACATATTCTCTCTCTCAAAAATAAATAAACATGTTTTTAAAGTAAATGAAATTGTAGTACACTACATGCTCATCTATGGATATGTACACAGTCATAATAAAATAAACTTAAATATTTATCATATGTGATAATATTAGTAGCATGGGGTGTTATATGTGTAGGGGAGTATAAAAGTACTAAGTACTTATCTAACAAGTAGAAATTAGGGAGGGGGGGTCAACAAATAGTGATATAAATATGCTATTTGGAAATATGATGGTAAATAACAAAGGGAATAGTAAAAGTCAAAAATAGAAGTTAGGGTGAGAAGCAATTGGAGCTTGTCAAATATTCTAGCTTATATATGGTTTTATTATTCTTTAATTTAATAATCATTATAATAGAACACCAAAGAAAGAGTACCTTCCTTAAAAATTATTAAATAACCATTTTTAATGTTAGAACCCAATCCTTAAAATTAGTCTAACAGTTTCAACATGAAGAGTATAGTCTGTGACCTTTTTTAAAGAGTAACCCTTTGGTTCATGAAGATTCCCCTAAGTAGGCAATCAGTTTAGCTTTTATGATTTTTATTTTGTTTCAGATGTTAAAGCATCAGTACAAACGCCTGTGTTTTTAAAAAATGGAAAGGAAAATAAATACTTTTCTGGTGAATTGTGGCACTTTAATGCCACAGACCAGGGGTGGCTATAATATACACCTGACCCTGCTAACTAATTGCTCTCTGAAGGTTATTATTCAAGATCAACTATTCAAAATCAAAATCTGAGGTTTTTGTAGATGTCATCTAATCCTTTGCCTAAATATCCCACATTATGAGTCTCTTTGGTTGCTGAGGGGTATATGATACAACCACTCTAAACTGAAGGATTCACCAAAAACTAATATTACCTAAATTTAGATGCCTTTTTTTCTTCTGTTTAAATTGGAAAGCCTAATGATATCATGACCATGCTATCTTCTATAAAAACTTAGAATTCATTATCCCATTTGTTTTGGTTTGGAAAACCTCCTACTTCTTTATTTTATAAAAATAAAATAGAATAAGTAAAATAAAATCTGTGCTCATTCATGAAAAGAAAAAAACAAAAAACTTGGAGTTTTCTAACCATGACATTTGGCTACATCCAACTCAACTGTTTACGACACAGAGTATCATCCATCTAGGATTTCTGAAGGAGTATAATCTCACAATTCTGCCATCCAATGGTGATCAAAAAGCACAGAGAGAGAAGAGAAAGAATCCTAAGCAGGCTCTGTGCTGTCAGCTCAGAGCCGGACATGGGGCTCAAACTCACAAAACTACGAAATCATGACCTGAGCCGAAACTGAGAGTTGGACACTTAATCGACTGAGCCACACAGGTGCCCCTGACTATTCCTTCCTGACAATCAAAGAACTAAACACCAGGACCACATCATTTTGAGTTCTCATAGGATGGCTTACACTGAATTGCTTGTGACAATGTGACAGCTAGCTTGCTTTGAAAGATATAATAAGCAGCTCTACTGAATCCTTTGTAATACCCCATTTAACACATCTTGTTCAGCACATATTTGTTATAAACCACTTTGTGATGGTGAATCTTATGGGTCATGTTGACTGGCCTAAGTGCCCAGGTAGCTGATAAAATACTGGGCATTCCTGTGAGGGTGTTTATGGAAGAGCCTAGCATTTCAATCAGTAGATTGAGTACAGAGATCTGTCCTCACCAATATGGGTAGGCATCATCCAATCATTGGAGACATAAATGGAACAAAAAGATGAAGAAAGGGAAAATTCCTTCTTCTCTTCTTGAACTGGGACCTCAATTTCTTCTGCCCCCTGACGTCAGAGCTCCTGGTTCTCAGGCCTTCAGATTCCAGGACTTCAACACCATCAGCACCTCCAGTCCTCAAGCCTTTGAGGCTTGAATTATACACCAACTTTCCTTGTTCTCCAGTTGCAGATGGCAGATGGTGGGATTTCTTGGTCTCCATAACCATGTAAACCAATTCCTAGAATAAATGAATGAATGAATGAATGAATGAATGAATGGTGTGTGTGTGTGTGTGTGTGTGTGTGTGTGTGCATGCGAACGTGCACACTGTGTGTGGTTCTGTTTCTACTGGTTCTGTTTCTCTGGAGAACCCTGATGTATATACACCTGATTCCAAAATATCTTTCTAAATAAATATAAACAAATGTAGTATAGAGTTTATATACTTTCCCAATGTTCTACATGCTACTCTTAGGCATTCTTGATGACTTAGAGTCACCTGTTATATGAAATAGTCCTTCTGTCTCCAACTTTGCTATCAGCTGTCACTAGCAGTTTCTTTTCTTTTAAAATGTCTCTTCTAATTTGCTACAAAGCTTTCTTTTCTTTTTAAATGTTTTTTTTTTTTTTTGAGAGAGAGAGAGAGTGAGAGACAAACAGACAGTGGGGGAGGGGCAAAGAGAGAGGGAGACAGAGGATCTGAAGCAGGCTTTGCACTGACAGCAGAGAGCCCAATGCAGGGCTCAAACTCATGAGCCCAGAGATCATGACCTGAGCCGAATTTGGTCACTTAATTGACTGAGCCACCCCGGCTCCCCACCACAAAACTTTCTTTTATGGAATCACTACAAGCTGATTCTACATCACTGGACACTCCTGTAGGCCTCTCTGAGGAAAGGCTCATTCCCAATGGATGGTGGTTCTTAAAGACATTTGGCTACATCTTAGAACCTAGCCTCTTCACTGTCAAAACCCACCCTGATTCCTCAATTTTCAAGCCAAAATGTCACCCTTTGAAGCTACTTCTAAGTATCTCCTTCCAATCCCTGTTCATTAGAAATGTGTTCCTACACTCTCTTTCTTCAACTAGTAAGTGTTTACATACTCTTAGAGTTATTTTTTTCAGCACCAGTTAATCTCGTTTCAGTGAAGGATTGGTCTCCCTTTCCCCAAGAGCTACCTTGTTGACTACACAGACTGAAGGCCAAGTCCTAATGCCTTCATTTCAGAGTCTAACCTCGATGCTAGCTGGCCTGCTATTGGGTTGGTTGTGTAAGATGTTATATTCTCCAACCAGTGTGCAACTAGGTTCACTAGGTCTGCTTCCTTTTTTACCAAAATAGAGATGCCAAATCCAAGGGGTACTTACCTAGGAGTAAGTAACATTGAACAAGATTATTGGCAATAGGCCAGGCTCATGCTAAGAAGGCTCCTGTTTTCTGATGAGTAGTTTCTGGAAAATAGGTCCAAGTATAGCTCCAAGTCACCAGACATACTCTGAAGCCCAGAACAGGATCCTGAACTCCAAGATGTCACTAAATTTTATCCTCCTTGGTGATGCAGGGTCCCAGTTATCAGAACTAAGGACCTCAGGATCTAGGGAAATTAAGAAGACAATAGAGGCCTCTCCTGGGACCTTGTAGGAACACTCTGATGCCACTGTCTATTTTTCTAGGATCCATGATAATGTAAAACCAAGGCCAGTCTACCAGAACCCCAAGTCAGCCACCATAGTCATCCTCTCCCATTTCCAGCAGTGTCTATGCACAGCCCCACATTTCTAATTAAGCCAGATTTTCTGGCTTAGATTAAGCTACACAGATCATAGGTAACAAAATCAGAAACCCACTTCTACTAATATCATAGCACAGCAATATGACAGAAAGTGAAAAGAAATTTCAGGGCCACTTAATGAAACTAAACTGGAATCATACCTACTCCTAGTAACCCCTCTGTCACCACCAATCTCTTTATTACTCAAACTATCTATTTGCCTTCACAGTCAACTGTATTGCAAGATCTTCTTGACCTTTTTGTTGTTATATCATGGTGATCATCTGTGAGAGAGAAGCTACATAAAAACATTTAATAATCTGGATAGAATGCAGTGAAACAGCATCATGACCACTATGACAAAAGCAAGAACAATTAATAATCCATATAAGCTGCTTCAAAACCAGGAACCCCAATTGCTCAATCCAGGCCAAGAAAACAATTCCCATAAGACATAGAAAGTCAAATAACTTTCTCCTCAATGTATATTACTATGTACATCCTGTTCTACCTTGCCTGTTTCCCAAGTACAAGAAGTATTAGCAATGGCACAGACACCACCATGACTAGTCAACAAGAAATCTAGAGCAATGCAATCACTTATCATAACATATGCCATTGTGTTGAGACTGATCTGTATTCTATCTAGGGCAGAGATGGTGTCTTTAATAACTTCTGCCAGAGTTAGCAACAGGTTTCCTACAGTCTTTGTGTGATTCCCACCAATGGGAACATTGCTCTGATTATTTACATAAACAAGGAGTCAGTAATTCCCCAACGTAGTATGCCTGAATAATCAAGAGTGACCTCATTTTGAAGCTCAGGTCAGAATCCAAACTTGGTAACTTCTAGAATTTAGATCTCTAACAAGTCTCAGAATACTATTCCTAAAGTGTGTGAGGTGCTAGTCTAAAGGCAAACAAGACCAGATGTCCTGGCCATAAGGAAGTAGTATAGAGTAGGAGTACATGGATATACAGGGGAAAAAATGAGTCATTCATGACATGAGCTTGGAACCAAGACCTTCCATTAGTTGGATTACATACTTGGATCTCTATTAGTCTCTTCTAGGTGGTATTTGGCCCATTGCCCTGTGAAGTTTGTTGTATTCAAAGTTAGAATTACCTAGGGTCTGACCAATAGATTGTAATTATAGTTTCTTTATCTTTATACATATGAGTTTATCAAAGTCACTGTTAATTTAAGGTCAGTTGTCCATGAAGTTACAAGTGGAAATGCGATCAGCTAAAAATCACTATGGTCTCATTTGATGAAACCAGAATTGTCCAGAGGTTTTTATCACAGGGTCTGATGATGGATAGCATGTCCAGGAGTCAGTAAGATTGAGGGCAGTGGTTATTGTTTGGATAATCTAAGAATGGTGTTGATGTGAGTATGTCCTGACCTAACAATTATAATAAAGAGGGAAGAAAAGAAAAAAAAGGGTCATTATGAGAGGAAAAGAACAAGGATCTATATAAAATGAGAATTATTATAAGTAAGCAGATAAAACAGGAATTAGATAGAGGTCTTGGTCCAACATCTTGGGCAGAATCTTCCCAATATAAATTGTCATCTGCTTATTCTGAAGGTCTTGGGTCAGCTGTCTACCTCTGAAGATCAACTGTTTCTACAATCCTCAGTTTGACTTACCCTATTGGAGTAACTTTCCAATTGTGTGGAATTCTGAATTTCTGTTTTAGTTGTGAAACATGGACCCAAGGATTAACTCCCTGGAGTTTCATTGCTGTCTTCATTGTTAATGTTGATAGGGTCCCTTCCAGCAAGTTTCAAAAACAGTTTTTCTCTGAGGTCTCTTCCAATAGTTGAAATCTCCTGGTTAAAAATCATGAAGAGATTATTTAGGAAAGTGTTGTGGGAAAGGCGGCTTTAACCTGTTGGTGATAGGACCTGGTATCATACATGAATCCTTCGTAATATTTTGCCATATCTGCATGCAGCAGGGCAGAGCCTAGTGATGGAGATGAAATCCTAAATGCACAGACTTTCCAGTTACTAATTCATAGGTGGATAACAAATGTGTCCCTGAAAGAGTGGACTTCATGGCCATAAGGACTGGTGGAAATACTTTTGGCCAACGAGCTAAAGAGTTTCTGAAAATTCACTGATTTTAAGGACACCATTGGTCCTTTCAGTCTTTCCAGATTGAGACTGTAAGTGGTAGGTGTAGGGTTTTTTTATAAGTGTATTTATTTATTTTGAGAGAGAGAGCAAACACACAAGCAGGGGAGGGGCAGAGAGAGAGAGGAAGAGAGAGAATCCCAAGCAGGCTCTGCACTGTCAGTGCAGAGACCACTGCAGGGCTCAAAGTCACTAACCATGAGATCATGACCTGAGCTGAAATCAAGAGTCAGACGCTCAACCGACTGAGCCACCCAGGTGCCACAGGACAGTGTAGTTTTTGAGCAAGGGTTAATGCCTTACAGAGTTCTTTTATGATGGTTCCCATAAAGTGTGTGCCTCAATCACTTGATATGAAAGTAGGAATGTCTTAGGTTGGAAACTTAAAACCCAGCAGTTTTTTAACGATTGTAAGGGCTATAACTTTTTGTCAAGATTATGATTCAACCCTTTCTGAAAATAGGCATATAATAACTAAAACATATTTGAATCCCATGGTGAGTATAAGCTGGATAAAATCCGTCTGAAAGTGTTCAAGGCACCTTGAGGTTTTGGTTCCTAACTATGTCCTATGTTTGCAGTTTTTCCAGGATTATGCTGTCGACAGGTGACACATGACCCAAAAATACTCTATGGCATCTTTTTTAGAGTTTCCCTATCAATGTTGATTGAAGATACTAACCAATTTGTCTATTCTATGATGAGTTGTTTAGTGGAGAAACTTAGCTAATATCCATTTAAAGCCATTTGGTGCTACTAAGCAGCCATCTTGAGAACACCAGAGATTATCTGAGTGAAGGGTACAACCAGATTTTTTCTAATCTTTTTCTTTCAAAATCAGGGACTCAGTGTTGATATCTATAATCACTACTTTGAATCCCTCAAGAGATTTATCCTTTGAAGGTTTAGACAGGATCATAACTTTGGTTACAGCAGCTTGTTTGGTATAGTGATCTTCTAGAACATTTCCATTAGCTTCCATATTATCTTTTTACATAGGTCTCGCCTTTATAATAGCCAACTCTCTAGGAAATAGGAGTGCATCTAAAAGTTCTTCACCTTACTATCTATTTTTATTGGGGGTTCCAGCAGAGATGAGAAATGCTCTTTGTTTCCAAAGCATCTCAAAGTCATTTACTACTTCAACAGCACACTTGCTATCAGTACATATGTTGACTCTTTGGTCTTTGGCTAGTTGACAAGCTCTAGTGAGTGCAATAAGTTATTTCATCTGGACCAATTTTACCGCAGATCAAGGACTGAAGTCTTCAATTAGTGACTGCACATCCTGCTCGGTTTCATTTTGAGGTATGATTCATCAGCAAATAATATTAGGTTAGTATTTTCAAAAAGAGTTTCTAGAAAATCTGAGGGAGGTACATTGAGTTCCCTAACTGAGGCAAGACAATCATGAGGCTCCCCTTCTTCTGGTAGGTGCAGGAGAGTGGCAGAAATTGAGTGGTAGAATTGTAAGGAGTAATAGTATCTTATAAGAGGTTAATTGGCTGACTGAAAATTCTTTTGTGTTCTCAGTCAGGAGTAATATTTACACTGCATGAGGAACCACAAAGTCACACAAGGAGCCTAGAATTTGCTTTGCAAAAGCATCAACAAAAGATTAGAAAGAGAGATTTCTCATCAGAAGAATAAGGGGGAAGATGGAGAGCTGGATAGATGGAGGCAATGGAAGAACAGGAGGGAGAGAGTTTGCCAGAGGAATTAGTCTAGCTTGTTCTTGTTAACGTTTGCCCAACTGCTTGTTAGCATTGGTCAAAGAATCTTTTAATCAAGTAATTTTTGACTCAGAATTTTGTTTGTAGGCAACTGCCTACCAGTCAAAAAACCCTGCCCATTTGGCCTATGGAATCTTTTTCTCTTTCTTTTCTAAGGTATCTTTCAAATGAACAATTTTGTTCAAATCAAATGTTACCCTGAGTGGCCACTGAAGGTCTGAATCAGCCTTGGTGAAGTTATGCCATTTCGAAAGACAGGCACGAGAATTAGGATTGTAATAAGAGTACATATAAAATGTAGGCATTTTTCCTGGCAGAGGAGAGAATTTAGACTTAGACAACCTCAGGAAATGTGACAATGGTCAGCAGGAATCTAATGCTTGTGCACTGTGTGCCTCAGTTTCCCAACCTTAGGTTGGCTGCCTCTGAAAGCAGACCTGACCATCAGCACCCCCATTCCTACCCCCTTCCACCCCTGGTGGAAAACCAGACAATGCTCTCTCTTCATGAAAGCCAAGCTCTCTGGACAGAAAACTAACATGTAAGGAAAACCTCATCCAGTTTTATTGGTGACTCACAGCAAAGTTTGCCCAAAGGGATTCTAGTACAGTTAGACCTGCAAAGTCTTTGAGGTAGATTCAAAGATTCAAACAAACAAGCTTATGGGGCCTATGTCTGTATTCTACCCCATGACTCCTTTTTTTTTTTTTTTTTTATGACTTTGAGATAGTAAACACAAAACAGCAATGCAAAAGACAGCAAAAAGTGATGCAAACTAATGGCTGGGGGGTGGGCGGCGCCTGGGTGGCCCAGCTGGTTAAGCCTTTGACTCTTGATTTCAGCTCAGGTCAGGATCTCACAGTTTGTGAAATCAAGCCCCGTGTCAGGCTCTGCACTGACGGCACAGGGACTGCTTAGGATTCTCTCTCTCCTCTCTCTGCCCCTTCCCCTCCAACTCATGTGCTCTCTCTCTCTCAAAAAATAATAGATAACATTAAAAAAAGAAAAGGAAAGGCCTGTCTCCACCAATGATGCCCCCAAAAATGGGAACCTAGAACAAAACCCAGTTCCAAACTGAGAAAAAATAGTCAAGGAACTCAACACAGCAGAGTTCAGACTCAGGACTGACACTGCGTCCTCATGGACTCAACAAGCCTCCAACAGCAGGACACAAAGGGCCACTGTGGGCACTGCAGTACAAAGTCGGTGTCAAACCTGTGATGTAAAGAAAGACCACCAAAATGAGAACAGGCAGAAGTTATTTTTTCAGAGCTTCCTATATGTGGCAAGAGATCAGCCACCATCACTTGCATTTGGTGGAGACTCAAAGGCAGAGGTGTGGGAAAGAGGACAGCCTCAAATGTGCCATTACTGGAGGCTGTTGGCATGAGGAGGCTGTAGGAAAACTAACTGGACTCAGGGCATCCTATGGGATTGGCTAGGAAGTACGTTTGGCTTTCTCTGGGTGGTCCTAAGCTGGAAACAGACAAAAACTAGGGAAGCTATCAGTTATTAATCAAGTCCTGGCTGTTTTGAGCCAATTGTTACAGGACTTGTTGTTTGGCCTATGGCATTATTTTCTAGAAAGAGTGGTCTGATTTCCCATAAGTCTGACCTATAGATAGTAGGCTGGCTTCCTGGGCTGTTTCCAGTAGATAATGGGTTGGTTTTCTGGGCCGGTTGCTATGGATAGTGGGTCAGAGTTCTATTTTTATATATGATTTGGCCACTGTATATTGGCCAATTTGTATATTCAGTCTCCAACAACATAGGGTAAGTACTATTATCCTCATGTTACAATGAGGGGAATGTGACACATAGACACAGTTAGTAAATGGCAGAGCAAGAATTCAAACTGAGGCAATCTTTCTAGGCTGTGCCCTCAGTCCTGCAGGTAGCTGCCTCCAATGTTGCCATCTTGGTGTTGGATCCATTCCATAAACCTCTTTTTGGTGAGGAAGTTAAAATTTTTTAATGTATTATTTATTTTTGAGAGAGAAACAGACAGAGCGTGAAGGGGTAGAGGCCAACAGAGAGGGAGACAGAGAATCCAAAACAGGCTATAGGCTCTGAGCTGTAAAAACTGAGCCACAACAGGCACCCCTTTGGTGAGAAAGTTTAAATCTCTTCCTCTACCCAGTTGTTTGGGATCCTCGTACCTATTCATTTTTGTGGCCCAACCAAAGAAGATGTGTAAAGTATTGTTACACTAGCAACTTATGAGAGAATTTTTTTAGTTTTTTAGTTTTTGTTTGTAATTGTCTTCCCGGTAACACTAGAAAAGGAGAATTTTTACAATTGGCTCCCTGGAAGCAGGCTCTGAAACAGAGATTATTATACATTAAGTTTATTAGTGAAAGCTCTTGGATTCAACCCCTGAGGAAGGGAGGGGAATGAAGCAGAACTGAGCAGAGAGTAACTGAGCTATGATTCAGCCTCAACAAAGGCCTCAGCCACACCCTAGGGATACAATGGAGCTGGGATGACCTTTCGGGACTGGCTTTCATTGCAGCAAGGATGCCCAGCCTTCTATTCCCTTAGATACTGGTCAATAGAACAGGCTACCCCAAGAACAGCCTACCCCCAAGAATAGCCTCCCCCCAAGAACAGCCTCCCCACAAGAATAGCCTACCCCCAAGAATAGCCTCCACCCAAGAACATCCTCCCCCAAGAACAGCCTACCCCCAATAACATCCATGGGTCATTTCCACAGGATGCTGAAGTCTGAAGGCTGTCTTCTGGCAACACTCCCAGAATCTAGGAGAATGAGTCCATCCCCCATAAAGAGGAATCACTATAGTGTGTTTGTGTACCAGAAATATTATTCTAAGAGAGAAAATCTCTAAGAAATTACTCCTCAGTAACCACTAACAATTAAAAAAAAAGGTTTTTAAAGTGCTAATTCCATTGGGATGAGCACTTGGTGTTGTATGGAAACCAATTTGACAATAAATTTCAAAAAAAATAAATAAATAAAGTGCTAATTTCTAGTGGTGCTGTATTTGGCAGCACTAAGATAGAAACAGTTGAGTCAATAAAGAAAGAACAAAACCCTGAGGGTTCATGTGACCACCTTCTGAGTAAGTGAACTAATAGAAATACAGACCCAGAAATGTCAGGGGTGGTCAGGGTGGCCAGGTGAGTTTCTTCCAAAGATGACTTGGGCCCCAGCCTGATCCTCATTCATACCACAAACTGTGATTTCCTTAAGACACCTGTATAAGTGCATGAGATTTGGTTCTTGAATTGGAATTGACCAGAGTATGGGTCAACCCATAAACTCCTTTGGACTTATTCCTACCTGCTCCAGGTATAAATCTTGTGACCTCTGAGCTGGGGGCCTCTCCCTTGAACTAACTCAGGGGTGATCTGGAAAGAGCCTGAAAAGTTCCATGGGGAGATGGGAAGGGGCAACAAAATGGAAGAAGAGAATAGGAAGACCCCGATAAGGAGAAGAAAGGAGAAAAGGAGACAAGAAGAAGTAAAATAAGACTAAATGGGTTGGGGGTGGGGGAGGCTGCTTACACAGTGTCCTACCAGAACATAGGAGACAGATTAGGAGACACTTCAAGATTCTTTCACCCTCATGGTTCTAGGATTAAGTTGGCTTTGCAAGTGATTTCCTGCTAGAGACGGTATGACCCTATCCCCACCTACCAAAGCTGGTTTTATATTTGGAGAATAAAATGTTATTTTACCCACCAGCAGTTCCTAGAGGAGAACACAGTAAAGCTTTAGAAGGTTTCATTCCTGTCAGTTTCAACAGAAACTATTTCTACAGAGAGACATAAATCATGCAATGAAACAAACCCTCCCCATAGATAAATAAAGAAAATGGGTGAGAGAGAAAGCCAGGAAGAGTGACACTATTAATGCCTAACTAGTGAAAGCTGAAAGCCATCTTTTCCATTCACACTAAAAGTAAGACGATGAAAAGGAATCATCTATTTTCCAAGCGATTTACTCTTTATAACAAAGTGCTCAATACAAAACAAAAATGCTTAACAGCTCAGAAAATAGCTTTGAAAGTTCATACACAGAAACATTTTCTCAAAATGTTTTGCCTACAGAAGACTACATCATTTGTGGGAAAAAACGGGGTTTTTCAAATGTTGAAGAGCTGAATAGATCCATCTCTTAGATTTCCTAAATATCCTAATAGAAAATCCTTCTTTGTACTGCACTGAAAGATCCTATCAGAATGTGCAAAAGTGGGGGTGCCTCATTGGTTCAGCCAGTTTAGTCTCTGACTCTTGATCTTGGGTCAGGTCATGATCTCACAGTCTGTGGGTTGAAGCCCCATATCAGGCTTTGCACTGACAGCACAGAGCCTGCTTCGAGTTCTCTCTCCCCCTCTCCCTGCCCCTCCCCTGCACCCACACTCAACACATGTGCTTCCAATCCCTCTCTCTCAAAATAAATAAATAAACTTTTAAAAAAAATTTAATGCCCAAAAGTGTACTGCTTTGAGATTTGGATCTTTCTTCTTTTTCACAGGTCTCAGAGCAAACCATTCAGCCTCTCCTCATCTCCTGCTATCTCAGACAGCTCAAATCTTCATAGGTTAAGGCAGGTTTTGGAAACTTGCTTTTTTGACTTAAAATATAGCTAATTTCCACATTAATTTTTCAGAAAGTCATTCTTACACAGATTTAGCTAAAACTCAAGTAACCTGAACCACACTGACATTGGAAGATGTTAGAAAGTATAACCCTTGTGTTATGCAACAGGATTATTTTTTCCTCTTAGTTTATATTGTTTGGAGTTCAGCTTATAAAGCCTAGAATATATGGAAGATCCTTATAATAATTAAAAGTTACTAAGACATGGTAAGTGGTTTGGCAACCACTTAACTATTATTTATGCCAAGCTGTCCACTGAGGTCATTTCTAGAGAGGGCTTATTTTTGTTTCTGTTTTTTATTTTGGTATTAGAAGATCTTCCTTCCTTTGTGGGGTGGAAGGACTCTCATTTTTTTAATTAAGTCATTGGAATTTTTTTCATGTACTTAAACTGTAAATTTCTTTGAAGAAATTCATAAGGTTGAACCATTTAGCCAAGAATATGCTCTAAGTTTTCACTGGGGAGTAGCTGGAGGAAAACACTCCATTATTCCATAATTCCCTTTCCTTCTTACCAAACTCTGTTTCTAACACTATCACTGAGTTAGCCACAACCAGGGATGACACTGTCATCTCTAAATGTGGCACATGTTACTTCTTTAAAAAAAAAAAAAAAAAAACCTTTATTTACTTTGAGAGAGAAAGCATGAGTGGGGGAAGGGCAGAGAGAAAGGGAGAGAGAGAGAATCCCAAGCAGGCTCCCCACTGTCAGTGCAGAGCCCAACACAGGGCTCCAACTCGCAGACTGTGAGATCATGACCTGAGTTGAAGTCAGCCACTCAACTGACTGAGCCACCCAAGTGTGCCAGCATATCCTACTTCTTTTTATTTAGTGTTAGGTGATAGTACTGTGGCTATTACCTTAAACATGAAGAATAGATTCACTTAGCAGCCAATCCCCAGCCACCATCATATACTATACAAAGCATAACCCCAGTTTCATCAACACTCTGGAACCCTTGGATTTCAGAGTCATGGTGTCTCCAATTTAGTGACTTCTCCACCTCAACAAGGTTCTGAAATTTTATATGACCTGTTTCTATAACTTGTTCCATTTTGTACAGTATTATGTATCCCCTGGCAGACATTACTTGTGGAAGGGGCTCTCAGAACAGAGCAAAGTACTGTACCACAAAAGGCAAAGATCCACAGAAAGTGCAGGAATAAATTGATGCATTGCAGTCTGTCACAAGAAGGAAGGTAAATAAAAAATCATCACTTCAGCTGTGATCCTGTTTCCTAAAGCGTTTGGATCTTGCTGGGATGGTGAAGATGACAGTACACAATTTCACTGGCCTCAGGGCTAAGAATTTAATTTCCTTTTCCATCAGGTTTTTTATTTTTTAATTTTTTTAAACGTTTATTCATTTTTGAGAGACAGAGAGAGACAGAGCATGAGCAGGAAAGGGGCAGAGAGAGAGAGAGACACAGAATCCGAAGCAGGCTCCACGCTCCGAGCTGTCAGCACAGAGCCCGACACGGGGCTCGAACTCACGAACCATGAGATCATGACCTGAGCTGAAGTCGGATGCTCAACCGACTGAGCCACCCAGGAGCCCTCCATCAGGTTTTGAAGTGATATTTCTCTACTTTTCCCATGAGCACAGAGAAACTAACATAGATACAAAAGAGTGAATTGGTTTGTTCTGGTGTTAGCAAATTACACCAGTTTTACTCAGCATAGACTGTGGTGAAATTCTACACAGGGTTTATGTTGTGCTAAACCAATAACATAACTAAAGGGCTAAGAGTGTACAGAGGAGCCAGTAAAAGTTTCTATTTGAGTAGATCAGTGAAGGCTTCATGGTGGAAGTGACATTGGAACTAGGCCTTGAAGGGACAGCAGAGTTTCGCTCGATGGAGAGCATTCTAAGATGATGAAACAGCATGAAAGTGCTGGGAACCCATGGCAAAGGTGGTTAAGTGTAGGTGCACATGACTTTGCTGGACTTCTGGAAGATAACAAAATATCCTTCATTCACTTTTAGTCATAAAATAGCTCAAATCAAAAATTAAGACAAGTCCCACACAACAGTGAAAGTTCCAAAACTTAATTTAGTGTTCCATTTCCTCCAACCAATAAATTCTCTGGCTTCCAAGCAGAAGTGGGGGAGGGGGTGTGTAGTTTTTCTGCTCTCTGCTTTCTCCTAGCTTGCCTCCTTCCCCAGGGGGAAGCCATAGTTCCAGAAACTTCCTGGGTCAAAACAGGAGGCAGCAAGTGAGAAAATAAGGGACTCTTGCTTGACTGGTATTCCCAGATGGGTCTGGCTGTTAATTACACATGGATTGCAGTGGTGCTTTCCATGGGCTCTTAGAAGTTCCCTGAAGTTTCCATGACCCAAGGAGCTCTTAACAACTCCTGGGCACCCAGAAGTATAGTGCCAGCCTCCATACGCTGAGTTTTCCTCATGCTGCCAGTCAACACTATGTGACAGTCTCTCAAAAGAACCCACATCAGGTCTCCCTCCCTGTTGGTCCACATGTGTCCACAGGATACAATCACACGCTTTTGCTACCCTGACAAACTCTAGGAGAGCAGGCTGCTCCCAGCACACCACATGCCTCATTTGGCTCTGCCACCAGAGTAGCTATTAGTCTTTTCTCTCTCACTTTGGAATTCCTGTACAGCTTTCAGACCCCAGTCCTCTGTGTCTCCCAGCTGTGGAGAACACATTTCAAAGCTGACCAATGGCCCCATAGAAGCCCTTGCAAGTTAAGGGTTAGAAAAGAAACCCTTTTTGTTCCTCTTCCAAGGGGGGCATTTGTCTGAAATCATTGTTGTACTATATGCTAATTAACTTGCATGTAAATTATAAAAAATAAATAAATTATAAAAAGCTCTGGATACAACACAAAAAGCATTGGAGGACCCTGAAAAGTGGAAAGAAGAAAGTGGAATGCCCAGGGACTTCAAGACTTGAGAAAAGATAGTGGTGAACTCCCCGGGCACATTAGTCAAAGCTCTACAGAGCAACAGAACCAATCGTATGTATACAGATATACACAAAGAAAGAGACTTATTATGAGGTACTGGCTCACGTGATTATTTAGGCTGAGAAGTTCCACCACCTGCTAACTGCAAGCCAGTGGCCCAGAAAGTCCAGTGGCGTAGTTCCAGTCCAAACCAAAAGGCCTGAGAACCAGGGAGCCAAGGTATACGTCCTACTCTGAAGGCCTGAGAACCAAAAGCACCAAAGTGCAAGGGCAGAAGGAGATTGGTGTTCAAGCCAAGTAGAGACCAAATTCACCTTTCCTCCTTTTTGTTCTATTTAGGCCCTCAATGGATTGGGTAATGGCCCACCCACACTGGTGAGAGCAATCTACTTTACTCAGTCTACCCGTTCAAATGCTAATCTCTCCCAGAAAAACTCTAATAGACACACTCAGAAAAATTGTTTTATCAGCTACCTGCTATCCCTTGATCCAGTCAAGTTAACACATAAAATTGACCATCACACTGGGTTTCCTTGTTGTCACCCTTAAATCATGGACACAGTGCTGCAGAAGCCTCCAACCGGGAATCACCAGCAGGCGCAGATGAATAAAACTCAAGAAAAGTCTGTTCCTCCTAGACAAAGGACTGAGAAAAGCGTGACCTAACAATAGAAAGTCTTTTTCATAATTTCTGCCTGACTCCAGCCAAACACCAAAAGGAAAAGCTACCACCATCCCCATCTCCCTGTGGTCTCAAAGGGGCTGACAGGGAGTCAATCTGCCACCCACCATCACCCCATCTCTCAAAAGCAGGCATAAAGTGGTGTTGGTGTCAGTTGAACCAAGTGGGAGCTGATCTTTCATCGCCCCTTGAAAGAAGTACATGATGTCCTGATTCCCCCACCAGGAGAGTGCCAGCCAAGTCCAGGGGAGTTGAGCCTTCAACCCCACCTGACAGTTAACAAGACTGAATGATGCCATGCAACGTTCCTGCCCTCCCACTCCCACTTCTTCAGTAAACTAGGGAAAATTAAGTAATGTCAGGTGGATTGGTCAACATTCCACTCACCTTCCTCCTCTCCCTGGTGGCAGCAGGGCCCAGTGGGGAGCTGATTTTACACTTCCAATTGGAAACTATGGGATGGAATAAGCCAGTGTCTGTCTTTGACCAGGAAAATATCAGTGAGGGCCAAGGAGAAAAGCTGAACTTCCACCCTACCTGTTTAGAAGGAAGCAATGTGAGTCAGTGCTTCACTCTTTCTACAGGGGTATCAATGGGGCCTGTGTCGAAAGCTTAACACACCACCTGGCCTTCCAGCTACACTTCAATAGGGGGATTGCCTGATGAGAAGAAGATTAAAGAACATTCCAAGTCTCATAATATAATATCCAAAATGTCCAGAAGACAATTTTTTTAATTCCAGTATCATTGACGATGTTATATTAGTTTCAGGTGCACAATATAGTGATTCAACAACTGCATACATTATTCAGCGCTCATCATGATAAGTGTACTCTTAATCCTCTTCACCTATTTCATCTATGCCCCACCCACCTCCTCTCCGATAACCACCACTTTGTTCTCTGTATTTAAGAGTCTGGTTTTTTGTTTGTCTCTTTTTTTCTTGGTCCATTTGTTTTGTTTCTTAAAGTCCACATATGAGTGGGATCATATGGCAATTGTCTTTCTCTGACTGATTTTGCTTAGCATTATACCCTCTAGATCCATCCATGTTGTTGCAGGTGGCAAGATTTCATTATTTTTTATGGTTGAATAATATTCCAGTGTATATATTTATACCACATCTTCTTTATCCATTCATCTATAGATGGGTTACTTCCACATTTTGATTATTGTAAATAATGCTTCAATTAACATAGGGGTACACATACCTTTTTGAAATAGTTTTTTCATATTCTTTAGGTAAATATCAAGTAGTGGAATTACTGGATCATAAGGTAATTCTAATTTTAATTTTTTAGGAACCTCCATACTATTTTCTATAGTGGCTGCATCAGTTTGCACTCCCAAAAGTGCACAAGGGTTTCTTTTTTTCAGGAGACAATGTTAAAAGTCACTTGTCATACCAAGAACCAGGTAAACTACAACATGAATTTTCAAAGGTAGTTAAGGGTCAGATGCATTTACTCGTGAATTCTACCAAACATTCAAAAGAAGAAATTATGCCAGTTCTCCAAAACTTTACCAGTTCTCTACAATCACTTCCAGAAAATAGGAAAATATGGGATACTTCCTAACTCATTTTACATATTTAGCATTACCCTAGTATACCCAAACCAGACAAAGACATTATAAGAAAACTACAGACCAATATCTCTTGTGAACATTCTTGCAAAAATCCTCGATAACATATTAGCAAATCAAATCCAACAATATATAAAAAGAATTATACACGATTACCAAGTGAAAACAGTTGAAAACCAATTAACGTAATCCATCACGTCAAAAGGCTATAGAGGAGAAAAATCACATGATCATATCAATAGATACAGAAAAAGCATTTGACAAAATCCAACACTCATATAACTTTCAGCAAACTAGGAATAGAGGGGAAATTCCTCAACATGATAAATAACATTTATACAAATACTTATAATTAACATTACGCTTAATTGTGAGAAACTAGAAGCTCTTCTACTAAGATCAGGAACAAGTCAAGAATGTCTGCTCCCCACTCTTTTCCAATGTCACATTGAAAGGTCTAGCTAATGCAATAAAACAAGAAAAGAAAGTATACAGATTGGAGAGGAAAAAATAAAACTGTCTTGGTTTGTAAATGAAATAATTGTCTACAAAAAATAATTAAAGAATAGGCAAAAAAAAAAAAAAAAAAAACCAACTTTCCTGGAACTAATCAGAGATTATAGCAAGATTGTAAGATATAAGATTAAAATATAAAAACCTATCACTTTCCTATAGACCATCAATGAACAAGTAGAATTTGAAATAATTTACATTAGCATCCAAAAAAATGAAATATGTAGATATAAATCTAGCAAATATGTACAAGATCTATGTAAGGAAAATTACAAACTATTATGAAAGAAATCAAAGAACTATAAGCATGTCCAAACTATCCAAAGCAACCTACAGATTCAATGCAATCCCTATCAAAATACCAACAGTGTTTTTCACAGAGCTAGAACAAATAATCCTAAAATTTAAATAGAGCTACCAAAGACCCTGAATAGCCAAAGCAATCTTGAGAAAGAAGAACAAAGCTGGTAGTATCATGCTCCCTGATTTCAAATTATATTTCAAAGCTATAGTAATCAACTCAGTATGGTACTGGCACAAAACAGGCACAGAGATCAACAGAACAGAAGAGTGTCCAGAAAGAAACCTATGCTTATATGATCAATTAATCCACAACAAAGGAGACATAATACACAATGAGGAAAAGGCAGTCTCTAATAAATAATGCTGGGGAAATTGGACAGCTGCATGTAAAAGAATGAAACTGGTATACTTTCTTACATCATATACAAAAATAAATTCAAAATGGATTAAAGACTTAAATATAAGACCTGAAACCATAAAACTCCTAAAAGAAAACTTAGGCACAAAACTCTAGGACATGGGCCTTAGCAATATTTTTCTGGATCTGTCTCCTCAGGCAAGAGAAATAAAAGCAAAAACAATTGGGACTGCATCAAACTAAAAAGGTGTTGCACAGCAAAGGAAACCACCAACAAAATGAACAGGCAACCTACTGAATGGGAGAAGATAGGTGCAAATTATTTGCCCAGTAAGTAGTTAATATCCAAAATATATAAAGAACTCATGGAACTCAACATCAAAAAACAAAACAAAACAAAACAAAGTCTGATTAAAAATGAACAAAGAGAAATGAATAGCCATTTTCCCAAAGAGGACATACAGATGGCCAAAAGACATGTGAAAAGATGTTCAATATTACTAATAACAAATGAAAATCAATGAGATATCACTTCACACCAATCAGAATGGCTATTATCAAAAAGATAAGAAATGTTAAATATTGGTGAGGATGTGGAGAAAAGGGAACCCCTGTATACTGTTGGTGGGAATGTAAATTGATGCAGCCACTATGGAAAATAGTATGGAAGTTTATCAAAAAATTAAAAATATAAATATAATCCAGTAATCCCACTTCTGGGTATTTAACTACAAAAAATGAAAACAGTATTTTGTATAGATATATTCAATCACTATGTTTATTATAGTATTATTTACAATAGCCAAGTTATGGAAGCAACCTAAGTGTCCTCTAATAGATGAATGGATAAAAATATATTTTACACACACACACACACACACACACACACACACACACACACACACACACAGGAATATTACTCAGCCAGAAAAAGAGAATGTGATCTTGCCATCCAACAACATGAATGTACCTACATGATACTATGTTAAGCAAAATAAGTCAGAGAATGACAAATACCATATGATTTCACTTAAATGTAGAGTCTAAAAAACAAACCAACTAACAAACAAGAAAAATAGAATAGACTCATAAATACAAAAACAAACTGGTGGTTGACAGAGGTGGGGAGAACATGGGCAAAGTAAGTGCAGAGCATTAAGAAGTACAAACTTCCAGTTATAAAATAAGTAAGTCATGGGGCGCCTGGGTGGCTCAGTAGGTTAAGTGGCTCAGGTCATGATCTCACAGCTCGTGAGTTCAAATCCCACATTGGGCTCTCTGCTGTCAGCACAAAGCCTGCTTCAGATCCTTTGTCACCCCCTCTCTCTGACCCTCCCCGGCTCATGCTTGCTCTCTCTCAAAAATAAACATTTTTTAAAAATTAAAAAAAAATAAGGACGAGGATGAAAAGTACAGCTTAGGGAATATAGTCAATAATACTGTAATACTTTTTTATGGTGACACATGGTAACTACACTTATCACGGTGAGCATTCCATCATATATATCATTGTTGAATCACTATGTTGTACACCTGAAAACAATATAATACTGTGTGTCAACTATACTTCAATTAAAAAAAAGTAAATAGAGAGATGCTCCATGTTCGTGGATAGAGAGACTCAATATTATCAAAATGTCAATTCTTCCCAACTTGATCTATGGATTCAATGCAATCCCAATCAATATCCCGGAAAGTTACTGTGTTAATATTGACACACTGATTCTAAATTTTGTATGGAGAGGCAAAAGACACAGATTAGCCAATAGAATATTGAAAGAGAAGAACAAAGTTGGAGTACCTATGCTACCTGACTTCCAAGACTTACTATAAAGCTTCAGGACAACTCAACACCATATCAAGACAAATCAATCAAGACAGTATAGTACTGGTGAAATAATAGGCAAATATATCAGTGCAGCAGAACACAGAGCCCAAAAATAGACCCAAATAAATATAGTCAACTTATCTTTGACAAAGGAGCAGAGGCAATACAATGGAGAAAAGGTCATTTTTTCAACAAATAGCGCTGGAACAACTGGACACCTACATGCAAATAAATGAATCAAGACACAGACTTTACACCCTTCACAAAATTAACCCCAAATGGATTATAAGCCTAAATGCAAAACACAAAACTATAAAACTCCTAGAAGGTAACATGGAAGAAAATCAAGGTAACTTTGGGTTTGATGATGACATTTTAGATATAACACCAAAGCTGCAATCCCCCCCAAAAAAATTACTGCTCTGTGAAAGACATAGTCTAGAGAATGAGAAGATACACCCCACACTTAGAGAAATATTTGCTAAAGATATCTGATAAGGGACTATTATCCAAAATATACACAGAACTCTTAAAACCCAATAATATGATCATGAACAATCCAATTTAAAAAAGAGGGCAGAGGGCATCTTTTGGGATGAGCACTGGGTGTTGTATGGAAACTAATTTGACAATAAATTTCACATAATAAAAAATATTAAAAAAAATCTAAAAAACAACAAAAAGAAAAGAGGGCAAAGGTCTGCAAGAAAACTCACCAAAGAAGATGTGCAACCTATTTGTTTACTTTATTGTACCTATCAAAATTATGTATATATTTGTTTTTTGGGAGCTGAATTTTGCATATCACTAAATTCCCAGTACCTGGTCCACTCCAACAATATATTCAATAAATACCTACTGAACAAATACATGATTGAATGAGTGATGAACATAACAGAGATAAAAATGGATAACTTCAGTTGGGAATCAAGGAAAAGGTGAAAAGGGCAAAGGAGAGAAAGGAAAGGTAAAAGGAAAAGAGAAGGGAAATGAAAACAAAAAAGGAAGAAATACATGTAAAATCAAACTCAGAAATTTTTGTTTAAAGTTGATTTGGCTCAGGGTTTAAGAAATTCTTAGGAAGGTGCAATTCAATTCATTATTCAAGAAATTGACCTGGGGCCTCCTGGGTGGCTCAGTCAGTTGGGCAACTGACTTCAGCTCAGGTCATGATCTCACGGTTTGTGGGTTCAAGCCCCATGTCAGGCTCTGTGCTGACATCTCAGAGCCTGGAGCCTGCTTCAGATTTTGTGTCCCTCTCTATCTGCACCTCCCACCAATGCTCTCTCTCTCTTTCTCAAAAATAAATAAACATTAATAAAAAAAAAAAAAAAAGGAATTAACCTGGCTGGTTCAAGTTTGGCATTCATGATTGGTTCATTTTGTCTCAGGAGTTTGATGTAAAGGAAATTTTATAGTCTTGTAAGTGAACACACATCCACATCAACATGCACATCCACATCCATGTGGTAGCACTGGATCACAGAAAAAAAAAGATAAAGATTACTCAACTTCTATTTCTCATCCCAGATATTTATCTGGCTTAAGAAAATGCTTATTAAGCTAGTGGCTCCTTAACATATCGAGGGCATTTTGTCACAAAAAGTCAAGCTTAGAGCTATTGGAATTAAACAAGTTCTCCCCAATTAGAGGAATTGAACTTTTGGAAGCAAGCTAATTGGTAGGTTCTGAAATCACATAGCTTTAAAATTGCAAGACAATTTTCTTTATTATGTTATATTGAATTAGCACACTCTTGAGAAATTAGTTACCTTTTTTATATTATCAAAGCCAGGTAGCACATTATTTTATTTATAAATCAATATCTTGGCTCACTTGACAGAATTCTGAGCAGTCTGATTGACGGATCAGCAGTCTGAGATCCTGGCTTATGAGCTGGAGACCTGTCACAGTAAGAGTGGGATTAATTAGTAAGGCTACGATAATCTGATCATGACATTTTTGAAGGGCAGAGTTCATCTCATTAATTAGAAAATTACAGTGGAAACTCAGGGCATTTCTGGGAATTGATGGTCATCTGAGAAAACTAAGAACTTCAGATTTTGTTTATTCTCATTATGCCTAACCCATTAACCAGCCATCAGCTGCTTGTTTATCCCCTTGGAACTCCATTTTGCCGATCTTGCTCTATTGTTGGCTTTACTTCTCCAATCCTTCTCCACCATTGTTATCACAACCACCATAATCTTGCCACTTAAAGTTAATTTAGAGGAGAGTTGTTGGGAGGAGGGTGACCAACTGACATCTAAGAGACAGTGTATGGTGGAAGGAATTTGAAAAAGAAATGCAAAAAAGCCTTTCCATCTTCAGGAGACTATAAACAAAAGAATTTAATCATGTAATACCATTAGCTGATAAAGTAGACCTTGAAATGTGGTGAGGGCCACCTGAATGCCTCAGCACTCATGAAAAACAAGATTAGATCAATATACTTCAGCTCAATAGCGGGAACTAGCCTTCCTGACAGCAGAGCCAGGTCCTGATAATAAGAAAAATATTCTTTCCTTTTCTTTCTTTTTCTTTCTTTCTTTTTTTTCTTGTCCTCATGTTGTACATTACATCCTCAGGACCTCTTTATTGCATAATTGGAAGTTTGTACCTTTTGGCCACTTTCACCCATCTCACCCATATTCTTTTATTTATATAGGATTAAACTGTGTTGTGTATTTTTTTTAAAGCCTTCTAGATGGTTGATTAGTTGATTGCCTAGCAGTTCCATTGATAGGAAAATTACAGTAGAATCGAACCATTGTTTCCCTTTCCACCTTCCCTGGACCCCAGCTCGTTTGCATTCTCCTGCCTGAAAACTTGTGCAGAGGCAAACAGCAATATCTTTTCTATTTATTTAGATTCAAGTTAACATATAGTGTAGTATTGGTTTCAGGAGTAGAATTTAAGTGATTTATCACTTACATATAACACCCAGCGTTCATCTCAACAAGCGCCCTCCTTAATGCCCATCACCCATCTAGCCCATCCCCCAACCCACCTCACCTCCCGGAACCCTGTGTTTATTCTCTGTATTTAAGAGTCTCTAGGGGAGCCTGGGTGGCTCAGTCAGTTAAGCATCTGACTTTGGCCTAGATCATGATCTATCCCGCTGTTCCACTGTTTGAGCCGCTGTTCCACTGTTGGGCTCTGTGCTGACAGTCAGAGCTTGGAGCCTGTTTCAGACTCTGTGTCTCCCTCTCTCTCTCTGCCCCACCCCCACTCAAGCTCTGTCTCTCTCTCTCAAAAATAAACATTAAAAAAAAATTAAGATCCAAAATCTATAAAGAGCTCACCAAACTCCACACCCGAAAAACAAATAACCCAGTGAAGAAATGGGCAGAAAACATGAATAGACACTTCTCTAAAGAAGACAAACAGATGGCCAACAGGCACATGAAAAGATGCTCAACGTCGCTCCTCATCAGGGAAATACAAATCAAAACCACACTCAGATATCACCTCATGCCAGTCAGAGTGGCCAAAATGAACAAATCAGGAGACTATAGATGCTGGAGAGGATGTGGAGAAACAGGAACCCTCTTGCACTGTTGGTGGGAATGCAAACTGGTGCAGCCACTCTGGAAAACAGTGTGGAGGTTCCTCAAAAAATTAAAAATAGACCTACCCTATGACCCAGCAATAGCACTGCTAGGAATTGACCCAAGGGATACAGGAGTGCTGATGCATAGGGGCACTTGTACCCCAATGTTTATAGCAGCACTCTCAACAATAGCCAAATTATGGAAAGAGCCTAAATGTCCATCAACTGATGAATGGATAAAGAAATTGTGGTTTATATACACAATGGAGTACTACATGGCAATGAGAAAGAACGAAATATGGCCCTTTGTAGCAACGTGGATGGAACTGGAGAGTGTGATGCGAAGTGAAATAAGCCATACTGAGAAAGACAGATACCATATGGTTTCACTTTTAGGTGGATCCTGAGAAACTTAATAGAAACCCATGGGGGAGGGGAAGGAAAAAAAAAAAGAGGTTAGAGTGGAAGAGAGCCAAAGCATAAGAGACTCTTAAAAACTGAGAACAAACTGAGGGTTGATGGGGGGTGGGAGGGAGGGGAGGGTGGGTGATGGGTATTGAGGAGGGCACCTTTTGGGATGAGCACTAGGTGTTGAATGGAAACCAATTTGACAATAAACTTCATATATTGAAAAATAAAAAATAAAATAAAATAAAAATAAAAAATGGAAAAATAAATAAATAAAATAAAATAAATGACGTGAGCATATCGAAATGTCAAAACCTATTTCAAACTGAGCCAAAAAGCAAACCCCTGATTGCAACTACGGTGAACTCTAGGTGGGCAGATCGTAAGAATTTATTTTTCTAATTGTGTTTCTATTTTTTCTGATGAACATATAGTCTATTTGCAACTTCCTTTTTAACAAAATGTTAGTGCCAAGTTGCAAAAGGCCTTGATTTTAGGCTGAGAGGTTCTGAGAGCCCTAAAAATGCAGACAGGGCATCTTCAAGTGTCAAGGAGTTTACTCCTGGCTGATTCTCTTCCATTCCCCTTTCCGTTGCTCTGGATGAGCTCAGCATCTCCCAACGGAAGTCTGAAAAGGGAAGACATAGGTTGAGGCTAGAATTCCCACACTGGGGACTCCACAGAATGAGTGTGTGAAGGGAAAACATTGCTCAGAGAAAGACTGTGTGATAGTCAGGTTTTCAGGATGAATTTGAACAATTGAGGAACTCAATTGATAGGACAGCCATGACAAAACACCACAAACTGGGTGGCTTCAACAACAGAAATTTATTTTCTCACAGTTCTGGAGGCTGATCCAGGGGTCAGCAAGCAGGGTTGATTTCTTCTGCAGTCTCTCCCCTTGGCTTGTAGGCTGTCTTCTCCCTGTGTCCTCACATGGTCTTCCCTCTCTGGGGGTGTCCTTGCCCAAATCTCCTCTTCTCAGAAGGACACCAGTCATATTGGATTAGCATGTTCCCTCCCCATCTCCAAATGTCCTCAGTTTAATTTAATTACCCATTGAAAGACTTGACCTCCAAATATAGTCACAGTCTGAGGGATTCAACATACAAATTTGGGGGGAACACAACTCATTCCGTAACAAGATAATTCTGAGACTGCAGTTATCACAGCTGGGGATGGGTGGCCTGATGGCAGGTCTCATCCAGGATGATAAACAGTACAGTACTTACCCTAGGCTTCTGAGATGCTCTCTACAGGAGTGCTATTATTCTATCTTCAAGACACTTAGAATCTAGGTTTGGAGACTAGACATAACCATCACATTTGTCAAATGAGGACTAAGCATCGTTCTCATTCTATAAGGCTGTGGGATTCTCTACACTGGGATGGTGTGGTAGATGAGAAGAAAGTTTAAGAAGCCCTTTTCTGGACTGTGAGGAGCCACAAAAATTTCTAAATACATATCAGTGGAAAATTTCCAGTTGAGAACAGTAAAGCCTATTATGTCTTGTGCATAGGAACTGATGAATGGGCTTAATTCAAATCCCTGCTGCTCTATAAATGAATGAACAGACTCCAGCTTCTCTGTGACTCATAGAAACGCCCAGAGTAAACACCTCTTCCTTTCCGTCTTGACACAGTAGCCATGAACCTTCGGCCAAAACCGTAACAAACGATTCCCCCACCCCCCACCCCCCGCCGTGTACCATAAACCTGAAATTACCTAAATTTACCAGTAGGTGGTGCTCTTTCACCAGCTAGGTAAATATTCCTTCCGTCACTCCCAGTGTGAAAACGAGCCACAGGAGCAAAATAAAGAAAGAAACTGATGATAGATTCTTGGTGGATGCTTAAAACTGTATGAAATTCAAGTGAGTCAATAAAAGTACTAAACTGCCCCATTAGGATCTAAGTCAAAGAGGGTCTGGGCGGCTTATCAAGTCCCATATCTTCTCTAAGGCTTACAGAGTTCCAGCAGATGACTTTTTCTCCCTCTTTGTTTCTGTCTTGCACTGTCAGCACTCCCAAGCTTAAATATCCCTACCCTTAATCAGCTACAATGAACCCAGAGGAAATTAAAAGTAATTTCTATTAAAAAATTTTAAGGCTATGTCTTCACAGAAAACCAATTCATGAACCAGAATATCTCATCAACTTCCAAATATTTTATTATTCCAGTTATTTTCTTAAAAGCTTCTGGAATGCCCATCCCTTTGTATCCTTTGTTAAATGAAAAGTAACAATTACTTTAGTACGTCAGGAAATCTACCTGGCGCCTTTCTTTAAATACCAAAATTACCCAACTCCCTTCTCTTTGACTGAACCACTAGGCAATCTTCTGATTATAATGTGGCTTTCCCATAGCTTTCTTATAGGCAAAGGATGAGATAGCTTACATTCATTATTCCCACAGTGCTAAGAACTATGCTAAATGCTGTACTTTGTGTAATTCTCCAACTAAGACTGCTTCCTCTTCTTTAAAATGCTATTAATAAATGAGGTTTACAGAGGATTGATTTGCTCAAGGTCACAGCAAAAGTTGCCAAATCCATGCTAATTCCAGAGTTCACATCTCAGCAAGGTCTTCTCTGACCCAGACTGAAACACTCCCTACTGTCTTCCCTACTTTGTCCTCCTATGGCTTATCACCATGTAATGTTTACCATGTAACATGTTTTGTTTTGCCATTGTTGTATCCCTAGCACCTAGGACAGTGCCAGGCACACAGCCGGTACTCCACATAATTTGTTGAATATTTACTTCCATCTCTGTCAACTTGAACGAGAGCCTGAATCTACTCTTGAAAGAAGGATCCATTTTTGGGTGTGGACACCCCAAATTTCTGAGCAAGAACAATAAGGGGCACACACTGGACCACAGTGATTTCACCAAGTAGTGCTCAATTAACATCTAGGGAGATAGATTGCCTCCTCGGGATACCCAGGACAAAGTCTGCCTTTTCCCTTAGAAATTTCTACAGCTACAACTGGGTGAATACCAACTATGTATGCCAACCATTGTCAAATGGTCTACATGAATTGAGTTTAATCTCTCTTCGTGTTACAAATTGTCTGAGTCTCAGAATGTCTATTTGTCCAAAGTCACATAGCTAGTAAAACGGCTAGTAAAAACAGACTTCATTGAACATATGCTTACCTACTAAAGTCCAGAGGAAGTTATAAAGGGAAACTGTGCTATTTGTGTACACAGAATCCACTCATGGACAGAGCTCACTCTTCCTGCCCTTGGCTCTTTTCTTCACCACAAAGAACTCCTGTGCATACATGTGAACACTCAGCCTAGACATCCAAGCCTTGTCCATAACCCCTGCAAATAGCCATTTCTAACCACCCTTCATGATGAGAAATGAGCACACCAAAGAGTAAAACCAAGGTCAGAGGCTCCTAGGGACTCAGAAATGTTTAGGCCAGGCACTCTTGGGTCCTATGTACTGGGAACATGGTCTAGAAAGGGGGGCAGGTATGGGCTTCTTCAAGGGAGGATGACCCCTGACCCTAAGGATTCCTCACCTCTTGGAAAAGGCAGGGGATGTCCTCTCATTAAGGCTCTGCTGCCTAGAAGTCTCAAAGGAGGTAGGTCATCAGATACCTGTCAAAGCAATAGGATAGGCCCCTGACCCTCTCAATCTCATGGAGTTCTTCTACCTGGAGAATGAAAAGAATTTGATCTGTTCTTTTGGAATCCAAAAGGTCTGACGCATCCCAGAAAACCTAGACCAACCTTCCCCTGCATGTCCAGGCATCTCTTTGGTATCCTTCACATTCCTACCTTTGACCTAGCTTTCCCCACTTCCAGGTGTTGGTCTCACCAGCAAGAGTCAGCACTCTGAGACCCTGCTCACCTGCCAGTCCTAGCCAGCAAGAGAGGCAGGTGGAAGTTAAAACAGCGACCAGGTGGAAGCAAACCTATTGTTGTGCCATCATCCTGGGATGCCCTCCTACCTTAGCTTTAATTTAAAAAGCAATATAGATTTATTTTTTAAATTTCTTTTTTAGATTTATTTTGAGAGAGAGAGACAGAGACAGAGCAAGTGGTGGAGGGGTAGAGAGGAGAGACAGAATCCCAAGTAGGCTCCGCACGGTCCGCGCAGAGCCCAGTGTAGGGCTTGAACTCACAGACTGTGACATCATGACCTGAGCCGAGATCAAGAGTCAGACACAATCAACTGAGCCACCCAGACACCCCAATATAGATCTAAGAGATTATAACAATGTAAATATCTGGCCCTTCCACCCTTCTCCTTCTACTCCCCCAATATAAGAAATATCATTAACCATTAGGAGTGTTTGAGTCCACTTCTTTGCCCTCCTACAGCAGATATTACAGGCAGATATATGTATAAACATAAACCTCTACTTTTCGCAACTCCTACCAAGTGTCAAATACCCCTTAGTCCCACTGGGTAGTTGCTCCTTTTATATCTCAGCTTAATTTCCATCTCTTTGGGATATTGGAACAGTCTCAATTCGGTTTTCCATCTTCAATCGCACATCTGATTCAAATTCTTCTTACCTCCACCCCAACCCCAGTTCATGCTAGACTGATGGCTGTGGCTATCTCCTCTATGTCACCTCCCCCTTCCATGCACTAACCCTTTGAAGTTAGGGTTGGGAAGAGGAGGAGGAAGAAAATCTGATGACTGACTAGCAGAATTGCTTATTCCCTTTTGGTTGCTTCTGTGACTAATTGACTGGCAGATGCTCAATCTGTTGGCAAATATCCAAATGCCAGCTCTCTAGGGGTGCATTAGTTGGTCCTTCTGCAGGTCTGATTGGGGGGGAAGGATTACCTTTCTCCAACCTCCTGCCAAGTGTGTTCTTGCTGCTGGGATTCCCATACCCCATAGGTGACCCTCTTCTGAGGGTACTCTCAGAATGGCCTTTAAACTTGGCTCCTTCCAGGAAGTCCACTCACTCAACCCACAGAAAATTAGCACATCCGTGCTGTGCCGCATGGTGATGAGCAAGCTGGCCCCTTGGCATCTGCAGTCATAATCCTGCTCTATCAAGTGCCAGGAGCAACGGGTATTCTGCTGAAGCAGCTCAGAGGCTTTTAGAGAGATCACACTCTTTAATCTAGTGCACTGTTCCAACACCTTCAGTCTTCCAGGAATAAGGATGGAAGGCTCAAGTGAAAAGCCTTCCATGGAAGGCTCAAGTGAAAAGAGAAGATGAAAAGTTTGTTGCCCTCCACAAACTGCGTTCCCTTGTAAAAGTTCTCTCTCTCACCCAATACTCCTCTCCCACAGAGGGGATGATGGGGAAGAAGCAGGAATGCCAGTTTTGCTAAAAAGGTGCCATCATACACCTGCTACAAACAGCCTGAATTTAAAATTTTTATCAACTTTAAGTTCAGTCAAAATTTAAAAATAATAAGTAAAGTCCCACATGGCCCCTAACCCCACCTGATTACATATTCATACATATATTGTGATCTTTCTTTTCCCCACTCTCACATTCTGTTTACACAAATATAAGCAAATACATGATTCTAACTTCAGGTTGTACCGAAGGCTAACTGCCCAGGTGTGGCCACGGCAAATGCTTAATGAATGATCAGCTTCATGATTCCTTTATATGATCTCCTTTTTTTTTTTCTCTCACATTGGTCATTGTTTTCTTGTATCTTATAGACTTCATGATGTAAGTCTTTTCTTCAAAATATCTTGCTTCCTGTAAGAAAATACTTTTGTGAGATGCTTTTTTGTTAATTCTTCACAGAGCATATCTTCTCGTCTCTTAAGCATGGGATCCATATTGTGTTTTCTTCTTCTATTTGTTCCTTCCTTGTGAAGCCAGTCTATTATCTAGCATCCTATGAATGCCAACGTTTATTGAATGCAGAAGTATTGAATAACTGAGTACACGCTTCTCATTAATCCTTTTAAATTGAGTTAGAAGATGAAGCTGGATGTAAGGCTGAAGTTTCATTAATTTTCTGAAAAATAATGAAAGCTCTGGGTTTAATGAATGGATACTAATATTAATATTAACCTTAGTATTAACAGTAAGCATATTAGATCTTTTTTCTTCCTCCTACAAGTGTAATTTGTTGGTGATAGAATTTCATGCAATAACAAATTTTTAAATTCTTATTAAATATTCCAATAATATGTTAAACTTGGTATAATTTCAACTTTAAAAGAACAAGCATATGCTAATTTTTCAATGATACATTTTAAATTGAAGTCACAGGAATAAGCTGTTCCTCTAAAAGCTAAATTATCTCCAGCATTTCAAATGCTCACAATATCAAATATATACCTATTATTCCTTAATCCTAAAATATTATTACCAAAGGTTTAATTTACTTTATGTTCTACTTATTTTTAATCTTTTCCAAAGTTTAAATACATTTACCTAGTAAGGATGTATGTACTTTATCCCAAATGATTTTTGGATTGCCTTCCTAAGAAAAATTCATTATGTGGCACTTTCTCAGGTGGCCAAGACTCCTAAGTTTTCAGCTTCCATTAAGACTGCAGTGAACTCTCTTCAGTGTTTTTGTTGATTTTGCATTTCTTTGCTTCCCGTAAGACAGATAAATGTCTAGTCATCTCTAAAAAGACTTTAGAGGGCACCTGGGTGGATCAGTTAACCGTCCAACTTCAGGTCATGAACTGAGCCCCTCATTGGGCTCTCTGCCGTCAGTGCACAGCCCACTTTGGATCTTCTGTCTCCCTCTCTCTCTGCCCCTCCTCAGTTCCCCGCCTCTCTCAAAAATAAATAAACATTAAAAAAAATGACTTTATAGCCATGCCACTGGATCTTTCATGTTCTTAGTTACTTCTATTACAACCTCTTTGAACAGGAAGAATCCTATATTCTTTTTTATTCTAACTATTCTATATTCTTTTCTTATTCTAACACAGGGTTTTTTTTTTTTTTTTTTTTTAATAAATTCTAAATAAATGTCAGGGTGTTGTCTGACTCCATAATCAAAATTCCAAATGACAACACAAAGAGATCCTAATGAATACTTTGTAGAGGAGATAGCATAAGACAAATACCCTAAAAGAAACCCCTTGTTTTTTTTAAGCCTTTTATTTATTTATTTTGAGAGAGAGACAGAGAGAGACTGAGAGAGAGAGAGAGAGAGAGAGAGAGAGAGAGAGAGAATCCCAAGCAGGCTCCACACTGTCAGTGCAGAGCCTGATGCAGAGTTCAGTCCCACAAATCGTGAGATCATGACCTGAGCTGAAATCAAGAGTTGAATACTTAACTGACTGAGCTACCCACGTGCCCCTAGAAACCCTTTGTTTTTAAGAATGAACCTGAGGCCAGCTTGTGGCCCAAGAATTGCTGAAGAATGATGATACACCTGGGAGACTAAAGTCCAGTTCATCAGTTCTTACCATATTTCATTTCAAGAATGTTCAAAGCAGTGCATTAAAATAGGAGAGAAATTGGGTGTGATTTAATGTGCAACAATAGGAAATCAGCTAAATAATTCATAGTATGTGTATATAAGAAAATACTATGTCAGCATATGTCTCAGACCTCCTTTATATTCTTAAAAATTACTGAGGACCCAAAAGAGTTTTTCTTAATGTTGGTTATATCTATCACTATTTACCATTTTAGAAATTAAAACTGAGAAATTTTAAAGAAATGTTTATTAATTTTAAAAAAGCAGCAGTAAATCCATCACATGGTAACATAAATACATCTTTAAAAAATATCCCCCACAAAATAGTGAGAAGAATGGCATTGTCTGGCTTAACAGAGGTGTCTGGATTCTCAGATTTGCTTCTATATTCAGTCTGTTTCAAGCATTCTTTTGGTTGATGTTTCTGAAGAAAAGTATGACATTAAACAGGCAAGTAGTTGCAAAAGGGGAGGAGTAGTTTAATAGCTTTTCGAGATAATTATAGACACGCTTCTTTGGAACTATACCAAAGCTGGACACCTGTAGTTTTTTTTTATTAAAAAAACATTTTTTTTAATGTTTATTTATTTTTGAGACAGAGTGAGAGACAGAGTGTAAGAGGGGGAGGGGCAGACAGAGGGAAACACAGGATCTGAAGTGGGCTCCAGACTCTGAGCTGTCAGCACAGAGCTTGACGCAGGGCTCGAACTCATGAACCGTTGAGATCACGACCTGAGCCAAAGTCAGTTGCTTAACTGACTGAGCCACTCAGGTGTCCCGGACACCTGTAGTTTCTTAAAGATTGGGTGCAGTACGTAATCTGAAACATTTATATCTGAAAGTATAAATGAACATTTTCCTACTCTGCTACATTAAAATCCACTGGGCCATTGTGTGGTTTGAATGAATCATTTACCCCCCATGCATGATTTTATAAGATCATATATTAGTCATCCAGAAAATATTAATTCACTGAGTTATGCAGATCTTCTAAATGTTGACAAAAACCATTGTACGATAACAAAAAATGTATTAATCACAGGATTAACATCTCATTAGAAAAGTCTTTATATTATGGGAAGCTTTCAAACTCCTGGTAGCAGACATAAGTTTTCCAAAACTATGAATTCTGCCAGAAATCTCAAATTTTATCACTGGCAACAAATAACCATCAGTTTTCCTTGAAGTGATAGGGTGGCTTCATTCAGTTTTGAGAAAATGTTCACCAAACACCCAAGTCTGAATAACCAATCACAGTTTTGTCATTCTTTTCAGTAAGAATGGTATTCCATGGAAAAAAAGAACTAATTCAATTCACAATTGAAACAATTAAACAAGTGCTTTTTCTGGAGGGCACCATCACATATTGGTACAGAGCGAAGTGTGTTAAGGACTGAGAATTAATAAAATCAATAATTTGGTGTCACTGCCGTGATCTGCACTGAAGCACCAGTGGTTTTACTTACGACTCAGCACATATTGCAACAGAGGACAAAAGGCAGATAATGTCTTGAGATGATGAAGATAGTTTTGTCTTTGCAGGTCCCCTGAAAGGGGCTCAAAGATTCCTAAAAGTCTGCAGACCACACACTTTCAGAATCCCTGTACTATAGAAAGCCACAAAAAAAGGATCTGTGGAAAACAACTTAGTGACATGAGGAAAAAAAATGTTCAGAGCATTTCAAGTGAAATATAAATTTGACTAATTCTACTTCTAGACATAATCTGAAATTTAGAAAAATGACGAAAATCACCGAGAGAAGTGATTATATAACTTTATAGTATATTCATCAGATATAATGGTATGTAGCTATAAAAAAATGAGACAGACCAAAATATATACTCAAATGGAAAGTTCTTCATAACATATTAAGTGAAAAGAGTTTATTGCAAGAAATTGCATGTAGTGGACTCTGATTCATGTTGAAAAGCAAGAATGTGGGTGTAGATGTATATGTAAAGCATATAAATGAATGAAGAATGATTAGAGAGCTATAGGTCACATTTAATGGGGTCTACCTTCTGGAAAGGGGCTGGTACTGACATGGTGAGAAATGGGATTACAGAGGACTTTTGTGTTTTCACTTAAGTGTTTACAAAGTAAATACATTCATGTATTATTCATATAACAAAGAAATAAAGTGAATATAAAGAGGTTTAGCAGGATACACAAAAGGGGTCAACTGATTACCTAATGGTAAAACCACCGGCGATTTTTTTTTTTTTTTCATTTCTCTGGATTTTCTACTTCTTCTGCAATATTTCTTCTTTATTAACAACAATTATTTTTAGTCACAGAAAAGTCAGTTAAAGGCCATATGGTGAACTGGTTAAAGTTATATTAACTATGAGTATGGGTTTTGATAGTAAATTTGCACATACTACATAAAGAGGTATTAGAATCGAATCCAACATCCTCAAAAACTAAAGGTGCTCAAAGTAATTAAGCAAATAAAAGTTAAAAAAAAAAATACATATACATATATATATATGTATATATATATATCTTTGTAACATTCAGTATGAAGGAATTTATTATTTGAAAAATAAAAAAAGTAGTATATAAAATCAAAGGGTACAGATGCCCAATGCAATTGGTCTCCTTTGTAATATTATTTTTCCCTACTTACATAGAATTCAAAATGCTTCATTTTCACTGGTCTGGTTTACTAATACCATTTATCAATGTATGTAAGAGTTTCTTCTAAAGATAGCAAGGACAATTGTAAAATAACTATGCTTCCTTAATTCACAAGAATGAATTTTGGTAATATATGAAGAATTTATATCACACACACAATCACCACACAACTACCAATCTGTTATTTATATCAAATCACCACTCCTTAAAATTTCCAAATATACTGTTGAAATAAAGAGATTAGAAAACTGAGCAGTAACAAGAGTTTCTTAAAGCAATCTTAAAGGAAACTATTACTCTATTCTATGATGTACTCACTCAGGCTCTCGGAAGACTCAAGTAACTGTACAAGGAGATGCCAGCTGTTCAACAAATAGGTGAGTTTTACTTTAGAGATTAGAATAATTTTTAAACTGAAATTTTGGCCCCTGCTATTTTCAGAAATCAAACAAAATCCCCTCTTACAATACAGCAAGACACACATAATTCCTCTGGCAATCACCAATTTAACTAAAAAGACCTCTCTTTTTTGTTTTGGCCATTGATTGCTTGCTGGTCTCAGCTGAAGTCTCATTTTCTTTGGCAAACCACTCAGGTAATTTTCTCATTGAGGTTACAAGTGAAATCTATAGGAAAGAAAGAGAAAAAGACATATTTATAATATTGAAAATGTATATCAGTTGTAAAAAGTAACAGGTTACTGAATGAATATACACCCACCACCCTTCCCTTGCTGAGTAAAACAAAATAGTGAGAGCTACAGGATTTATTTCTGGATGAAAAGTAAATAAAGAAAACAGAGACAAAATCACTGTATCATCTCTTTAGGCAAATGCCTGCCATCTTGTTTTTTATTCTTAGGCACTTAACACATTTGAGAAGGAAAGAACTGGGTATTATTTCAGATTTATGTCTCATGTATATTTGCTCTAGGTTGACCAACATGGTTAATTTAATGTTCTGAGGAAGGCATCTGCTTGGGCGTGTGTGCACATGTGTGTGCGCGCGCACACACACACACACACACACACACACAAAATCACATTAAGCATTTGAAAAAATATATTTCTATGTCTCCAATGGCAGACTGACTACAGAGTGGTTTCAGCAACCACCGACACCTTGCAGAGTTGCCAAAACGTAATAGATACTCAAAAAACAGCCAGTGAATAAATGAAAACAATTTTTGTTTTTTGGCTCAAAGACTCTTTGGAGAATCTGCTAAAAACTGGAGATCCACTTCTAACAATTTTAGGGGATTTATTTGTACACCAAATGAAGCCTCAGAACCCTAAGTCAAAAAGTCCCTGAAAAAAAAATTTTAAGAACCCAAAGGCAGTGGCTGTGTCCTTATGATCTGCACTTGAAAAAGATAAAACAATTTTAAGTTATGTCCCATAAGCCTAAAATGGTATTAATTAGTGTTATCTCAGTTTGACCACAGAGCCTCACACTGACATGACAAAAAAATCAGTCTGACAGGAGTATACCTTGGAGTCTAGCAGAATTGGTTTAGTTATTGAACTCTGTGAAAGATTTACGATAAGGTGAGCTCATCTAAGGTATAATGTGTCTGTTACCTTAAGGTAAAAAGCATAATTTATTTAATTTCAAGAATGAAAACTCTACCTATATATTGTTCATCAATTACTTGTTATGTTTTATTATGTTTTCTATGTTTCAAAATGGTTTCAAAGGGATGCCTGGGTGGCTCAGTCAGTTAAGTGTCTGACTTCAGCTCAGGTCATCTCACAGCTCGTGAGTTCGAGCCCCACATCAGGCCTGGAGCCTGCTTCAGATTTGTGTCTCCCCCTCTCTCTGCCCCTCCCCTGCTCGTATTCTGCCTCTCTGTCAAAAATAAATAAACATTAAAAGTGTTTTTGAAAAATTAAAAAATTAAAAAATTTTTAAAAATGGTTTCAAAATATTTAAGGGTGGGGAAAAAAAGTAAAATATCCTTAACAGAAAACTGTGAAACCATGAATTTAGAAAAGGTAAAAACTACTAGCTATTTCAGCTTGATTAAAGACATTCAATGGAAAAGAAAGAGTTGTTCACCCTTTAGCAAAAGCTAAAGGAAAAAAAGAGGCTGAGATAGCAAATTTTCCCCTGGGTACCCATTTCCTCACAAGGAAGAGAAGCCCAGGAGAACAGATTAGATTTATATCTACAGTATGACACTATATTTGACTCAAAAATAATAAATATTAGGGATATAAAGTGGCACAGACAAAAGGCATTTGGGCAGAGAGAAAACTGATCCAGAGATATTTTTTCTTCCCATAAGATCTTAACATCACAATCCTCTGAAGCCTACTTTGCTTACAATTACAGTTTGAATGCCTGTGTGTGTTGGAAAAAGGAAATCAGTTAAGATTATAACAACACCAAAAAGTAAAAGAGAGCATGACATCTGAATAGTAACAGAGCAGAGAAAAAAACCCTAAGTCTTGCAGCCAAAAATCATGGAATAAACAGGGATTTTGAAACAAGACAGACTAGGTTGGAGTTCTAACTGAGTCATTTGCTAAATGTATGACCTTATGAATGTTAGTTACACCTCAATTTCTTCACATAGAAAATGAGAATAACAGTACATAACATCACGGGATTACTTAGAAAAGTTAAATGAGAATAAATGCACGATATCAAAACACATTCTTATTTATTCTTGGCATTCATTAATTAGTAGCTAAAATCACTGAAAAGTGTTTTATCTTCTATAACATTTCTATGAAATACAATCTTCAACATTTACCATACAATTACAATAATGATCTTGTTTCACTGAGAAAGAAGGAAAACGCTTACTTACACTGAGGGCATCTTTTGAGTCTCAACAATAAGTATCTGGAGAGACTTAAATTATGAGAAGTAAGTCACCTAACAGAAACAATGCCTTTCAGTGACTACTTCCTTTAGGCAGTAGACAACTAAAATTCCCAGCAATTATAATAACATTTTAGGGGGAATTTATATCTTTTTTATATTCCAAATTCTATTAAGAAATATTATTAAGTTGAGAATACAAAGCAGTAACTCATTTGTTGATTATATGTGCACATACATGTGTAAGCAAACAGAAATATATATGTTCTATTCACAATTTTACCTATGAATGAGAATCTGTAAATAAATCTATTTTTGAATTGCTGATTGGCTGATTCCAAGAAGTTAGTCTTTGTGAAATTCTGTGACTTTTATCTTTCAGTGAAAAATCACAAGGTTGTTTTCTATCAACTTTAAGAATTGTTATAGAATACAAAACAGTTAACAGCATGCACTATTTTCTTAACAAAAAAGAGAAAACAAAATCTATGCCTAAAAAAAAAGAAAGCTTAAGAAAATTCTAATTTTTCTGAAGTACTGAATTTTCACAATAATGATATCACTCATAAGGCATTTTTCTGAGTATCTCAAAATAGTACGTAAATAATATTGTACATTTTAATTTATAGTGAAACTTAGTGGCAGGGCAGGAAATATCACATATAGTCTTTCTTAGGCAGTGAAGAAAAATGAGAAGGAAAAAGTGATTTGGGGGAGAGGGTTCTGGGAAGATGGTGGAAGCAGCAGCATCGTTTTTTAATCTCTCTGAATGCCACCATTAAAACAAAATGAAGAGCAAAACCAAAAACTCATCATCTACACTTACAATGAAACTAAGTTTAAAGGTATTCCAAGGAAATCCAAACTATAGTGCATGAGGACAAACCAACAGCCATAAGGCCTGCACAGTACCACTTGTGTAGGAGAGAAAGCAGAGGCAAGCAGTGAGGTACCTGAGAAGAGAAGAACCCCAAAGTAGCCCACAGGTAGTCATCAGAAACCATGGTAGATTAATGTGAAAACAACATCTGAAAATGCGAGGGCTCCTGCCCAACCCAACCGCAAGTGACTAAAAGGAGTCTACAGTGGTAGAGTCATGGCTTCCTGCAGACACTCCTGACCAGCTAATGCTGTCTTCTATGAGAACCCCTGGGATACAATCAAATCAAGCAGGACAAGTAATAGAGAGACAAAGGGAAGAGTAGCAGAGGAGTATATCTCATAAACTAAGTTTCCATATTTTGAATGTTACACAAAATAACAGAAGAGAGTGCCCTGTAAGCTTGGAAAAACTATCTCGAAACACGCCTTCTTTTGACAGTACAGGAAAACTACTTTCACATGAAAATGAACAATAGGAAGGTATTAAGGTCAAATTTGACACCAGAAGACTTGCTGAGATACAGAATAAAACTGTAACCTCTCAAAATGAGCTGAAAAACATGAAGAAGCTTACTCAGAACATGAAAGAACGTCATAAAACAAAATCAGAAAAATTCAAAAAGGAGGGAAGTTCAGTGAAGAATTAGAAGCAAAAGAAAAAAGTGTATAGAAGTGAACATTAAACTACGAGGAACATAGCCATAAACATAACAGATTCTGCCCAAAGATATAGAAGGGGAAAAAGAAGAAAATTTTAAAGAGAAATGAAGAACTAGAAAGAAGTCATGAGAAGTGATAACTAATGCAGCTAGGCAAAGAAGATCCAATATAGACACAGTATGAGTCCCTGAAGAAGAAATATAAAGCAGTGGGACAAATACTAAAAAGTAATATTTAAGAAAACTTTCCAGAAATTAAAAAAATTTAAAAAAGATGTATTTAAAGAACCCACTGTGTACCTACATATGTTGGATCAGAACTGCCAATTATCAGGACATAATTAATTTTCCTTCATTAAACACAGGCACGATTGAACTTCTACAGCAACCACAACACATGTAAAACTACAACGCATCAACTAATACAAAGAATTTGTTTTCACATTATTATGTATTAGAAGACTCATAATCTTATGATGAAATAGACTAAGAGATACAATCCAGGTTAGCAGAAAAGATGACTGTTCACATAGGAAACACGTGAAACCAGCTCTACAGTATTCAGGGTAGAATACTTTCCGTACTTGGGAGGAGGTTGAAAGAAAAATACTTTGGCTGGCTCACTCCTCTCTTAATCCACCTCCTAGACCCAATAACCTTGTTCCTCTAAATGGGGGTGGGGGGAGAAGACTACATCCAGTAGGTTCAGCATGACTTCCACCCATTCACCCAGTCCCCCCAAATCTCCCCACTCTGTTGTCGGCATCTGATGCTATTTCGATAAGGGAAAAGCCAAATGCTAGTATGTTATTAAATACAGTATTTCACATAAATGTGTACCGATAATCAGGAAAAAATAACAAGTTAGACCTTTTCCTTTACTGATAGGTAGAAGTTGGTAAAAATTTAAGGGTTTAGGGGTGCCTGGGTGGCTCAGTTGATTAAGCATCTTGGCTCAGGTGATGATCTTGACAGTGAGCTTGAGCTCAGTGGGCTTGAGCCATGCATCAGGCTCTGTGCTGACAGCTCAGAGCCTGGAGCCTCCTTCAGATTCTGTGTCTACCCCCCTTTCTCTGCCCCTCCCCTGCTCATGCTCTGTCTCTCAAAAAGGAATAAATGTTAAAATTTTTTTTTTAATAAAATAAAATATAAAAATTAAGCTTTTAGGCACTTGGTATAGATTTCAGAAATAAAAGGCTGGGAAACAGAAGCCAAATTTCACTACCACCATCCCAACATATATTCTCTTTTATGTCCTTCTTATAGCTAGCTCAATTGTGTAAATAATGAAAAGAAGTCCAATTTAATCCAATTTCATTAGGTTATCTAGGACATGTCTAAATGCAAACCTAACTGAAGTACAGAATTTAAAAACACCAGTTCCTCTCATTTTTAAACTATTGAGAAAAGGAGTTTAACTGCTGGAAATCCCACAAGGACTACCTTAGAACTGAAATGGAATCCCTAATGCCCTACCATAAATATTAGCAACCACCTACTACTATGCTTTCTAGTTAATTATTAGTTTTCACAACTTTTATCATGTAGTCATATAATTTCAGCTAGAAGATACTGAAGGTTAAATTTTCAAATTATTCAATCATTTAATAGAATCATTACCAAAGAACAGTCATCTCATCCAACACGCAGAGCAATAATTTCCAAAGCATTTAATTTTAATAAATATACCATCTAAAATAATACTAAACTCATGGTCTTTCTCTGATCATGCAAAAAGTATGCTGGGATATACTCAGGACCATGTACAACAATTACTCCTGTGCCTGAAAGATTCAGTATAACAGGAACAAAGCATGATGAATGACAGAATGACAGACACACTGATTTTGGGGGGTATTTGTAACAAAATTTGTTTTCCTTTTCATTAACTACATAAACTGCCAAATGCTCAAAGCCAATATTAACTATGTCTATGAAAGAAAGAGAATTGTCAGGCTACATATAGCCAGGATGAGGTAGACGTAAAATTTAAGCTGATAATCCACACAAAAAGCTAAATAGATGAGCTACATGTCCCTTTTTCTGTCATTTAAAAAATCACTTTCCTCAAATAAGATTTATGAAAAACAAAAGAAATAAAGCACAGATTAAAAAGTAACCTTACATCAGAATTTATACATTTAAAAAATATAGCATTCTAGTATTAGAATATGCAAATTGAACTGACACTGTATGAAAATTCTACATATAATTAACACCTTGGTATTAGCACCTACTTCTTCCTTGCTTCTCTTAGAACTTGAACAGCTCTCTTCAGAGTTGGGGAAACATCTCTTTCTGGTGGAATCACAGGAAAGCTGGTCTAACCGTCTGTTGTCATCATCTTTTTCCAGGATCTCAATTGCCATATGGATAAGGTATGTGTCAATGTTTTTAGGAACCAATGCTCTAATAAGTTTGATTTTATTTATATCTGTAAAGGATGAAAAAATAAGATTTAAAAATAAATTACACAGAACATTTTAGAAAGCTTTGAGCTGAAAATAGTGAAATATTTTGTAGAAAGCAGGGAGGAGGGTGTCCAAAGAAAATGTTCCTCTTTCAAATGCCTACAGCCCTACAAACAGAAATTAAGTAAAATGTGTCCTCCCCTCACCCGTGCACCACCTGCAATTAGCCCTTGCCTCCAAGACTCAAAGTCAGGTCAATGCCAGCGAATTCATATAAATTATGTTTCAAACTGCTTTTTGTGAGGTGCTCTGAGAAACCACTATCTACAGAACTGTTTCTAAAGGAATTATGCTTCAAATTCCAAATATCAATTACAATCATTTTTGAAAATGACTTATTCTTAAAATTTTTTTTATGTTTATTTTTTGAGAGAGAGAAAGAGTGCGAGTGGGGGAGGAGCAGAGAGAGGGAGACACAGAATCTGAAGCAGGCTCCAGGCTTCGAGCTGTCAGCACAAAGCCCAACACAAGGCTTGAACCCACGGACCATGAGATCATGACTTAAGCCAAAGTCGGATACTTAACCAACTGAGCCACCCAGGTGCCCCATGAAAATGACTTATTCTTAAGATAGAAGGTAATCACACTTGTAAATAAAATGCTAATAAAAAAAAGATCCTTTCAATAGATAGTGTAGCATAACAAAACACACTATTTAAAATGCATAGTAACTGAGTTTTCTGAGAAAGAAATAACAAGGAATTTTTGATTTTTGTAACTCAACAGAACCGATTCAACTGCGTGTTGTGTCTTCACACCTTTTACAAATTATTTAGCAATCTCCCACAGACCACTACTTACGTTTCAAACACTTCCAACATCACATTCATGTGAAATGTTCTAGAAGTAGCTTAAAACTAAGCAGCTTAGAATCTATTCACTCATCTTCATGTAATTATAAAACTAGTATAAAACATTTCTGACACCCAATTCAAATTCACAATGCCACCCTGAAAAGGTGGTCTTTCAATTATTCCACTTTTCAAGGTTTATATTCTCCTTTCAAAGATCTTATCTTGCTAGTCTTGGACTTAAACAAACAAAACAAAAAAAAACACTGCAGCTACAAAAAAACGCAACAGGAAGAGAAAAGGTTACACAGCTAATGGAAACTAAGACCATGGGGTATCAATGATTTAGCCTCTACTCTTTCTAACTTTAAAGTTTTAAAATGTGAAACTGATTCTAATCAAAAACTTGGAAAGATAAGGGGCACCTGGATGTCTCAGTCGGTTGAACGTCCAACTTTGGCTCCTTGGTCATGATCTCGTGGTTTGTGAGTTGGGAGCCCCGCATCAAGCTCTGTGCTGACAGCTCAGAGCCTGGAGCCTGCTTTGGATTCTGTGTCTCCCTCTCTCTCTCTCTGCCCCTCCCCTACTCACACCCTCTCTCGCTCTTTCTCTTTCTCAAAAATAAATACACATTAAAAAAAATTTTTTTTTTAAACTTGGAAAGATAAGATTAACTCTAAATGTAATAAAATTAGCAATGTGACTGCCAAATCTATCAACCAACTAAAATTCTACTTGCCCTTTGGCCATTATACCATCCAAACACCACAGAAATTTGGCCTATTTTACTACTTCATTAATTTCTTAATGGCTGAGAAGTCTGTGTCTGAGCTCCCTTTCAGGTCTTCAGGTTTTCTTTCAAAAAAAATTTTTTTTTTCCAATGAACATTACATTACATTTATTTTTCCAGATTTCTAGATTCTTAGAAGTGGGATTGCTAGTTCAAAGGGTAAACACATTTATGTTTTCATACATACTGGCAAACTACCTCTATAACTGTGCTATCTCATACTATAAGCACTACCCACATGTAGCTACCTGAAATGTGGCTAGTGTGGCTAAGGAACTCAATACTTAATTTTAAGCAAACTTAATTTAAAATTAAATTTGAGAACTGATACTTGATTCAGTTATCAGAAAAATTTTACATACATTTGGAACACATTGAGTATCTTCATCTACTTTATTCAGCTGTCAATTTATGAAAGCTAAATACAGATCAAGTATTTTCGATTACAATTTACTATCAGAATTGACATGCTGTAAATATAAAATGCATACACAATTTCAAAGGCATAGTACAAAAAATAAACAAAATATCTCAATAATTTTATATTGATTTTATGCTAAAATTGGTAACATTTTTAATACATTGAGTTAATTAAATTATATAATTAGAATTCATACATCTGTTTATTTTTACTTTTCTATTTTATCTTTTACTTTTTTAATGTGGCTACTAGAAAACTTAAAATTGCACATGTGAATAATAATATATAGACTTGTTGAATCTCTACGCTGCACATCAGAAACTAATGTAACACTGTGTGTCAACTATACTTCAATTAAAAAAATTTTTTAATTAAAAAAATAAAATTGCATGTATGATTCATATCGTATTTCGTTTTGGATAGTGCTGCCCTAGAAAAACCATATAAAATTTCCTGTACTCCAGCCAACTAACAGGACTATATTATATTACATTTATTTTCTTCTATGGGTATTTAAGCCCTGGGTAAATAAACTATACATCCTTAATTTCATCATATTGTAAATGTACATTATACAAGCGAATTCTTTGGAAACATAGTTCAATAACTTTGAATTATCATGGCATCATAGATTTAATGAATTATTTTGAAAGGAAAAATGAGACATTTTATTCCATTTGAAACAATGTGTTTCTGAAATTAGAATGTCTTCTTTTCATAAAAGTATGATGTGTAAACATTTGCTTATAGTTTTAAACCACTGTTAATGATTAATAAATGTATAAAGTTATTGTACTATAATTTGAATATAATTTCTAGATATAATTAGAAAATCCTTATATTCACATTACACATTTCTATAAGTACCCTTAATATTTTTATCTTAACATTGATTTATTTTTGAGACAGAGAGAGGCAGAGCATGAACAGGGGAGGGGCAGAGACAGAGGGAGACACAGAATCTGAAACAGGCTCCAGGCTCTAAGCTGTCAGCACAGAGCCTGACGCGGGGCTCGAACTCACGGACCATGAGATCATGACCTGAGCCAAAGTTGGACGCTTAACGGACCGAGCCACCCAGGCGCCCCAATATTTTTATCTTAAAGTCATCCTACAACATACACATGCAAATAAGGGGCATCTAGCATTAAAGACACATCTCCTGCCCTAGCTTTACAGGCAAGTAAGTGCTGAAAATTTCTACTGGAGAATAATGAACACTGGCTGCAAAGCTTTAAAAGAGATCATATTACTCCTAGTTTTGTGGCAGGTCCCTTGGAAGCCACCCTTAATTTTCCAGTTACATGCACATAAACAATGGAAGAAGGAGATTATTCAAATATTATCCAGACACCTCATTAAATGTCTTGCCTAATTTATTAAGCATAGTTACAATTTCAACTCCATAAAAAATCTTAAAATTACATAAACATGGATAAACTAAAACATTGAAAAGTTTTAAAACTTCTGTAAATATTAAATAACAAGGACAAAACCTACTTAGCAAATAAGACAGCATGAAAATAATATATGTGATTTCTCAATTCACAAATACTCTGTTTTCAGGTATAAGATTAGGCCATAATAAAATAATAGAAAATTCTCAATTCAGTATTTTGCAGAATTTAAATGCCAATCAAACCTGTTCACTAAAACACCAAATTATATAATATGGCTACAGTTAAATAAAACATGAAAATAACGCATCTGAGTCATTAATGTAGTATGTACATATTCATTTCTTATTACAATTTATAATTCAAAAATGTCTTCTCTGATTAGAGAACAGTATTTCTCTTATCAAGTATCAAGGAAAAACAAAAATTCAAAAGTAAAATTTCACATTTCAATAAGTGTTATCTTACATACTATAAATATACAATCAAAGAAATAAAATTTAGAGCTCATAGTTCTCAAAATCTAACTTTCTCAATTTTGGCTTTGGAAGTAAACTACAATAATATATTTTTTCACATTATATGTATAACCTACATAGAGTGTATAGGCAGAAAGATGAATTAAATGTTTAATAAGTAGATTTCAAAGTTTTCTTTATGTAGAATTTCAATTTAGTATGAATCTCTAAATGAAAATTTATTTGCTATATTCAGTATATAGTGGTAAAGACAAATTTTTTGTTGTTGTTGTTATCTATTTTGAGAGAGAGAGAAAGATCACGTGCATATACAAGCAGGGGAGGGGGAGAGAGAGTGAGAGAGAGGGAGAGAAAGAATCCCAAGCAGGTTCCACTCTGTCAGCATAGAGCCGGACACTGGCCGGCTAACCACAAGATAATAACTTGAGCTGAAATCAAGAGCTGGACACTCAACTGCTGAACCAGCCAGGCGCCCCAAGACAAATGTTTTTTGTTTTGTTTTGTTTTTTAATTTTTAAAATGTTTTTTTATTTTTGAGAGAGAGAGAGAGAGAGAGAGAGCGAGCATGAGTGGGGTAGAGGCAGAGAGAGAGGGACACACAAAATCTGAAGTAGGCTCCAGGCTCTGAGCTGTCAGCACAGAGCCCGGTGCGGGGCTCGAATTCACGGACTGTGAGATCATGACCTGAGCTGAAGTCGGACGCTTAACCAACTGAGCCACCCAGGCGCCCCTTAATATTTCTTAATTTAAACAGTTGTCTGACATCAGAAATGAAAATTGCTAAACTCAGAATGTAGAGGAGACTAGAGAATATTTAAAGATACTAGACATATAAATATGTTAACCTGATTATATGTAAGTATATTTATTTTACCCATCAATGAGAGGTTTATAAACCCAAATCTTACACCAGGATTAGAAACTGCATATTTCTTTCTTTAAATAGTTGGCAGTACGCTTAATCATCGTATAGTAAAAAGAAAAACTTGCTCAGTCACTAATCTTGACATGATATTAAAACAATCTGCAACTCTCTAGGCCTCAAATTCGTATCTCTGAAACAGGGCTGGATTAGCACAGTGAAAATTTAATGATTTCCAATTTCCTTTCCAGGTCTAAAATCCTGTAATTTTACAACTATATGATTTGTAAAGCAAATTAGGAACACCTGGATTCTTTACCATAGCCAAATAAAATAGATGTTGTCAATAATTGGCTAAATACTAGAATGTTAAATCCTTCCCTACCATTTCCCTCTGCCAATAATGAATCGAAATTAGAACATCTATTTTATGTCATTCAAGAATATCTGCCCAATGGACACCTGGGTGGCTCAGTCGGTTAAGCATTCCACTCTTGGTCTCGGCTCAGGTCATTATCTCTCAGTTTATGGGTTTGAGTACCTCTGCACAGCGCTGCCAGTGCATCTGGCTACCGCTTCGGTCATGATCTTGCGGTTCATGAGTTTGAGCCCCCCATTGGGCTCTGTGCTGACAGCTCTGAGCCTGGAGCATGCTTCGGATTCTGTGTCTCCCTCTCTGCCCCTACCCTGCTTGCTCTCTCGCGCTCTCTCTCTCTCTCTCTCTCTCTCTCTCTCTCTCTCACACACACACACACACACACACACACACAAAATTAAAAAAAAAATTAAAAAAATTTTAAGATAAGGAAAACTGGGGCTTGGGGAGATTGGGTAATTTGCCCAAGGTCACATAGCTGTGAAATGGTAAGCCTACATTGAAACAGGTCAGCAGTCACCAGAGACTTTGCTCTCACTGACCAGGCTGACACATTCACCAGTCTTCAGGATTTAAGGAAGGTAGCCAATGATACCAAACACGATGGTCAACAGGAAGCAAAAAAACAAAAAGGAAAAAGGAAAAAAACTGCACAAACTCTTTCAGAGAATACCACCTACTACCCAACAGCCTCATCAAAAGACAAACACTTCTTTAAGTCCTGAGAGATTATACATACAGAAAGGAAAAAAATAATTCCACAAGTATTAAAATCAAGAAGGCATCGGAGTCTTTGACTTCCTTTACAATACTATTTTACTTTGCATTGGAGAAAGAGAGGTTTGATATAATCATAGTTCTAACCCTACAAAGTAATTACGGTTTTCCTTCCTCTACCTTAATTTCAAGGTAGGTGGCTGCTGGAGTTGGAACAATGGGAATGTGACCAGGACAGCTGCCTAGCTTTCTCATAAGATGATTCACGGCTAAGTAAGCTTGGATGTTTTATCACAGTCCGTGACACAGCACTCAGGTTTTCAGATTTAGAGACCTACTTTAACCTTAACAGATCCACATTAGCCATGCTCATGAGCTGTCAATTCCCTGATTTACAATTATGAATTCACAATTATCACACAGATAAGTATCCAGATTAGCAAGACTAGTGCATACTTTCCCTACAGACAGATCTACTTGAGAACTCAAATTATAACCAGAAGGCAAGGAAGTGATATAGAAGCAGAATTAGTTGCTGAAATGTCTTCCTCAAATACTCAAATAAGATCTTGGCATAACTAATCAATAGGCCCTTAATATACTTGAAGTCTCGGGGCGCCTGGGTGGCTCAGTCGGTTAAGCAGCCGACTTCGGCTCAGGTCATGATCTCGCGGTCCGTGAGTTCGAGCCCCGCATAGGGCTCTTTGCTGACAGCTCAGAGCCTGGAGCCTGTTTCAGATTCTGTGTCTCCCTCTCTCTGACCCTCCCCCGTTCATGCTCTGTCTCTCTCTGTCTCAAAAATAAATAAACATTAAAAAAAAAAAAAAAAAAAAAAAAGAATATACTTGAAGTCTCATTGGCCAGGATCAGAACTTGCATGTTTGTTTTTTTGAAATAGTTGGCAGTACAACTCTCATATGGTATAATTAAAACAAATATTTTCGGGGTGCCTGACTCAATTGAGAGAGCATGTGATTCTTTATCTCAGGGTCGTGAGTTTGAGCCCCACACTAGGCACAGATATTATCCAAAGGAAAGAAAGAAATGTAAATAAATAAATAAATAAATAAATAAATAAATAAATAATCAATCTTTTAAGGTAAAAAGAAAGAAAAATTTTAGTTCTCTGGGAATAATTTAGATGACTACTACCCACACTTGCCTCTTTGTCTTTGTCTTCCCCCTCTGCCTCCATAGTTGATCAGTGGAAGCGATGAAGGTGTCCTTTCTTTAGGCCTTCAGTCAAGCTTTCCTCAAACCTAGAATTATTGCTGCCTTTTAAGGTGACTTTAATATCTTTGTTCTAACCAATTTAACATAGTATTGACTGTGCTTTCAGAAGGTGATCTTATTTCCCTTATTTCCAAATTTTGGGGGGGAACTGCCTAGTTGTTCCCAAGTGGTAATGAACCTGAGTTAATAAAAACTTAAGTATTTGCATTGCAGTTTTGGAGATAAGGCTTTTTGTATGTCTACTGCTCTGCCCTAAGAATGTGGAAATATTTATCAGATTTATTGAATTCTAACATGGCCAGGTTGCACATGTAGGGAGAAAAATCTTCTGAGGTAGCTCATCTTTAATTCTGTAAAAAACAGATCATAATTTTTAAGTTTCTGCAGGGCAGGCAAAGGGGCTTGGTCTCAGCACGGCTCAGGTTCTGCAGCAAAGTGACAAGAGGACACCATTCTACGTGGGGGCCTAGAGACCTGGGACCAGCCCTTCAACATCACACTGACTGAGACCACTGTATTGAATAAGAATTGTAGAAGAAGGCTACTTCAGTGAAACAAATGACAAGGAATCTGTAAGATTCAAGGGGAAGTGAGAAGTCAATACGGGAAATGAACATGGGAAAAAAACGTGTTGTTTTCAAGGGGTGAAGCAGAAGTTAGAAAAGGATGAAAGTTCATTGTTTTGGGGGTAGTGGAAGTTGTATTCTAAAGCCGAAAAGGAAACCAAGAATTTCTCAGATGCAGTCTCTTCTGAGTGGTAATGGGAAGAAAGACTGGTTTTGAAAAACAATTAACAAGCATTACCAAAGTAAGTTTTCATAGTAGCATAAAGGGTTAATGCTGGTGAAGTGAAAAATATTAGTGGATTGCTTGTTTACTTCATCTGGGTTCAGTGACTCAAGTCATTAAGGCTGTAGACGAGGGTCACAGTGATCACCTGAGTTGATGGGAGGGTTTCGGATAACATCAGCAATAATCTTCTGAACCTCTGGAGTCAGGCCTGCTCGCTCCGAATCAAGTGGGCAGCCAGCTCTCACCGCCTGGGATAAGTGCATGCCAACTGCTGTGAGAGGCAGAATCCTGTTCTCAGCTATCCTCATCTAGAGAAAGAGGAACAAAACAACCAGTGAGGTTTCAAATGTTTGCACGGTACTGTATGCAAATAAAAGGTCCAAAACCTTCAGGTAGTAAATGTTCACTGAGAAATAAACAATGCACTGAACTTTCATTCCAAATTTTCAAGTTTACTATTTCTTTAAAACTGCCCACATTATACATCTCCAGTTCTACTTTTTATACTTACTGTATTGAATAAAACAAAATCATCCAGCTTTAGCTAAGAACTCATTCCTCAATCCCTCTATAATTATTCACTTTAAAAACCTATCAGTAGTAGAGAGTAATCATTCTGTGGAAGTCTACTGACTGCCACAGCTTTTTGAAAATAGAGGAAACTGTAATCCAATATTCTATAATTGAACTACTACATGGTATTTCAGTTATATGAATTTCCAAGAAGACAAGTCCTAAAATGCTTAGTGATAATGTAAGGCTCCAGGTGCATTTTATACAAGGTTCTTGAGAAGACTTTAATAAGGTTTTTATATTGGCTCTATTCATAAAATAATAACCACAATTTATTCTGTCATCTCTTGCCTAGCATTAAACTTAAGATGAATTGTTTTAAATTTAGGACAGCATTACAGATTCATGTAGCTTTTTAAACAAAGGTAGTTCCAAATCCATTTACAACGTACATTAGCTAAAACATTGCTTTAAATACTCAGAAAGTTTAGTCAGCTCTAAATTATTTCATGATACTCCCTTAATATATCTTTGAAGTATGAATTTGGATTGTATTTACGTGAATGTAGATACTTTCACGGAATAGAACATTTGAAGCACTAATTACATCCTTCAAAGGTAGATTTTAAATTACCTTAATTAAATGTCTACCTTTTTCTACTACACAGTATGCACCATGTGTGCATAATATCAGGGTTATTTGATCCCAGGCATCAAATTACCTAGAACTAATTGTATTATTGCTCCAGATTAATTAGTCCTTAGGTATGGTTAATTTTGTGGTTAGTTGGCACAGACCCTCTCAGACCCGTGGGAAGAACAGATAATTATACCATGATATTACACAATAACAAACAACAAAATAATAGTATAAGACATTAATGAAAATACACCATTCTTCACATTTTTAACCATGAATATGTAATATAATACTGAAACTACATGAAACCACATATCATGGCATAGTATTAGAATGTACTTTATAGAAGCTATGCCAAATTTTCTTAGTACCATATTCAATTATGCCATAGATATTGATGTTCAATTTATGTATATACAAGCATATTTAACTCACATGTGTAAATTACTATTTAAATAAGAATTTTTTTCAAAAACAGTTCAATGGAATTATTTGGTTTCTTCTGTAATGGCTTTGGTACTTTTAATTTTAGAAATTTGACTGTTTAATTAGAATATCTATTAAGTGATGAAGACAAACTATGGACTGTTTTTCATATTTACACTGGCCTCAACAGCCTTAAGGATTTAGGCCAGAACACTGAATATGAAAAAACATTAATATGGCCATTTTTCACAGTAATGAAGATTTTTTTCAAAGACCATCAGGCATGGTTTAAAAAACAGAATAGTATTAGAGGATACAGAGTGGAAAACAAGTTTGTTGTTAGTGGTTTTTTTTTTTTTTTAAACTTATTTCTAGCTTCTTGGACATCCTTCCAATGATATTCTATGCATTTCTGTATACATACACAAGGATATGTCAATAAATAAAAATGCATATATATACACACAAATTTATGTTTTTCAAACAGCTCTGCATCTCCCCTTTAATGTATCTTGGAGATAATTCTTTATCAATACATAAGCTAATAGTTATTAAACTATTAGTCCCAGCTTTAAAAAAAATAGAGTCTTAAAATATGGCTGCTCTAATATCCCTAAGCTGTAAGTGTGTTTAACAGCACCTCTATACAACCTCTATAAAATAATCATGGTCAAAGTATACTTGCTGTTTTTACTTAATTGACAAAAGTAGGCTTAGCAGAAAAAGAAAATGACATTCTAATCTAAAATTACATATAGGGGCGCCTGGGTGGCTCGGTCAGTTAAGTATCCGACTTCAGCTCGGGTCATGGTCTCACGATCCTTGAGTTTGAGCCCTTGAGTCGGGCTCTGTGCTGACAGCTCAGAGACTGGAGCCTGCTTCAGATTCTGTGTCTCCCTCTCTCTCTGCCCCTCCCTGACTCATACTCTGTCTCTCTCTGTCTCAGAAAATAAAAACACTAAAAACAATTTTTTTGATGAAATATAAAATGAAACAATAGAAAATATTGTAGGATTGATTATAAGAATTTTATCCCAAGTCACAACTTTAATATTTGAAAAACTGATAAAACACATGTTTACATAAATTTGACAATCCCCTCTAACTTGAAAGTAAAACACTTACCAAAGACATCTTCTTTTCTTGGAATAAAGAATACGTGATGGCCACAGACTGCGAAAGGGAGCATGCTCCATTTTTCGGCACCAGACTGTTCCCTTGTTTTTCCTGAAGTTTTGTATTTGGAAAGAGGTCTGTCTACAAAATTTAAAGTGTAACAAAATGATCAATAATAATATCAATATAATGATAGAGTATTAATATGGTCATTAGGCACTGGGGGGAAAAGTCTCTAAAGAACAGTAAAAAATTCGCTTTTTACAAAGAGCTCAAAAAAGGTTTTTACGTTTTTTGTTTTTAATGTTTGTTTATTTTTGAGAGAGAGAGCGAGAGAGAGAGAGAGAAGAGTGCATACTCACGAGACAGGGCAGAGGAAGGACAGAGAGAGAAGGGAGACAGAGAATCCCAAGCAGGCTCTGTGCTGGCAGTGTAGATCCCACAACCTAGGGATCATGACCCAAACCGAAATCAAGAGTCCTACGCTCAACCAACCGAGCCACTCAAGTGCCCCTGTTTTTGTTTTTGTTTTTATCTATTTATCTAAAAAGATAAAATAAGGCTAGAGGGAATAAGTTTTTCGATAAAATATTTGTAATGGCAAACATGATTATAGGACCAGAAATGTCTAGCCTCCCCGTTAGCCAATAAGAGGGAATAACAAATGAACTATAATGTGGACCACTCTGACCCTAAATTTCTTAATCCCTGGAAGTGAATGTTGAATGAATGAATAAACCAAATTAAAATTCAAACTCAGATACCACACCCACAAATTCTAATATATCATAAGTAAATATATCATCACTATATACATATAGTTTAAAAAGATATGTACAAACTGTGGCTCTAAACTTGAAGCATTATCTAAATTCTTCAATATAGTTCTTTAGGACATGTTTAAAAGAAAAAAAGTGGGGAAAGGATTGAAAATATGAGATTAATGAAGAAAATATCTTGAAATAAAGACCAAATGAGAGTTAGTGGTAGAATTATATATGATTCACATAGATACATAAAGTTTCTCCTAACTTTACCTTTCAAAACATAAGCACAAATACTAAATTAAAAGAATTAAATCCAATAGAACTTGGCTTACTGTTAACCCACAGAAGTTCATTTCTATCCTAAATAAAAAATGAGTCTGTAGATTAGTTCACAGATACCTAGCACGACTGCAGTTTGGTGAACAGAGAGGCCCAGACAATCCAATGACCTAAAGTCGTTGTTTCTAGGCACCCCTAAATTTTCAAGGAAGAGTATTTTTTATTAAATGAAGTGTTTCCATCTGAGACCTGAACGCTGTCAAATTTGGCCCTAAATTCCTAGGAATGCCTAACTAACATCAAACTTCATTAGCCAGATTTCTAGGTATGTCTGTATAACAGTCTAAAGTTGGAGGCAACAATGTGACACTCCTATACCAAAGTTTTGGAAATGTGACCACTGTAAGTTATGCTGATAATCCATACAGATTTTATTATTTAGGGGACAAAATCATGGTATCATCTGTAAACTTGTGACCAAAGGGTTTAGAAACATCCAAAACACTAAGCAAAGTAATATGAGAGCAGTAATCTCAAGAAGATAGGGCTAGAATGTGATTCTAATGAGCAAAAGTCTCATCAAATCATGTTCTATGTAGATAAAAGCCTATGTGGATAGACAGTGGTCAATTGTGGAAACATATAAATAGGAAAGGCAGAACGACAGAAGTAGGCAATGCCTATCCAAGCACTGTCTAGAGGAGAAGATGCCTTAGCTAACTAGATTTGAATAGGACAGCTTCCCGGGCAAGTAATGTATGAGAATGCCTCAACCTGCCTTGATGCTTAGAGACAACTTCAGACACCATCAGAATGCCCCTTGTTATATTCCAGGCATGCTAAGCAACTGTCAGATAAGCCGGCCTCCCATATCCCTTTTTCCTCAATAGGAGAGGAAAACACACTGGCTGGGTCAAGTGAAACTTTCCAGTTGCATTTCTCACTATAAATTAATGAATCTGCATTCCAATATAACCATTTACATTTGCATATGCACACTAGTATACATAAAACCAAGCTCACAGAGAAGGATAATACTCCCCCAAACACAACTATTCTGTGATAAGACATATCAGAGTTTTAAGATTACAAGGCTGATTTCTAAAGTGGGATCCAAATGTGCCTGTCCAAAGCTTACAGGAGATTCTTACAAGTAAAAATAGCCCTTTAATATTGTCTTCCAGGGGTGCCTAGGTGGCTCAGTCGGTTAAGTGTCTGACTCTTGATCTTGGCTCAGGTGATGATCTCATGGTTTGTGAGATCGAGCCCCATGTTGGGCTCTGTGCTGACAGTGCAGAGCCTGCTTGGGATTCTCTCTCCCCATCTCTCTCTGCCCCTCCCCCACCCCTCTCTCAAAATAAATAAATGAACTTAAAAAATTTTTTTAAAATACTTCCTTCCATATTTTTAACTCTTCCAACTTTTTATTCCCACCCTGTTATCTTTTATCTTTCTAATTCATCCATTGTTTCTTTAATATGGGGAAGGAAAGTATGCTTTCCATCCTGTACGTGAGGAAATGGAAACCCAAAGAAGTTAAAGAACACTTTAACGTTTGGCTTCCCCAGGTAGACAGTGGTGGAATTAAATTCTTGATTCCCTGATTCTGAGTTTAATAGACTTTCTACCACCTCACAATGCCTCACCTTCTATGTTGGAGTACACAGACTAATAGAGTCTACATGTGGAGTTTAAAGAAAGAAACCCAAAGGTCCCTGTGGAAACGGTCATTTACAGTGAAGCAAGAAGTAAAAGGATAGGAAGAAAACACTATGAAGACTGAAGAGAGGGGGCGCATGGGTGGCTCAGTCGGTTGAGCATCCAATTCTTGATTTTGGCTCAGGTCATGATCTCACAGTTCATGGGATCAAGCCCCATGTCAGATTCTGTGCTAACAGTGCAGAGCCTGCTTGGGGATCTCTCTCCCCCTCTCGCTGCCCCTCTCCTACTCGTGCTCTCTTTCTGTCTCTCAAAAAAAAAAAAAAAAAAAAAAATTAAATAAATAAATATAGGTAACTAACATGTTTTTATAAGTGATTTACTATACAAACAATCTGAATCGCTTTTTTAAGTGTCCAGTGTGGAAATGAAAATACAGTTGACCCTTGAACAATACAGTGTGAATGGGACAGGTCCACTTATATGCAGATTTTCTTTTCAACAAATATGGTACAGCTCCATAAATATATTTTCTCTTCTTTGATTTTTCTAATAACATTTTCTTTTCTCTAGCTTACTTTATTGTAAGAATATAGTATATAAAACATATAACATAAAAAATATGTGTTAATCGACTGTCTGTGTTCTCAATAAGGCTTCCAGTCAACAGTAGGCTACTTAGTAGGTAAGTTTTGGGAGATTCAAAAGTTATCTGTAGATTTTTGATCATGTGGGGGTCAGCGCCCCTAATGCTCCACATTGTTCAAGGACCAACTGTAAATGGAGAAAATACTGCTGTTGAAAGGTGTTTCTAAAATTATTAAAAAATGTTTATTCTCACAGTTCCTGAAAAATCACAGTATTTTACCTGAATGCTATTTTTTTGACAGAAATGTTTGATAACTTCCAACAGAGGGGCCAACATAAGAGCTTTGCCTTCAGAAACACCATCGATCCTTTTCACATTTTCAACTGCAGTAGGTCTGTCATTCAAAAAAATTAAAAGGTCAACAAACCACTAAAACATTATCACTCCAGTAACATAGCTGATATTTAGTGTCATACTAACAGTAAACATATATTTTTCCAACAATCAGAAACAATGTGTAATACAGGCACTCATATTTTATGATGTCTTTCTTTGCTTTCCACCATTTAAAGATTTGCCATTTTAGCAATTTATGAATAAAAACACCACCACCATTGTCACCACAGAAACACGGTACTAACTGATAAATAGGGTATTATCATGAAGAAACTAATGTTCTATTCTATGACTGATCTTATTATTATTTTTGTAAATAATAAAAAAAAGGCTACTATGAGGCCTGGGGCACCTGGGAAGCTCAGTCAATTAAGTGTCCAACTCTTGATTTCAGCTCAGGTCACGATTTCGCAGTTCATGAGATCGAGTCCTGCATTGGGCTCTGCGCTGACAGCATGGAGCCTGCTTAGGATTGCCTCTCTCCCCTCTCTGTGTCTCTCCCCGGCTCATGCACATGTGCTCTCTCTCTCACTCTCTCTCTCTCAAAATAAATAACTATGAGGCTTTAACTGCGGACAACTGACAGGCTAAGAAACAAAAAAGAAAATCCCATTCATTATTTACGAAGTATTTACCGGTAACAACAAACCTGCTAACTACTTTAGGCTTTTAACTCACTATTTCTTACTGTATCCAATATCCAAGAGACTGTATGTTGCCTACCTTCTAAAAATCTGCCAATCTCATGATTATTCTTTTTCCTTCAAACATCTTCACTAAATATTAAAGTGTGGTCTTGGAATATTTATTTATTTGTTATTATTATTTTTGAGACATGGGGCAGAGAGAGGGAGAGAGAGAGAATCCCAAGCCGGTTCTGCACTGTCAGTGTAGAGCCTGACATGGGGTTCGATCCCATGACCAGGAGATCATGACCTGAGCCAGAATCAAGAGTCAGAAGCTTAACTGACAGAGCCACCCAGGCACCCCTGAATACTTACTTTTAATGAAATAATTATTATAAAATATAAGCGCTATATTCTATTATTAAAATTTCTACACTAAAGTAACACCTTTTGGATAAAATTTAGTGACAAGAACAATTTTTTAAAAGAAAGTATAAATGATGAATACAATTTCCAAACAACTATTCTTTGTTAATATTTCTTCTAAATATTTATTGACCAACTTGTGTTTATTAGGCATTGTGTTAGGTGCTTCGGAAGACAGAAAATGATGAGAACATAGTGTCTTTATGCACAGAGTTTAAAATCTGCAAGATAGAACACATGTATACCAATAATAATAATAACAAAAAAAGTAAGTAAAGCATTGTGTAAGAAGTGCCATAGAAGCTTCTTCTAAATTTAACTTTAAAGTCCTTTATGAATTCTAGCGAGAGGAATTACTTTGCTGTTAAAGAGCATATAAGACTTCATGGAAAAAATAATTAATAAAGCCAGATCTTAAAGGATTCCCTAAAAGGAGTTTTGGGGAATCAAAGAAACCACAAGGCAGAAGCAACACTGTAAATAAATATATGGAAGTTGAAAGTGGGTCTTTAACAAATGGTAAAGAGCCTAGGTAAGATAAACCATTCAAAATCGTATGACTTGGCTGGAAAAGGTGGTTTCAGTCCATAAATGGAGGGGCCTGAATTATAAGCTACAGAAGTTAAGACAGTGGGGAACTAGTTAATCAGAAGTACAACATGATAAAGACTGATTTAGTGTCATATTATCAGGTGAAACAGAGAGGGAGAGATGAAGGAAAAAGTAACTGGCTTTTGCAATAGTCCAGGAGCACTGGTCCAAACTAACAGGGTGTCACTAAAAAGAGAGAGGAGAGAATACACAGACACATAAGGAATATTTACATGAAAAAGTCTCAAAACTATTTAAATAAGACAAAGATGGGGATCCATGTTAGAAGAGTGAAAATAATACCCGGGGTTTTAAACGTGCATCACTGAGAACATGATGGTATGAATTTAAAAAAGTAAGATATTCAGGAAGAGTTTTGGTAGTTGCCTGAAATGCATGTATGGAGGCTTTGTGGATAAAGAGTTAGATTTTATATAGAATGAATCTGATTGCTGAAAACTGTTGATTTTCATTGACGTAGAAACATGGGTCTATAGCTCGGTGGTGACATTGTGGGCAGCAGTAAGGGAGACTGGGGAGTCAACGCACAGACACGACAGCTGGACCCAAAGTCATACTATCACTTAACAATCCATGTTACAAATACATTACGTTAGAAGAAAATAAGTTAGAACATATGCAAACAGACAGCTTACCTTATTTTGGCCATATCCAGCAGTATCTTATTTGTTGCCAGAATAGCGGGAGGAACACCCTTTTGATTGGCATGTTCCTGCCTTGCTTCCACCAGTATGCTATACAGCATAGTCTGAACAAAGAACAAAGAAAACAACTCAACATTTTTTGTTTTTTTTTCAAATGTACTTGGAAAAATCCAGCCTTCTATTTTTAGAGCTTCAGATATTACATTTTCCCTTAGGGTGAAAACTAAACTGTATCTCAGACTCCTTGCTAAAGAACAATTTTTAAAATACTGGCAAAAAAATTTTAAGCATGCATATGTTCACAACTATCCTTTCAAATACTGCCTTTTCACAAAAGCCATACCTGAGTCTTCTGCTCTTCAGCTGAAATAACAGGTTCTGAGGACTTGTAAGATTTTCCTGGTGAATGTACCATGATGCTAAAATATTTAAAAGAATGTAAATGATAAAAGCTTTTCTTTCTCCAAGATCACTTTTTATTTAACCCCCAAAATGAGAATATTGTTCCAAGTCAATAGTAACATTTATTCTTCATAATACCAGTAACATAATTGTGATCTACAACAGCCTAGATTTTCAATAATTTCAATCAAATGCATTCATTATAATGGTAAAGTTAAAACTGCAATTGGAATTCATCAAAAATGAGTATGTTTAAAAACAGCACTTTCCCTACCCTCATCCTCAACTAAATGCTTTAATACTCCCTATCTATAATGAAAATAACTCTTTTTTGACCAAGAGAGAATCTATTGATTCTTTACTGTGATAGATGCTAAAGAATCTACGATTCTTTACTGTGATATCACTAATTTTTGGCTGGTGAGGCACATTAGCATGGAATTAATCAAATTGTTCACACTTTTCTTCAGAATCAAACAAAAATAAGCCAAAGAAAATACTACCGCTTTTGGCTCCTCAAAAGGATAAAAAACACCCAATTAGCAAACAACACGGAAGGTGAGAGGCAGCAAAATAGAAAACCATTTTCTTTAACAAGCATTTCTCACTGATAAAGTAATTATAAGGAGAAAAAGTTATACAAATGAAATTATATGGAATAGCCCATATAAAAGATGCCACATTTAAATAAAGTCCTCCTTTGGTAAAGAAAGGGGGGAACATGTTTGATACCTGAGAAATGTTTATAAATTTCTCTGTTGCAAGAATTCAAAATCTACAGTGTAAAGTAAGATTTCCACAATTACCAAATCTTATCACTAAAATAAGTAGATGTAAGCCTGAGAAAAGATACGTCAGTTCAAGGAATTAGTAATATCAGTTTACTCAAGATAATTATAAATTTGTTTTAAATAATATAATTACATTGACCTTTATCTTAATATTTATAAAAATCTTTATACTAATGTACTGTTTGCAAAATGGTATTTTAAATGATTTCAAAAATAAGTTTTATCATCTATACTAACAAATTTTGGGTAACATAGCCCTAAAGCAGAAATATACATGGAGAACATTTAATAAAAAATATTTTGCCTATGAATGTTATTACAAGTGCACAGAAGAAAAGTTCAAAATTACTACTATGAAAATCACCAAAAAGTAGAGATGTTGTATCCACAAAACAAGAAAATGTTGTTATGTTAAAGAAAGAAGAAAGAGGGGCGCCTGGGTGGCTCAGTCGGTTAAGCGTCAGACTTCAGCTCAGGTCAAGATCTCACAGTCCATGAGTTCAAGCCCCACATCAGGCTCTGGGCTGATGGCTCAGAGCCTGGAGCCTACTTCCGATTCTGTGTCTCCCTCTCTCTCTGCCCCTCCCCTGTTCATGCTCTGTCTCAAAAATAAATAAACGTTAAAAAAAAAAAAAAAGAATGAAGAAAGAGAACAATAAATAGTTCTTAGAAATTAAATTTTTGAAAAATAAAATTAAAATCTTACTAGATGGAAGGGAATATAAAGTCAAGGAACTCTCCAAGAGAATAAACAAAAAGAGATTAAAAACAAGGGAAAAGAAAAATAAGGAACAAGAACACTAAAAACCAAGCAAAGAAAACAAAAAAGACAATTACTAACATCAAGGAAAATAAGGTAGTGGTGGCCATAGTAACAAAGTTTGGCTTAGTAGTATATAATGTTTGAGTAGGTTTAATAACATAAAAACAAATTGTTAATCTGACCAAAACTTGAAATGTAATTGCTTTGGTCAAGAGGGGAATGAAGGAAGGGAAATGAGGGGAAGGCATATGGAGGATAAGCTCTAATCCACCATTATAGAATGTCAACAAAAAAATTTCCAAAACTAGTTGGTCCAAAACCAGTAATCTAAGTATGCCACTTAGAAATATGGTGGCAGGGGCGCCTGGGTGGCTCAGTCAGTTAAGCGTCCGACTTCAGCTCAGGTCATGATCTCGCGGTCTGTGAGTTCAAGCCCCGCATCGGGCTCTGTGCTGACAGCTCAGAGCCTGGAGCCTGTTTCGGATTCTGTGTCTCCCTCTCTCTCTGACCCTCCCCCGTTCATGTTCTGTCTCTCTCTGTCTCAAAAATAAATAAATGTTAAAAAAAATTAAAAAAAAAAAGAAATATAGTGGCAAATATCAGAGAGCCCAGCTGGAAGATTTGAGGATGACTGCTTCTACAGAACAGAACAAAGTAGGTTTGGGAAGGGTGTGAACTGGTGTGCTTTGTGACATGCCATTAAGTACCAATTTTAAAACCATGTACATGTATTATTTTTTTAATGTTTATTTATTTTGAGAGAGAGAGAGTGTGTGCAAGCTGGGGAGGGACACAGAGAAAGGGAGAGAGAGAAGAAACCCAAGCAGGCTCCACACTGTCATCGTGGAGCCCCAGGAGGAGCTCAGTCTCACAACCCATGAAATCATGGACCAGAGCCAAAATCCAGAGTCCCATGCTTAACCAACTGAGCCACTCAGGCGCCCCCATATGTATGATTTTCATAAAAATTCAAATGAACTTTAAAATAATAGTTATTGATGTGTAAGCATCACTCTCACTTCTCTACACTAAGCCCATACATTAAAATTAGTATCTGGACTACTCCACAGGTGTCTCAAACTCAGTACATCTATCAATAAACTCCTTGTCCCCTTAATATCCAACAATCTCTCAAATCGGTGTTCCTCTTATGTTGCCAGTGACGGGAGGGACAACACTCTTACCCGTAATCAAAGACAGAAACCTAAGTGTCATGTTCAACTTCTCCATTTTCCTCAGCCCACCTGAATTTCCAATCACCAAGTCCTAACAATTCTATCTCCTAAATATCTTACAGTTCTATTTCTGTCCATGCCCACTGCCACTTCCCTCATCTATGTTCCCATCTTCTCCTGAAAATTCTACTGCAATAGCCTTATTTCTGTCTCTACACTCTGATCCTCTAGCCTTCTAATCCCTCCACAGCAAGAGTCACTGATCAAGAGTCAGCACACTAGGGTGCATGGGACAAATCCATGTGTTCTGATAAGGTTTGTAAGCTAAGAATGGTTTCTTACATTTTTAAACAATTTAAAAAAATCAAAAGAACATTTTGTGACATGTGAAAATTATATGAAATTCAAATTTCAGTGTCCATAAATAAAGTTTTATTGGAACACAGCCACACTCATTTCTTTACATATCATTTATGGCTGCTTTAAGGCTACAACAGCCAAGTGGAGTAGTTAGACAGAGACCACATGACCCACAAAGCCTAAATTATTTACTATCTGATCCTCTATGGAAATGCCAGCCTCTGTTCTCAGTCATAAATTTGATGTCACTATCCTACTGAAAATCCTCTTAGATCTCATCTCAACTGATCAAGTTGAGTGCCTGAAAGGAAACTGGATATTCTGGACCCTATTTAATTCTCCAGTCTTAAATATTTACCACTCCCTCACTTCCCTCTACCAGGAAATTGCTAGCATACTTGTTGAGTTCCTCGTCGTATCATACCTTCTTTTGCTTTCAGGTTTTAATATATGGGCCATTCCTCTGCTCAGAAAACTTCCCCTCATTTCACTTCACTTCTACCCAAGCCTTGATCAAGTGTCACTTCCAAACTGCTTTTCCAAAGTGTTACAACCCTGAATTGTAATTTTATGTTCCCTTACCTGTATATCTCACCAGAGTATAAACCCTGGGAGGGCCCGGGGGGTGGGGGGGCTATGTCTCTGTTTTTCCCCACTCAATCCCACTGTCTAGAATAATACCTGGCACAAGAAGATGCCTAGCAAAACCACAGTAAATGTTTAAATGAAGAAATGCTTCCGCATACTGAATGGATATATTGTTTTATACACTACTTAACCTTTTTGTTTACATAAAATGTAGTAATTACTCCATATCTAAACAAAAAGAAATTGTTTTGAGGGGAAGACGTATTATAGTAAATGTTTGTCAGATCCAAAGTAGTATTCTCTAAGTGAGAAATCCATTAGAAAGTAACAGTATCAGGGCGCCTGGGTGGCTCAGTTGGTTAAGTGTCCAACTCTTGGTTTCAGCTCAGGTCACGATCTCACGATTTGTGAGTTCGAGCCCCGCATCAAGCTCAGTGCTGACAGTGCAGAGCCTGCTTGGGATTCTCTCACCCTCTCTCTCTGCCCCTCCCTCATTCATGCTCCCAGGCTCGCTCGCTCTCTCAAAACAAACTCAAAAAATTAAAAAAAAAAAAAAAAAGAAACAGCATCAGAGCACATTAATTTATTTTCACCTGATACATATATAAACATAGTCCATTCAGTAATCTGTGTATAAAGGTCCTGACAAGTTTTTCAAATTCTCCATCTTCAGACCTTCTGTAATTCTGTACATTCTCCATACTTCCATTAAGTCAGCAAGTCAGACAGCAAGCTCCAAAGTACAATAGGTACATTCATTATTTGTACCAACTCTCATATTTACCATTTTATATTGCCATATAATGTATTTTAAGTGGGCTGGAAATATATATTTTATACAAATATAATGAGTGCTTAGATGCTAGAGGTTGACAAATATAGATTTGAAAGTCAGCTCTGGTATGAGCTATGTGCAACTGAACAAGTTAGTTAACTTCTTCACCCTTGGTATCTTCAACTTTAAAATGGGAATAAATAGCAGTGGTTAACTCATAGGCTGTTGTAAGAATTAAATAAGATATTACAAATAATATACTTAGCATTTAGTACAGAGTTTGGCAAACAATAATACCCAAGAAGTGTTAGTTATTAAATTAATGTTAATACTATCATTTTATAGGTCTTCTTCAATAATTCTAACACTGGAGGCTTATGCTTTAACTTTTAACTTCCTTCTGCCAACTGAAATAGCCCAACATCTGACAGATATTTACCTTTAGGAAAGGAAGAAAAAAGGTATTGATATAGTAAGTATAGAAAATAAAAATTTTCAACTCTGTACCTTCTTTTGGGAATGTTACTGCCAGAAGAAATTTTATCAGATGCTTTGTAAGAATACATCTTCTCCAAGTTAGACTGCTTTTAAACATAGAAAGGTCCATTAAAAAAATCCAAAGTTTCAAAAACTTTTAAATATGAAAAGAATATGACATAAAATCTCACGATTACAATTTCTCCTCTAAGTCATCAAATAAATCACCTGAAAATAAGCTCTTAGATTATCAACTTCTAGGATGCTACTGGCAGTTAGTCCTATTCCTCCCAAATCTAGAGAATATATGATCAAAACAATTATTTGAGATGCAGCAGAGGCCAAAGTTACAAAATGATTCAGTTACACTCTGCATACTTTAATAAAACAAAAACTTTACCAAAAAATTTAATTCACCACATTTTCCTATTACTCCAGTGTTCCAATTACGTGAAGTCTACCTGTGGGTATTTAATCTATAATAGTTATCTAAGACCCAAAACATAAAAGAAGAACATATGTATGCATGTGTGTATGTGAGTGTGTATATAGTTTTACTGAGAACTTTTAGGAATCGGGCTTATTTGTTTTCTATCAATTATATGTATCATAATGTGTAAAAAAGAAAAAAACTCCAGGCCAAATGAGTTATAAAATAGGCTTTAAAAAAATCAAAATACGGGGCACCTGGGTGGCTCAGTCGGGTGAGCGTTCGACTTCGGCTCAGTTCATGATAGAGAGTTCGAGCCCCCCATCAGGCTCTCTGCTGACAGCTCAGAGCCTGGAGGCTGCTTCAGATTCTGTGTCTCCCTCTCTCTCTGCCCCTAACCCACTCACATTCTGTCTCTGTCTCTCTCAAAAATAAATAAACATTAAAATTAATTAATTAATTAAAGTTTTAAAAAGTTAAAAAATCAAAATAGGTGTGCCTGAGTGGCTCAATGAGTTAAGCATATGACTTTAGCTCAGGTCATGATCTCACAGTTCGTGGCTTTGAGCCCCATGTCAGGATCTGTGATGACAACTCAGAGCCTGGAGCCTGCTTTGGATTCTGTGTCTCCCTCTCTCCCTGTTCCTCCCCTGCTCGTGCTTTTTCTCTCACTCTCTCAAAAATAAATAAACATTAAAAAAATCAAAATAAGTTACTTCTCAAATATTTCTGCTATTGATCCCAGAAATTATATACTGCATATTTTATTGTTCATTTCGCTACTCTTTCCAAAGTTTATGTTTTGTTATATGAAGCATTTCACTTAATAAGGAAAGAAATAAGAACCACCTCTTTAACAAACAAACCTTCTCTGCAGTTAATTCAGTTGGTTCTTGAGTATAGGAACACTGTTGCATGCCAAGTGATACGGTTTTAGAACTGAAAAATAATAAAATTAAGTTATCTCAAATGTCAAAGTGTAACTATCTAATTATCTGATATCGTCACACCTCCACTCTTAGAAAGGCAGATGAGATTTCATTACTGTTTCAGAAATGAGGATTTTTTAAAATAATTTTTTTTAGAACAAGCTCTGGAATGTGCTTTTTAAGCTCTTCAAAGTTTAAGTTTAAAGCTCCTTAAAGTTTAAGTTTAAAGCTCTTTAAGGTGTTTGAAGTTTAAAAGAAAAATTGACAATCTAATGCACAATTATAAACAATTACAGTGAACAACACTATTATAAACTTCAAAGTTGCAATGACACTGGGTTGTTCTCAACACAGAAAGAAATATTTGACATGCTAGAAGTTTTAGCTAAAGTACTGTAGTAATCATACTGTAGTGTATAAATCTATCAAACCAATATGTTATACACTTCAAACTTACACGATGTTGTATGTCAATTATATCTCAATTTTTTAAAAAAAGGAAAAAAACCAAATAATCAACAACATGTAAAGATATTAAAAAGAAGGCAACAAGTATATTCCCTTCCCACCTTCTACACATAAGAAGGAAATATAATGTATTGACTCTTCAACACTGATCTCAGCACTGCTTCATTAACCAATGGGAAAGCAGCTTTCTAAACACCTCACCTACTTTTTATCAACCAAGAAAATGTTCTATGATTTCTCTTTCACCCACTGACTCCCACCCTCAAACTAGCTAAAAGAGGTATGCTAAAACAATCTTTACTCATTTTATCTTTGTGGTGTCTGTAAATTGGTATAATTTGACATTTCAACTACAAAAAATCCAGAAGTTAAAAAAAAAAAACACCTGAAAAACGAACCTTGGTTGAGGAAACTCTGTTAGACACAATTCTTCATTAGCTTGAAGGATAAGTTTCTTAGGAAATTCTGTTTTGGCTTTATCAAGCCAGTCTCTACCCTGTTGAATACAAGAAGAATCTCTTAATGAAGAGTGAGTAAAATTAAATCAAACAGGTAGACTTGTACATTGTTTACCTTTTTCGTAAGAGTGCAAATCCTTATAAATTTGGAATACCCAGGAATTTCCATCAAGAATCCCTCAGTCATGAGCTGACGGGACAAAGCCTTCCACCAATTCTCTGTGTGATCCTTGCCATTGCCAAATAAATCATGTCTGCGATATTGATCTGCAAGACGCTGGGAATTCTGAAATTAGGAATAAAATCAGTATCTAAAAACGCTTATTGAGTTAAACAGGATAAGTGAAACAGAACTGTCTATTCATTTTTGGGGTTTAACACTAAATCTCAGCTTTAAAAACGTATGAAATTTTATGCCCATCCTGCTTGTTCTGAATACTTAAGCCATAAATAAATATATAATCAAAGTAGAGTTGCTTTTCTGTCTAAAATAATGGCAGGTAATTCTGCATATAATTCACACGCATTTTACAATGCATAGGCTGGGATATGTTTGTAATATTTAACCTAGGCTATTTAGACCTTTTATTAACATACATTGTCTGAAAACAGAAATCATCATCTGCAGCATGAGACTAGGAGCTTGAGTATTAAGAGGCAGTGTGATCCAGCAGCTAGTAGTCAGTGAGTACATGACAACTCACTTCCCACTGCATGGCTGCATTTGTGGTGCTTTTGTTCAAGAGGTACTGCAAAGTTTACTTCATCACTTCTTTTTTTTTTTTTTTTTTTAACGTTTTTATTTATTTTTGAGACAGAGAGAGACAGAGCATGAACGGGGGAGGGGCAGAGAGAGAGGGAGACACAGAATCGGAAGCAGGCTCCAGGCTCTGAGCCGTCAGCCCAGAGCCCGACGCGGGGCTTGAACTCACGGACCGCGAGATCGTGACCTGAGCTGAAGTCGGACGCTTAACCGACTGAGCCACCCAGGCGCCCCTACTTCATCACTTCTGATTTAGCTGCTTGACTGAGATACCCCAGAAAAAGCAACTGCATGCTACACAGTTGCTGTTTTTGAGATTTTTTTTTTTCCTAAGTGAAGAGAGGATTCCAAACTGAAGACTCTTTGCAAGCCATCAAGTTTTAACAATGTTGGGGAAGCTAGTCTGTCACGTGCAATTCTCTTGTCATCTAATGGAAATGACTCTTCCCACATTCCCCCCCACAAAGTACTTTTCCTTTCATTCGCTCTGCCCTCTCACTACCTCCTTCCCATACCCTACAAATTTAAGTACCACCTTTAAATGTCTATAGTATTACACAGACAAAGTGCTTTATGGAAAGTTGCTCCTCTCTAATGTATTTGTGGTGAATAGGGCAGATGGTAATTCAAGAGTCATTCTAACCTTCATCCACTGTGACTTCTTTTCTTGCAGAATCTGGAAAGTTACAAATACTGCTTCTCAAAATCCCTTGCAGCTAGAGTTCTGGGTATGATTTAAGTTCCACTATTCAGATGCATTTTTTCATGACATCTATAGGCAGGAAGTTGAGCTAAGGATACTCTTCCACTATTTTTTGCAGGTATGCAGGATCATGGATGTAGGTGTTTGCTTTTTATGAGGAAGTGTTAGCACAGAACCCAGCATACAACTACTGGCTTCCTGAGTATCAAGGGGCATCCATATTTTTGGATACAGATTATAGCGACTGCAGGGTGATTACCAGAGCAAGCACAAGGGGAACCTCCCTGATTGTTAGAGGTCCCTCTTTGGTGCACTTTGGGGTCTGGTGCTGTAGCAGTGGCTTGTCAAGCTGACAGATAGCTTCTTGTCACAGAAGAGGCAGCAGCTCTTAGGATCGACTATACAGTACAATGTTATCAACAATACCATAAGCTATTTAATGCACAGTAATACATACTTTTCTGTTTAAATTACTTAGAGTGATCCTGAGATCATATAAATTCTGTATTTTAGATTATGTTTCAAAAACATTCATCCTTTGAATATGTCAAGAGGTTACTATATTCTAAAAATTTTAATATAAAATGCAGTCTAAAATTTTAGAAACAGGCAAAGCCTGCTATTCAACATTTTTACATTTCACCTATACTCCATGAAGGTTTAACAACCAGTGCATTTAAAAATCCAGGGATCAAAATCAAAACAATTTATAGGATGAGTTCCAGCAGACATGACTCAAGCACTATAAAGGCTCTCTATTACGAACGTATTGGTTTTACTCAGCTGACGAGAATGTTACAGCTACCAGTTTATCATTCTGGAACGTTAAACATGTGAATACAAGTGAAAGAGCCTAATTAAAACCGATTCCTCATACAAAGGAAATCTAGGCTGCAATCAGATTAAACTGGAATGAATTCTGATCAGAGACACATTGGTGCCTAGATACTGAGCTTAACACATAGGCTTCTGATAGGTTTAGTTAACAGAGTCTATAACATGCATTCTATTTATCTTAAAAATAAAAATAGAAATAGAAGTCTTTTTATTAAAATGGCTAAGTAATGAGCTTTAATATCATGATAATTATATTTACCAAAACTTTACTGGAACAAGATTTAGAGAAACAGAAACACCCGGGTACAACATGGTACCTTTTTCCTTATTAACAATCCCTATAGCCTGCTTCGGATTCTGTGTGTGTCTCTCTCTCCCCCTCCCCTGCTCATGCTCTGCCTCTCTCTGTCTCTCAAAATAAATAAATGTTAAAACAAACAAACAAAAATCCCTACCTACGCCAACTGACTTTGAGTTGACTTAAACAGAATGTTTAAAATCAAACATCAGAGACTTTCAGAGCTAGAAGGAACACTGGAGCTCTTTGATCTACTTGGTCACTTTTTACTCATGTTGCTAACAAATAATCAGAGGCTCAAAGATGTTTAGTGGAAGCCTAAGGTCCTAGAACTAGAACACAGACCTCAAGACTACTAGTTCTAATCTTTTATTACTATATTATGTGTACACACACACACAAATATACCTATACAACACACACATACACAACATAGATACTATATATGCATATAGTATATATGCATATACATAAACATATACATACACATACACATTGATGATAGTCACTCCAGCAAGACTACCTGGATTCACATCACAGCTCTGGCACTTACTAGATTCTTGACTTTGGGCAAGTTACTTAACTTATCTGGGTTTCTATTTCCTCAGCTGCTATAGAAGTATTAACAATAGCATCTATCTCCTGGGGATGTGATGAAGACTGAGTACCCAAGACAGAGCCTGGCTCAGTAACATTAACTTTCTTCTTATTAGTTAACAGCTGATGCTTTGACTCAACCTGAATTTCTTAATCTAAAAGAAAATCCATGACTTAGTACCTAGTCGGTTTTCCCTGTAACACCTGTAATGGCACTCTATCTCTGCTAGGAGCTTATACTAATAGGAGATTCTATTGCTTGCAAACTGGTAACACCAAAGATATTAAATTGCCTAACCAGTACTTATTAGCAATCTCAACACTAAAATTATTCCTCTAGCCTTTCCTTTCATAAGAAAGAAAGAAAGAAAGAAGGAAAGAAAAGAAGGAAAGGAAAGAAAGCAAGCAAGCAAGCAAGCAAGCAAGCCTGAAGGCAATGGACACATTTAATAGTAGAAAACAGTGAGATTTTTTTCTAATCAACAAGGAGTAATTGTCCTTCCCCTCACGATCAATAATCATCATGAATGCTATGTACCGTTGAATAAATTTACGTTGTCTTGTGTCCATGGCAATCCTCATGCCCAGAAAGCTGCTATAGAGACTACTGGATTTGGGCACTGATTTTAAGGAAGGCACATTTTACACACACATCCCATACCAGTCGCATTCATTCTCCAGATCATTGAACCCAAAAACAAAAGTGTAAAATCGCCTGTGAACAGCATAATAAATAGAAAAGGCACTAAACAGTAGTCGGGAAGGCTGCTTGCTCATCCTGATTCTGCAACAAGGTAATAGTATGATCAGGGCAGGTCCTCTAACTCTTAGGGATTCAGCATTGATCACTGTAAAATAAGGCGATACACAGGGTTAAATAGTCTTTTTGCTTTAGGAGTCTACAGTTCTTTAAGACACACTCAAAAAGGGAAATTATCTCACTCTTTTATTTTAAAAATTAGGTTGGGATAATAAAGAACACCAAACTGGCATATCAAGGAATGTGGAAACCTACTAATTAGCAGATAAGAGTTAGAATGAAGTGAGAAGACTGGCTGGGACACACGACCCAAAGAATCACTTTCTGATAAAAGCAAAATCTCTGAACCTCTACCTAGCAGAGAAAACAAATGCACTTGCCACTTATCTGAAGTAACTTCTTTAAAAATCACAACTATTTTGTGTGGTCATTTTTTGTGGTAGGAATGTCACATTCTCCTCCACCTTTCTTTCCTCATTCTATCTCTAAATGCCAAAATCTACTGTATCTCCCACAAAACAAGAAGTTCCAGTGATAGTGGCAGAATCACAAAGACTTCTCTAATTTCTCAGCTATTAACAAGCACTCTCTTGAGGACTCAGATCTACTCATATGTCCTTTATCTCTTTCAATGCTACACTATACTATCTAGCTAGCTAGCTAGCTAGCTATCATTAACACCTTTCCTATTAGATGATGAGTTTCATGTAATTCAGGTTTGGGATTCCCCACAAAACACAGTGTCTTACACACACACACACACAAAGATGTTTAATAATTAGTGGGAAAAAATAGGTATAAGCTCTAACTCAACAAGTTTTAAATCTCCATGTTATTTAAGTGCAAACAAAAGCAGCCTAGTTTCTATTTACATTTTCACTTTGTTCCTTTTGACTTTTTCCCAATTCCCACAAGCCAAAGAAGTTTAGAGCTGCCACTCCAGGGCTTAACAAAGTCACTCCCAGAGCTGTTATTCTAAGTGCAAAATAAAATCAAAAGATTAAAAAATATCTATCTCTAGGATTATGTTTCAATCAGACAAAATAGCTTACCCAGAAAATTAAATGGATAACCCTCTTCTGTATGATAGATTTAAAACTATACAGGGTGATTAAAACTACCAATAGTTTGCTAGTGGCTGCCTAGTCAAAGCATCTTTTATCAAAAGTGTTACCTAACTCTGGAGCCATGACAAGGTTTAGCACTTTGATAATGTGATTAAAAGTGCGGTTTCACTTAATGTCTTGGTTATTAAAATTAAGGACTGTGTTTCTGTTTTCTATAAAATCATGATAACTGCATATCTTACCACTCATTCACACAGGGTGTTTAAAAATATTTATGTGGTGAGATGTTTAGACAGCTAAAACAAAGTTCCTTAGGCAACATTTCTACTATTTAATCTCTAATTAAAACTTTGTTTTAAAAACAAAATTTTAGGGGCGCCTGGGTGGCTCAGTTGGTTAGGCATCCGATTTCAGCTCAGGTCATGATCTCACAGTTCGTGGGTTCAAGCCCCAAGTCGGGCCTGTGCTGACAGCTCAGAGCCTGGAGCCTGCTTCGGATTCTGTGTCTCCCTCTCTCTGCCCCTCCCCCATGCTCACGCTCGCACGCTCTCTCTCAATCTCTCTCTAAAAAATAAACATCAAAAAAATGTGGTTTTTTTTTAAACAAAAAAGCAAATTTTAAACTCCGTTCACAAATGCCTGAATGGCTGCATAACTGTTTATACCATTTAGAAATATCTTGTGTAAGAAAGGAGAAACATATGCTGCTTAAATCATTTTTGTTATATATATATAAATATATATATATATATATATTTATATATATATAAACATCTTTTTAAAATGCCAAGAGTTTTCAGTTTAAGATATTTATCATATTACAGATCAAAATTAACTACAAAGATATCAATTTTTTCTAAATTAGTTAAGGTGGACAATTTGTCAAATTCCTAAAGGAATTATAATTACAATTTTTTAAATAATATCCCAGTAGGTACCAAGATCACTGAAATGGAAGGAAAAAAAAATGCCTTATTTTCCTTGTAGTTAATGTCTACAAATTTTTGTTAAGTGGTACTTTTTGAAAAGTTTTGCACTTTTACCTAGCAAGGGTAGTATAAAATTTCACAAAGAATAAACTTCTTAATTTGAAGACTCCCAGAAGAGACTGTCAGTATAAGAGGTCTGACTTGGTTTTCAAATAATGGGTGAAATTCGATCCCTCTTGTGACCAGTTCAAGTTTGTGTAGGAGCCCACTTACACTTCCTTGTTGATACTGGATACTGCTGGATCCTACCAAATTAAACAAGGATAATTTTTATAAATTACACATTCAACTGGGATATACAGGTTTGGAAGATGACAGAGACAGAAGAAACTTTCACAGATCTCAATTAAACTTAATCTATCCCTTGCAATTTCAAGTCTTTAATAAAAAAGATAGAAAAAAAATATTAGCACTCATAGCAGCTAAATCCAAGTTCCTTAACTTGGAACACTAATTAATTAATTAGCTGTGGTAACACTATTAAATTTCTAATCAAACTGGTGATTTGATAACAAAATTAGAATGGGACGGGGGAACAAATTTTAAATTCCATTCAAAATCTAAAAACATTGCTACCTGAAAAGTGAACATATTTTCAATATTCCACTAAAAATATTTCACAACTAACTTGTCTATTTCTAAACAAGAAAAAAACTCGATATAAATATTTATATGAAGCATTCAAGTATTTAACAAATAAATGCTCACTTAAATTATTTTTTAAATTCTACATACAAAGTGAAATACTCATCTCTACTTTTAAGTATTTTTTTTTTTTTTTTTTTTTTTACTTTTTTGATAGAACACAAGGAGGGGAAGGGAAGAGAGAGAGGTAGTCACAGAATCTGAAGCAGGCTCTAAGCTCTGAGCTGTCAGCACAGAGCCCGACGCAGGGCTTGAACCCAGACACCGCGAGATCATGACCTGAGCTGAAGTCGGTCGGCCAAACAACTGAGCCACCCAGGCGCCCCATATTTTAAGTATATTTTTAATAAATATACAAATTTGTGAAGGATTCTATCTCCCACTTTTGGTTTATTTAACTAATATTAATACCTAATAACTCAGCTTTACTTTGCAGTCTTCTAAATCAGGAATAAAATCATATGAACCAAAGGACTACAGAATTTAAGAGTCATGACTTACTCATATTGTACTTGCAACTGTTAGAATAATTCTGGCACACTAATTGCGGAAAAATAATAAAAGTGGCTGAACTGACTATCACTATTTATTCACTGGTAAGGTCAAACAAAAACTTTGGAATTTTAAATATCTGTGATAAGAAGCAGAATAGAAGTAAAGAAAAAATATACTGCCAAATATTGTTATTGAACTGAGACATTTACAAATAATCGCTAAAGTTAAAGTTTTGTTCAAAGAATTTACTACTTTCCTGGGCACAAAAGAGACAATTTTGTTCTATTTGTATCCTGATACAATGAAAGTTAACTTTTCTTAAGCATCCTAAGAAAGAGCAGGTTAGGGATTCATCCAACCAACTGCAATAAGCTAATACAATGCTTCTAGAAGGAAGTGCAGAGCTGCACATCAACCTGAAATATGAAAACAGGAGTAGGTATGATAACACACAGGTTTTGTCAAAAGTAATGAATGCAGTGCTTAACTGGAACTTAATATGGCTCTCTGAGTTTCTAACAACTCATCTAAGGCCAAAGCTACAATTCTAATACAGCAAACCTCTGAAGAAAAGTATAACAGGAGTGCAAGAAGAACAATGAAGGTGATTCAGACACTTACAGATCCTCGGAGAAATAAAATCGGAAGCCCAATTCCAAACTTTTCTCCTAAGATGTTCACAGCAGATAATAGCTGGAATGCCTGTGGACCAAAGTCCTGTGGGGTATCATCTGAGTCATCAATGGAAAAGCAACGATCCAATCTAAGTAATAATAGGATAGAAAGTTTAGCTAAGGCAAGTACCTTTAGAAATAAAAAGATTTACTGAAATTATTAGCCAAGTTAAAAAAAAAAATCTCAAATACACCAACTGCTTCATAAGCTACAAATAAAGTTCATTACAGCCAAGACCACGTGAATTGTGTAAAACATGGAATATAAACCACAATATAGCTCTGCACGTTATGTTGAGAGTTCTCAACCATAGTGCCCTAGAACACAAGTTTCACAGTTGGTAACTCAGACCATAAACGGAAGAAGAGGAAGGAGTTCAAGCAAGCAGAATGCAGAATTATAGCTTGAAAAGCTCCACTTGACTGATTATATAAATATTGGACTTTTGGGTTAGGTTGTGATCGAAGAAAAAGTTTGTTGCAAAAAAAAAAAAAGTAACTTAAAAACCAAATCTCCTATGCAATAAATTATTAAACTCTGATGCCTGTACAATATGACACAAAGATAAACTGCACCTCATTTGAATCCATTTAGAAGTTACATTCCTAAGCCTTCCTTTAGGTAGATTTGGAATTATCATTAATACAAATGAGAATTCTTTAAAGCAGATTGAGAACAAAAGGACTCCTTAGAGAAAATTAACTAATACAGTTCAACTATCTAATTCAATTGCTTTCTTTATAACAAATAGCTTTGAAATAGCAATAAGAATATATTCAATATTCCAGATATAATAATATGTTTGGGGGGGGGGCAGAGACTATGCTTAGGTTTATCCTCCTATTCTAATTTTCTTTAGTAAGATAATTAGGTCATTAATTCTCTTTTCTAATATGAATAAAGCTATCTGATTCTCACAAAGTACCACCTATACTGGATCTTAGAAGTTTTAATGTAAAGATCTTAAAGTTTTAATTTAATAATAAAGTATTATTGTAAATATCACTGAAGTTCTAAAAATGTTTTAATTTCCATTCTCTTTCTTTGATTTATGAGTAATTTAAAAGTGCTATTTTTAATTTCCAAAGGAATGAGAATTTTTCCATCCTCTTACTTCCTTTTTTTTCAATTTTTTTTAATTTTTATTTTCTTAACGTTTATTTATTATTGAGAGACAGAGAGAGACAGAGCATGAGCAGAGGAGGGGCAGAGATAGGGGGAGACACAGAATCTGAAGCAGTTTCCAGGCTCTGAGCTGTCAGCACGGAGACTGACGTGGGGCTTGAACTCATGAACCGTGAGATCATAACCTGAGCCGAAGTCGAACACTTGACCGACTGAGCCACCCAGGTACCCCGTCCTCTTATTTCCTTTAATTCAAATACATTGTGATCAGAAAAAAGTGGTGTGTTCAGGGCGCCTGGGTGGCTCAGTCGGCTGAGGGTCCAACTCTAGCTCAGGTCATGATCTCATAGGTTTGGGCCCCACGTTGGGCTCTGTGCTGACAGCTTGGAGCCTGGAGCCTGCTTCAGATTCTGTGTCTCCCTCTCTCTCTCTGCCCTTCCCCTGTTTGCGCTCTGTCTCTCTGTCTCTCTCAGAAATAAACATTAAAAAAAGATTTTTTTTTAATAAAAGAAAAAGTGGTGTCTTCAATACCATTACACAGAAAACTTTTGAGACAACACTACAGTCTAGTCATAGGGGCTAGAAAACTTTTATAAAGGGCCAAGATAGTAAATAGTTTAGGCTTTGTGGGCTATATGGTCTCTGTGTCACAACTACTAGGCATTCAACTCTGCAAAAACAGCCATAGACAACATATAAACCAAAGGGTATGCTGCATTCCCAGATGTTTGGGTCATCCACACAGACAGCAAAGTGGATTTGTTTACCATGCTCTGCTCTAACACAGAATCAAATTTTTTATCCATCTTCCATGTATGTTTGAGAAGTGCAGTCTCTAATTCCATGCTTCCAAGCCAGTGTGCTGTATAGTTAACCTCGGTTCTGAACAGAACCTGCACTCAAGTAGTGCACAGCCTACTGTGCCTACAGGTATTATCATTAGATTTGTGGATCGTGAAGTGAAAATGTTTGAGATACATTGTTCTAACTGCTTAGTACGAGGCTCTAAATACCAAGTGTGTAATAAATCACTTGTTACTACGTTGACCACATTTTCTATAGCTCACCATTGTTGGATTGCTTAACCTGTCAATAACTAAAAATTATATCAAACTCCTCTGCTTTAATGGTGGATTTGTTGATTTTTCCAGCTGTTCTGTCAATTTATACTTTGTATATTTGTAGGGTTTGGGGTTTCTTTTTTTTGAGGTGCATAGAACAATTCTCTCCTCTTGGTGAAGCAACTTTTTGTCACTGCACAGAGATCATCTCCATCCCTAATAGTTACTTTTTTGTCTAATAGTAACGCAGCTACCACACCTAGGTATACAGCTGACCCAAGTAGGTATACCATTTGTTTTTATTTTATTTTTTCAATTAATATACAATTGAATTGACTGTATGCCTGAACATGTGTAAACTTCTACAAATTTAACCACATCTATTGATTCATACGCATAGATTCACCTAACTACCACAATCAGCCACCAGCACCATCAGGACCCATAACAACTCCATCACTTCAGACAGTCCCCTGTACTAACAGCCCTTTGTAATCCTACCCTCCACCTCCCTCTAACTGCTGGCAGCCACTGAGATTTTCTTCATTCCTATACTATAGTCTTACTTTTGAGAGAAAATCATATAAATGGGCTCATACTGTAAAACTGGCATGATTTCTTCTTTTAAATGTTTGGTAGTTTCCCATTTAAGCCATTTTGGTGAGGGAATTTTATTTCCAGAGGTTTTTAACAACGACCTAATTTCTTTAACAGTAACTACTATTTATTAATAATAACAATAATAAAAATACTGTTTATTAATATTTGTTACTAAGAAATAAAAACAGTAACAATTTATTAATGACAATAATAAATACTGTTAATAATAACCATAACTGTTATCATTTAATGGTTACTATTAAAGATTATCTATTTCATTGTGGGTGAATTTTGTTAGTTTGAGACTATCAAGGAATTGGGTCCATTTCCTCTGAATATATGCACACTGAGTTATTCATATTGTTTCCTTACTATCCTTTTAATGTCTGTTGGGCCTATAGTGAAATTCTTCTTTCATTCCTAATATTAAGAACCTGTGTCTCCTCTTTTTTTTTTTCGTTAGAAGTTTCTATCAATTTTATTGACTCTTTCAAAGAATGTGATTTGGAGGTCTTTGATTTTGTTTTCTATTTCATTTATGCTCTTTATTATCTACTTCCTTCTGCTTCCTTTTAGTTTACTTTGCTCTTATTTGCTTCCTAAGGTGGAAGTTTAATTACAGATTTGAAACGTTTCCTCTATTATGAGTATTTAATGCTCTAAATCTTCCTCTCATTATTGCTTTAGCTGCATCACATACATTTTGCATTTTCATTTCATTCAGTTCAAGATATTTTCAGTTTACCTTGAGACCTCCCTTTTCACTCATGGGTTATTTAGCAGTGTGCTATTAATCTTTAAGTGTTTGGAGACTTTCCTGGTATTTTTCTGTTACTCATTTCTAGTTTAATTCCATTATAGTAGGAAAACACACTCCATATGAACAGAATTCTTTTAAATTTATTAAGGTTTGTTTTATGACCTGGAATATAATCTATGTTTGTGAACATTCCGTCTGTACCTGGGAAGAATGTTTATTCCACTGTTGTTGGGCAGAGTGTTCTTAGATCCAGTTTGTTAATAGTCCTGTTCATTTTTTCTGTCTCAGTGATTTTCTGTCTACTAGTTCATTTAATTACTGAGAGAAGATGCTGAAGTTGACAACTGTAAGTATGGATTTCTATATTTCTCCTTTTAATTGTCACTTCTTTTGTTAACTACATACATATTTAGGATTCTGTATTCTTGGATATGATGGTTGCCTTTATGTGTCAACTTGGCCCAATTATTTGCTTAAACAGTAACCTAAATATCGTTACAAAGCTACGTTGCAGATAAGGATTAACACTTACAATCAGTTGGCTTTAAGAAAAAGGAGACTACCATGGATAATGTGAGTCTCATCCAATCAAAAGCAGGCCTTAAAGAACAAAGACTGAGGTTTGCTAGAAAACAAGGAATTGTGACTCAAAACTGTTCACACAGAAATCTTGCCTGACTTTGTAGCCTGCCAGCTTGCCCTACATATTTCAGACCTGCCAATCCCCACAACTGCATCAGCCAATTCCTTAAAACCACTGTGAGTGCATGCGTGTGCGTGTGTGTGTGTGTGTGTGTGTGTATACATATACATATGTATGTGTCTTTCTGTGGAGAACTATGATTCATCGGTAAATAACATTTTTATCATCATGTAATGTCCTTCTTTATCCCTTGCAATATTCTTTTTCCAAAGGCTCCACTGTCTAATGTTAAAATAACAACCCCAGCTTTCTTCTGATCCATGTTACCATGATATACAATTGTTAGCCTTTTATTTTTAACCTACCTATATAATTATACTTGTGGTGAATTTCTTATGGACAGGATATAGTTGGATCATATTTTTGTTCTTTTTTAAAGCTTATTTATCTATTTGTAAAGTTTATTTATTTTGACAGTGCATCCACGTGGGGGAGGGGCAGAGAGTGAGGAAGGGAGAGAATCCCAAGCAGGCTCCACATTCTCAGCACAGAGCCCAACGTGGGGCTCAATCCCAGGAACTTTTCAGCTAGAGTCAAGAGTTGGATGCTTAACCAACTGAGCCACCCAGGGGCCCCATATATTTTTAAGTAACCTCTACACCCAATGTGGACTCAAACTCATGACCCCAAGATCAAGAGTCACATGCTCTTCCAACTGAACCAGCCCAGAGCCCCTAGTTGGGTCATATTTTTAAGTCAATTCTAACAATGTCTACCTTTAAATGGTACCTTTGGACCATTTACATTTAATATAATTACTGATAGATTTAGATCCATCATTTTATTGGTTTACCTATTGATAAAATAAAATAATATTGTTTGCTTTGTCTTCTATTTAAATAAAGATTTTGTTTTTTAAAAACTACAATGCATATCATTCAATGAAAACTCAATTAAAAATTATTTGAAAAGGAAGAAAAAGACTTTTAGAAAGTCTATGTAGAAGAAAAAATCTTTACCTGGACCTGCAATTATCACAGCATTTTTCAGGTTCCATAATACTCACAGAGGCCTTTCGTAGTTGTTTGTCTTCAAAATGAGACAAGATGATTCTACCCAAGAGAAAATTTAAAATTAAATAAAAGAACAAAACCATATATATTAAAACTATTGCTGAAAATAATGAGGTGAAATCATTACTAATTGATTCACCTGAGATCTCATTATCTGGCTTCAGTTTACTGAAGCACAAAGAAACTTGCCTTAAAAATCAGCACATACGTAACACCAAAAAAATACTATTTCTAAATATTTCTAATTACTTTGCAAAACTTTTTCTTAAAGGAGCACCATTCATAAATCTGTTACTAATTAGTATAAGAAAAATAATACATACTGTCGCCTACATCTTCTGGAAAGAAGATAGTTTTCCATCTTTGCCACCATATTTAGTTTATATAATCGAAACTTTTCACTGGGTATCTGACTAAGGAGGTTCCTGTCAATTACAAATATTACAAGTTAATAAATAAAATTGCATCAGTGATTTTCTTACTTTTAAATTTATTGTTATTTTTCATAACCTATAGAACCCACACCTCCATCAAGATAAAAAATTTGTATCATCCCGGAAAGTTATTGTGTCCCTCGCCAGTCAATACCCACACGAGAAGCAAGCATTTTTCTGACTTTTATGAAAATTACTTTTAAAGGAATTCTATGCCTATGCCTAAGATTCAATTTTTTAGCTGCCTTTGAAAAATTACTATAAACCCTAAAGTTTTTCATTTTGATTTATATGCTACATGATTTTTGGTAATTTTTCCACTATACATGAATTTTACATTTTCCCAGTAAAAAGTTATTATTTTTATTTATTTTATATGAGAAACTAAAAACACCTATGTAAGCAATACTGAAAGAGGCTCATGATCCAAATATGAGCCTTCATCCCTATTTACTCTTCAGAGGACTTCCCATCCTCCTAAAACTATCTCTGTACTATAGGCTATTATGGGACACCAATAAAACATCAGAATTAAGTTCCTCTTTCAAACAATTACAACTGATCTTTTCCATAATACTGAACTTATTTAAAATTGTTAGAAATGGTAAAGACATGGCACAAGAAAAGACACTCAGATCAATGGAACAGAACACAGAACCCAGAAATGGACCCACAAACATATGGCCAATTAATCTCTGACAAAGCAGGAAAGAATATCCAATGGAATAAAGACATCTCTTCAGCAAGTGGTGCTGGGAAAACTGGACAGCAACATGCAGAAGAATGAACCGGGGCCACTTTCTGACACCATACACAAATATAAACTCAAAATGGATGAAAGATCTCAATGAAAGACAGGAAGCCATCAAAATCCTCGAGGAGAAAGCAGGCAAAAACCTCTTTGATCTTGGCCACAGCAACTTCTTACTCAACACGTCTCCGGAAGCAAGGGAAACAAAAGCAAAAATGAACTACTGGGACCTCATCCAAATAAAAAGCTTCTGCACAGTGAAGGAAACAATCAGCAAAACTAAAAGGCAACCGACAGAATGGGAGAAGATATTTGCAAATGACATATCAGATAAAGGGTTAGTATCCAAAATCTATAAAGAACTTATCAAACTCAACACCCAAAAAACAAATAATCCAGTGAAGAAATGGGCAAAAGACATGAATAGACACTTCTCCAAAGAAGACATCCAGATGGCCAACCGACACATGAAAAAATGCTCAACATCACTCATCATCAGGGAAATACAAATCGAAACCACAATGAGATACCACCTTACACCTGTCAGAATGGGTTTACATTAGCAACTCAGCAACAACAGATGTTGGCGAGGATGTGGAAAAAGAGGATCTCTTTTGCACTGCTGGTGGGAATGCAGGCTGGTGCAGCCAATCTGGAAAACAGTATGGAGGTTCCTCAAAACGCTAAAAATATAACTACCCTACGACCCAGCAATTGCATTACTAGGCATTTATCCAAGGGATACAGGTGTGCTGTTTCGAAGGGACACATGCACCCCCATGTTTATAGCAGCACTATCAACAACAGCCAAAGTATGGAAAGAACCCAAATGTCCATCGATGGATGAATGGATAAACAAGATGTAGTGTATATATACAATGGAGTATGACTCAGCAATCAAAAAGAATGAAATCTTGCCATCTGCAACTACATGGATGGAACTGGAGGGTATTATGCTACGTGAAATTAGTCAGAGAAAGACAAAAATCATATGACTTCACTCATATGCGGACTTTAAGAGACAAAACAGATGAACATAAGGGAAGGGAAACAAAAATAATATAAAAACAGGGGGGGGACAAAACAGAAGAGACTCATAAATATGGAGAACAAACTGAGGGTTACGGGAGGGGTTATGGGAGGGGGGATGGGCTAAATGGGTAAGGGGCACTAAAGAATCTACTCCTGAAATCATTTGTTGCACTATATGCTAACTAATTTGGATGTAAATTTTAAAAAATAAAAAATAAAACAAGTTAGAAAAAAAAAGAAATGCTAAAGACATATTTTTTTTTAATGTTTATTTATTTTTGAGAGAGATAGTGAGTGGGGGAGGTGCAGAGAGAGAGGGGGGGACAAGCGGGCTCTACTGAGAGCCCGATGCAGGGCTCAAACTCACAAACTGAGATCATGACCTAAGCTGAAGTTGGACTTCAACCTACTGAGCCACCCAAGGGCCCCAAGACATCTTTGTTTTTAAAAAGTTAATGCTGCTGTGACTCATCCTGACTCTGTTAATTCTAGTCTTCTTTGAAGAAACCCCATGAATATCAGATATCAGAAGATGACAATCTCCCTTGGCATGTCTTTCCAAGAATTCTTTCAAGAATAAACATAAGTCTCATCATCATCATCATCATAATAATAATAAACAGAAGTCTGAATTGAATACATTTCAGATATATCAAAAGAAAATATTTACATATAAGATCTAATTCATAATCCTGGTCCTCATCAAAACAGACCTCACTAATATTATGACTATTCAACCTTCTGACAGATAAAAACACCTCTGCACAATTCTCAAAGATTACACGAACAGGGAATCCAGTTAAGTGAGTTCTGGAAAGTTTGAACACCCAAATGATTTCTTATTCAAAAACATTTTTATGATTTAACACCACCAACCACCATGACTTCCCACATAATTTACCTAAAAGTCTCTTCTATTAACTCTAGTTCTTACTAATCTCATTCTTCCTAGCTCATGGGCTAAAAATTACAGGTGACCATTGAACAACCTGAGTTTAAACTGCATGGGTCCACTTACATGTGAACTTTTTTTTATAAATACAGTATGGTACTGTAAATGTATTTTCTCTTATGATTTTTAAAAATACATTTTATTTTCTTTAGATTATTTATGGTAAGACTATAGTATATAATAGATTTAACACACAAAATAAGTGCTAATCAACTGTTTATGTTATCCCTAACACTTCCAGTTAACAAGTAGGCTACTGGGAGAGTCAAAGTTATATGCAGATTTTCAACTACCTGGGGAATGGGCAGCCCTAACCCTCAAGTTGTTCAAGGATCAACTGTAGCTCCTTTTTTGCTTTGTTTCTCACTTCCTTCTCCTCAGAAAGAACAAAGAAAACAATGCCTACACTTTTAAGTACTATAGACTCCCTTATATTTGGTTTAAACGACCTACATTTACCTACTTTTTGTCATCAGTGTCAGTAACAAATCTACAAACATGAAATTATAACCGTCTATAAGCAAATTCAGTTAATAGTTATTCTTCTTATAAGACTATTAAAATAAAGCACAATATTCCACATAATAAAAATAAGTTGAAAAAAGAGAAAGATTCTAAAAGCAATACCGTAAATAGAAATCAGATGGAACCAGTTGGAAGATCTATTAAATTGAGATTAAACTTTATAAATTACAGTAACCTTTTCAGTGAGAACCAGCAACTCTATTTATTCTCAAAGTTTGCGTTTTCTAAAGAAGAGGTTTGTCACAAGGATGACACAGATCTGTCCTAAATCCTATAGTTTTATTTCCCATAGGATGGCTGCAAAGAACAACCTGTCTACACTCAAGATTCAAGCATGGGTTTTCTGGCACCGTTATTTGATTAGTAATCACTGTTACTTCCTGTGAAATCTTAATGAGATAACCATTTAATATATCTTTTGAGACTCAGATAAACAGGAACTATATCTACTAATGAACCTGTAAAGTCATAATATAAAACTTGGGCTGTTAAGTATTCAGCACCTTTTATCACAATGTACAAATAAATCAGAATTGGCAGGAATCAGCATACGCTTGATACAATCCCAAATTTAATAGAATCATGCAGAGCTATACTCTATACCGATTATTTTAGTTTATAAAAAGGTTTACATAGACAACAGTCAAGAGAAAAACAGTAATGTTCTGTTTGAGGGGATGGTTTTATTGACTGTGTTAAGAAACAAAAGCTACCACTACTCTTAAAATGATAAGCTTAAAATTTATATCAAACATGTTTACCTAATGAATCTCTATTTTTCTTTCAGATCAACTTACCCTACCACCTCTTGAAAGAAGTCTTACCTGACCTTTTTGGTAAATACACACCCTATTATACACTACTCAATGTAACTTTCCTTCCCTGTACTTAACACAGCAGCAATCTTACACGGATTTGCATGATCTCTTTTAAAAAATCTTTCAGGGAGCCTGGGTGGCTCAGTCAGTTGGGCGACTGACTTCACTCAGGTCATGATCTCACAGATCGTGATTTTGAGCCCCACGTCAGGCTCTGTGCTGACAGCTTAGAGCCTGGAACCTGCTTCAGATTCTGTCTCCCTTTCTCTGCCCCCTCCCTGCTCAGTTCTGTCTCTCTGTCTCTCTCTCAAAAATAAACATTAAAAAAATTTTTTAAATAAATAAATAAATAAATAATCTTTCCACTATTGGAATTTTCAAACACAAATGCAGAACAGAAAATGAATCCTATGTATTCATACTTGTGTGATTCTGCGATTAAGATCTTCCATTTCCATTATACTCCAAGCCCCATGAAAACAGGAACCATATCTGTTTTCATTTATTTATCACTGTATCCCCAGCACAGAGCATAATGCTTAGAACATAGTGGGCACTCAAAACAGAGCACTGCTGAATGATGAATGAAATAAAAACAGGATTGGATAGGCACTCTTATCATTTTAATAACATGAGCTAATATGTCCATTCAAGAGCTCAATTTATTCAGCTACATGGAGGTGCATTTTGAAAATACCTCATCTTAACAGCCCCATCAGTTACCATATATAAGTTTTTTTCCTGAGGTTTTATCGCCCCTCTGGAAGAGGGAATCAGTTGCTAACTGCTGCCCCTAAAATTTTTGCAAGATTAAGTTTTCCTTTCCCATATAAATCTCATAGAATTTACATGCCAACGAAGATTTGCTTTGTGTTTAAGTTTTCTTACATTTAAACACTGAACTCTTTCATTTTTTTCATGGTAGTCAATCAGTACAATGAATGGGTACAGTGCAACGTGATTATTCACACACAGTCAATGAGAGCTGGCATGCTTTCATAGAACAAAAGAAACAGATGGTAAGGAGAGACAAACAGGAATTGGTAAAAAGTCTCTTGGAATAAGTACCACTGTAGCATGGGAAGAAAGAACCAATAACAAAATAAACGGTATCTGAAGAAACTATGGTTGAACACATATCAAACTTAGAGGACCTGGGGAGACAGAAAATAGTTTGTCCATGCACGATTAGGAAAGCACCCATACGATCTATGTTCCATTCCCAGTATAGTCCCCATTTAGTTAATTCCTCACACTAAATGAGGTAGAGCTGACATCAGGTCATCTCCTCTGGGTGGCAACACTTACCACGAATGTTCTTGAGATGTCTTGTTTGGGTTTGGTTTCAAATGCACCTAACACATTACTTGAAAGTCTGGATGCTGCTACAAATACTTTCAAAGCTTATGTGGAAAGAAAGAAATCCGCAAGGGTGAAAGCAAGAAATGTTTTTACCTATTTGACTGAATGTCTACTGGAGCCCAGAGTACATGACAAGAACTCTGAAGTCCATCACGGCCGGCTCTCCCAATCTCCTGGTAATAGGATTCCATTTCCTTAGGAGCGCCATAATGAATGACCTTGCGAATGTCAGCTTTGTTAATGCCCATGCCAAAAGCTACGGTAGCCACGACACACTAGGAATAAACAATAATGTAGTTTGACAAATATGTAGCAGAACCAAAGCCTTACATCTTTACCTTGTGGTAAAAGTAATTAATTAGTTCATTAACTAAAGTCCCTGGCATGGAACTGAACTTCATATAATTTCAAACAATCACAGGTTAAAAGATCATCTGCACAATTTACAAATCAGGGACTGGCAACCATAAAACAGGATTTCTAATTCCTCACTTAAGTAGCAAATAAAGTGGTCTCTCTGAACACCTATGAGTACAAGACACACAACAGACTCTTAAAGCACTTATTATATTAAGAGTCTTTGTTATTATGACGTTTCAAGAGTCCTTACCTGATTACACATTATCTTAATATTTTTAGCATTATTATAGATGGAAGGAAAACTTCTCATTAAAGATGGTAAAATGAAACATGAATTTATCTTTGCATCTTTAAAAAGATAAAATTAGTAGATATCTAATATGTATAAGCATACTGAAATAAGATTTACATGATTGGGGGAAATTCTAGGGAAGAATTAGTGAGAACACAAAAATAACCAAAAAATTTTAAAGTATTAGCAACAAAAGAAGATGTACAAGAAAAGTAACTATATACTACATGGCTTAGAAATAAAAGCATTTGCAGAGAAATAATTACGTAAATATATAACATTTAAACATATATACACATATATACTGATCTAACCAAATTGTTAATGTTGGGAGGAAAGTGGGTTAGAAATACATAAATGGAGTGAGGAGAAGGGCAGGAAGGGGTGTGAAAGGAAGCTAAACTTTCATTCCTCATAATAGGAAGTCAGTGGCAACGCCTAAATCTAATAAATAAAAAACTAAGTAGTAACAGTAAAAGCAATCATTGCAAGATCTAGGGGTAAACACCAAAAGATTAAACTAAAAGAGACAAGAATAGGTAACAGAAGTAGGGAAGGAAGGAGAGTGAGAGGCTACTGTTCTCATTGTTAGCACTATAGAACCAGCTGGTTCTTTAAACTATGTGTGTAACCAACATAAAGTGCTATTTAAAAAAAAAAATGTATTAAGATGGACCAAGAGTGGAAGGAAGGAAAGAAGGAAGGAAGGAAGGAAGGAAGGAAGGAAGGAAGGAAAGAAAGAAAGAAAGAAAGAAAGAAAGAAAGAAAGAAAGAAAGAAAGGAGGAAGGAGGGAAGAAAGGGAGGAAGGAGGGATGGAAGGAAGGAAAGGAGAAACAGATAAAAGGAAGTATAAGAAAGATTAAAGAAAAAGATAGGAATAGAAATTTATTAAGAAAAAGCTTTGAGGGGCACCTGGGTGGCTCAGTCGGTTAAGCGGCCGACTTCAGCTCAGGTCACGATCTCGCGGTCCGTGAGTTCAAGCCCCGCGTCGGGCTCTGGGCTGATGGCTCAGAGCCTGGAGCCTGCTTCCGATTCTGTCTCCCTCTCTCTCTGCCCCTCCCCCGTTCATGCTCTGTCTCTCTCTGTCTCAAAAATAAATAAAACGTTAAAAAAAATTTTTTAAAAAAGAAAAAGCTTTGAGGGGTGCCTGGTGGGCTCAGTCAGTGGAGCATGAGACTCTTTATCTCAAGGTTGTGAGTTCAAGCCCCCATGTTGGGTACAGAGATAATAAAAATAAAATCTTAAAAAAAGAAAGAAAGAAAGAAAGAAAGAAAGAAAGAAAGAAAGAAAGAAAGAAAGAAAGAAAGAAAGAAAGAAAAAGAGCGAGCTTTGAGTGAAAAGACTGGGCTATTTTGTTATATTTGAGAGTAAATAAGCAACATAATTTTAAGGGTTTTTTAAACTGTATTTCTGAGTCAAATTTTTTCAGCTTTATTGGGATATAATTGATATATACCATTATGTAAGATGCATAATGTGATAATTTTATATACATATACACTGTAAAATGATTATCACAATAAAATTACTTACAACATCCATTACCTCGCATAGTTACTATTTGCGTGTGTGTGTGTGTTTGTGTGTATGTGTGTGCAGTGAGAACTCTGAAGATCTAATTTTCATCATATGATACTGTTTTGTTATTAAGATTTTATCTTTAACTAATTTCTATACTCAACTTAGAGCTCAAGTCCACAACCCTGAGATCAAGAACCACATGTTCCACGTACCTGGGTGGTTCAATCGGTTAAGTGTCCAACTCTTGATTTCGGCTCAGGTCATGATCTCACGGTTTGTGGGTTCTAGCCCTCTGTCAGGCTCCAAACCAACAATGCAGAGGTTGCTTGAGGTTCTCTCTCTCTCCCTCTCTGCCCTCCCCCTGCTCATGCTCTCTCTCTTTTTCTCAAAATAAATAACTAAAACTTAAAAAAAAAAAAGAACCACATACTCTACCTACTGAGCCAGACAGGTGCCCCTTTATGATACTCTTTTCAGATGAGATCACCCTATTCTACAGGCATGATTTTCAAAATATCATAAATGCTCAGGTGAAAATATAGATATTTTATCAAATAATTTATTCACAACCTCATCCCAGAAAGAAAAGGAATTCAAGTCACCTTGAAAAGGCAAATAAAATATGAAAGGACCTGAAACTAAAAATCAGGACTAAGAGTAAGAACGAATGGTCACAAACTAAAAATGCAAATCTACATCTGAATAAGGTTAGATATGGTTAAGAATAATGGGAAAGAAAAACATTTCTCTAAAATTATAAAATAGAAAATACTAAGATTCTAAGCATCAATCAATCTAAGGCATTAAGAGCTAAGGTAGTGAGCTGGGTGGTCAGCTGTACTTTTAGGTCCACACCAAAGTATAAATCAACTTCAGAAAGAGAGGAGAATGAACATCCAGAATTCTGTACATGTATGCATTCAGTAGGCACTCAATGAATATTCAATGGAAGGTAATCAATTCCAAGAGCATCAGACTATTCTATATAGATGAGGAAATATATTTTCATCATCTTGAGAAGGTGTTTGAGAACTCTCAATGCAAATGTGAAGCTTCTGAATTATTTATTAAATAGTTGTCATATACAGCAGAACTCCTGATGTCAGCCTAGGGTGACACCATCAATATTAATTTATTAATTTTCATAATGTGGATAAAACTTTTTGACATCCTGCCATAGAGAGGGAATATATAGTGGCACATACATACATAGACCTTTCTAGATATTAAGTATAATTAGTGATCACTGTGAGGTTTTTAAAGCCATATTTCAAAGTATTAATGTTTCAGTGAACACAGGTTTCACTGGAAACCAGATGCATCCAATAAAGTTTCCCATCACAACCTAACAGATAAAGTTTGCAATCTCTCATATCTGTAGAAGATGTTTCTACCTAAATGACTAATAATAAAACAAGATGAAAGAAATCATTGATTAGTTAATAGCTCAAACATCAATTGTTAAGATTCAGTAAGCAGCAGCCAATAAATTTTATCTGGTAACTTTCAAATTCCTGAGATAATAGAATAAAAGTATACACATGTAAGATTTTAGGGAACTCTAAGCAGTTGTGATAGCTGTTACTACCTTTGGAAAGAAGAGGAAGAAAGAGAATAGGTGCTTTTAGGGCAGGAATGTGTTACAGCATGACAACGCACAGTGAGCTTCACAGACAGTACATATGAACCATACTTGAGGTAGGTTGTCTGAACAACACCTACAGAGCTAGGCAGAGGGGAAATGGAAGACCAACTGAGCCGAAAATGCAAAGAAGTTAAGTTCCTCTCTTGAGAGGAGAGCTAGTCCACAGGCTTACAGTGACAGACCTTGGGTATGATGTTGATGGCGTGAAGCTGTTGATTTAAACCTACCAACGTGGTTTGTATCTAAATTTTCCTAAATATTCTGCAAAACACCCATTAAACTAGGATTCCGATCGCTACAGGAAGCTCAGTTGGAGCACTTCACAGTAAGGTCACTGATACCCATTTAACTTTATTGTTTTTCTCCTTCAAATCAATCCTGCTTAGGGTTGCTAATCCAATGTTTCTAGAATAGTATTATCTTGCTCAAAAACACAGAGTCGTCTTCATGATGGCTTTCAAACTCTATTTTGCGGAGCTCTGCCACATGGACTGTCCTGGGAAACTGGAAGACTCTTGGAACACTTTCTCCCTCACATCAACTTCAACAAGAATTATTCTACTTTAATTCGTTTTAACTATTAAAAAATGAATTAAAATTTAAATGAAAAGTTAAATAAAAAACTCTAAGGCTAAAGTAGTCTAGAAAAACTACAGGCACATCACATCAATCCCAGCCTGCCTCTCTGCAGGTTTTAAGGCCACCCATAACCTGGCCAACCACCCCTTAAACTGTTTTCCTGTGACCTTCTAACAGTTCCTCCCTGCCTTTTCACCTATACCTTGTACCATTCCTACTCCACACTCCCTTTCTCTCTAACCATTTCATACTCCCAATTTCCTGAACCCAGCAGGCCCTCTCATACCACAGTGCCTTTGCACATGCTAGTCCCTTTTCCTGGAATTCCATAACCAATGCCCTTTCCCTCATCACCTACTGGCCTAGCATACAACAAACTTCTATTCACTCTCCACTCAAATAGCTTCTTCCTGGATGGACCATCTCCCCAGTACAAGCTACCTTAACAGCTAGCGTTCCCTCCTCTGTGCACCTAATCTCTATGTGCAGGCTCCTATTAAGACTAGTCTGCAGTAGTTTGTTCATATATCTATCTTACACATTATATATTAATTCCCTTTATGAGAGAGACTTCTTTAAACTCAACACAAAGTATTCCATAAAGATATGGCAAATATTAGACAAATATCTGTATCCATGGAAGAATAGAGAGTAATGATGATGGATCTTCACACCTGAATTTCATCTCTCATGAACCTGTGATGAACCTCTCTCCTTGCAGTAACACACATGCCTGCATGGTATGTTCCACAGGCTAACTTCACCTTCCTAAGTTCAGCTGTAACTTCTTCTGTCATTTTTCTGGAAGGACAATAGATGATAGTTGGACCTTCAAATTCCCAGGTGGAACTAAAACAAAACAAAAAAACAAAACCAAGAGAACAAACATAAATATACAGGCTTCAGTTTGAGTTTCCAAAACCAGTTTGAGTTTTGCCTTATTGAATTTCCCCTTTCTTTTTAAAATTTTAATTTAATTCAATTTTAATTTAATTTTTAAATTTTTAATTAATTTTTTTAGTAAAACACTAAAAAAGAGAAATCATATAGAAAAAAGGATAGATTTAACTCCATAAAAATGTGGAAAGTCAAATGTGGAAATAAATTATACTAAATCCCAAACACTTTTGACTCATTTTTTTGTTTAAACAAGAGACAAGTTTACTTACTTAAGTAAAAGCCTTGATAAAAGCTTACAAACTACTGAAATGCAATTTTCATACTTTTAGAAATGCAAAAGCACTAGGTGAAAAATTAGTCTTCATTTATAGGAGAAAGATAAGTGACTATTTACATAGGAGAATGGATACAATTTATATCACATTATTCCTATTCTCTCATGATCAAAAAAATGAGTTTCTATGTATTTTACTAAAAAAGCAGTAACTTCTTATAACATTAAAGATCATTTTTATAGTTCAAAGAAGTATTTACTAGTAATCTTGAGACTGTAACTATTATAGAAAACATCTGTTCAAAAGTCTGTTTTAGAAACCCGTGCTGTTTTTTTTTTTAAAGGTTTTTTTTATTTATTTCTTTTTTGCAGGGGGAGGCATAGAGAGAGGGGAGACAGAGAATCTCAAGCAGCCTCTGCACCGTCAGCATAGAGCCCCATGCGGGCTTGAACCCATGAACAGTGAGATCATGATCTGAACCGAAATCAAGAGTCGGACGCTTAACCAACTGAGCTACCCGAGTGCCCTGAAACCTGTGCTTGTTTATTAAAAATGAAAAGGTTTGATTTCTCAATACAGTCATTTACATAAATACATTCATTTATGCTGACTTAAGAAAAAGAATGTGCTATTTTGTATTTAGGAAAAACTGGTTTATTTATTTATTTTGAGAGAGACAGAGACAGCACCAGCAGGGGAGGGGCAGAGATAGAGGGAGAGAGAATCCCAAGCAGGTTCCGCACTGCCAGCACAGAACCGGATGTGGTGCTTGAACTCCCAAAACTGTGAGATCACTACCTGAACTGAAACCAAGAGATGTTTAACCAACTGCGCCACCCAAGTGCCTGTCTTATTTATTTTTTAATGCATACACATTTTGATACAATTTCAACTTCAGGAATCTATTTTACAAATACATTTACACATTTACCAAAAGACACATAGACACAAATATTCACAGCAGAACTATAATTGTGAAAACATCACCTAATGTTCATCATCATTATGTACATTCGTACTATGAAATTAACTAAGCAAACAATAAAAGATCGTGTGGATCTAAATCCTTTAAGAAGGACTATGGCAAAAGTCACTGCATACTTAAACAGAGAAGAAAAAATAGGTAGTTATTTGACTCCAAGAGTTTTACTGAATAATCTACTCAAAGCAATTTTTGATAGCGACCAAATGGGCTTCTGTAACAAAACTTCACAGCGAATAACTTAAGTATGGGACACCTGGTGGCTCAGTCATTTAAGTGTGTGACTCTTGATTTTGACCCAGGTCATGATCTCAGGGCTCATGGGCTCGAGCCCCACATCAGGTTCTGCACTGACAGTACAGAGTCTGCTTGGCATTCTCTCTCCCACTCTCTGCTTGGGATTCTTCTTTCTCTCTGCCCCTCCCCTGTTCATTCACACATGCTTTCTCTCTCAAAAATAAACAAACACTTTTTAAAAACCCACACATTTCTCAAAGAAGAAAAATTTCTTCAACAAAATGTGAATATTGAAATATCCTACACATTAGGGCCCCAACTTTTTTTCCTTTTTTAAAATTTATTAGTTTTTTAAAAATTTACATCTAAGTTAATTAACATACAGTCCCATAATGATTTCAGGAGTAGAATCCAGTGATTCTGTGCCTACATGTAACACCCAGTGCTCATCCCAACAAGTGCCCTCCTTGTTTAATGTGCCCTCACATTATGCAGAAAGATAGCAAAGACACTTTTTTACTAAGAATGATAGAAGTTTCAACTTATTGAGGAGCCTGGGTGGCTCAGTCATGATCATGGCTTCGGTCATGATCTCACAGTTCATGGGTTCAAGTCCCGCGTCAGGCTCTGTGCTGACAGCTCGGAGCCTGGAGCCTGCTTCAGATTCTGGGTCTCCCTCTCTCTCTGCCCCTTCCCCACCTGCGCTCTGTCTCTCTCTGTCTCGAAAATAAACGCAAAAAAAAAAAAAAAAAAAAAAGAAAAAGAAAAAAGCTTTAACATTTCAATTTATTGAAGATATGAAAATCCTAAATGTGTATGTACCGATTAACAGTGCTTTAACACACATGAAACAAAAATCGACAGAACTAAATAAAGGGAGAAAGAGATATATCTGTAATAATTGCAGATTTTAACATGTATCTTAGGAAAGACACTTTAAATCAAAGGAGAACATTGCCTAAAAAATGGATATACTGTGGACCTATTTCTGCACAAAGCTAACAACAAAAGCTGGCAGTACACATCTGCACGGCACAGAGAACAGAAGGGTATATATAAAGGGTATATATATAAAGTGCCCAGACGTCAACAGTGATGATACGTGAGGAATCAGATGGGAAGATCTAAGTACTCTGGAATTTATGCGCATCTGTAGTGTTCACATCGATATTAAGACTGTGTATCACTTTCTACACTAAAAAAAAGGTAAAAAATACACAAAAATTTGAACTTATAGAGCAGAAGAATCAAAGGTGTAAAAATCTCTATTACAAAAGGATTCATTACTGAGGTGCCTGAGTGGCTCAGTTAGCAATGCCTCTGACTCTTTATTTTGGCTCGGGTCACGTACTCACAGTTGTGAGATCTAGAGTCCCGCTTTGGGAGTGGGCATGCAGCCTGCTTAAGATTCTCTCTTTCCCTCTCCCACTGACCCTCCCCCACTTGCGCTCTTTTTCTCTTTCCCCCTCATCTCTCTTTCAAAAAAAAGGGGGGGGGTTTATTACTTCACCAAGTGGTTTACTAAACATTGTTATTTCCTCACAACAATTTCTGGGAGGGGAAAAAAAATCTATCTTCATCTAATCACTAAATTAGATAGATGAGAGGCTTGTCTACCCAATTTCAATGTATCGTGATTATAGAAAACAAAGTCAGGATTTAACAAACATGTTAGCTCAATGACTAGAAAAAAAAATGGTAGAATTAAATAAAGGGAATAAAATGGAAATAAAAGGCAACACTCTGAAGTCTTAATTACCCTCCATCTAATTATTGCTCATTAAGGGAAAAATTTCTCTTTGCCTATGATCTACAGAAAGCATTCTGACTCTCAGTGGTTGGCTGCTACCATACTGTTCTTGAAGGATTGAAAATGGGATGCAAAAATCTTTTTTGCTTTGCTCTCAGAAAAACCGCGTCATATTAAATACAAAAATCTTGGATGGTCTTGGATGTCAGGCTAAGGATTCTGGCCTTTAGTCTCAGGAAAGAGGGAGGCACCAGAGAGAAATGCCAAGACTCAGGGATATACTTTCAGATGGCAAATCTGAAAATTGTGTATAGAAGAAGCAAGGAGGAACCCTGGGGTTGGGGGGGAGTTTGATAACAGTCTGGGCTAAGGGACCTTCACTGGCAGAATTAACATGGAAGATGGTAAGAGAACATTTACATAAGATATCATAAAAGGACAATACAGTCCAAAAGATAAAATGTCACAGTGTCACACACACACACACACACACAAACACACACACACACACACACAAAGGCAAACAGTTTCAAAAGAAGAAGGTTATTAGGGGAAGGCCACTGAGATTGAGAAAAATATGGATGGGAGAGGAGATCAAAGATTAGGAGAATAGATAATGATCCCACTGTTAAAAGACTCTAGCCTAGAATAAGCAGCTTTCTTCAAGAGAATGTTTTCCCTCTAGGGTACAAAAGAAGTTAAGTGCAATGAGTACTCACTTCAGAGAGATCTCTAGCACAGCCAGAGTACTCAGAATATATTCATTACTTTCTTGTTTTATTTTTTTTTAATGTTTATTTATTTTGAGAGACACAGCCAGGGAGAGGTAGAGAGAGAGGGAGAGGAAATCCCAAGCAGGCTCCACATTGTCAGTGCAGAGCCCAACGTGGGGCTCTATCTCATGAACCTGTGAGATCATGACCTGACCTGAGCTGAAATCAAGAGTCGGATGTTTAACCAACTGAGCCACCCAGGCACCCCTCTTGTTTTATCTTTTATTTATTTTTAAAAATATTTTATTTTTAAGAAATCTCTACACCTAATGTGGGGCTCGAACTCACAACCCTGAGATCAAGAACTGCATGCTCTACTGACAGAGCAAGACAGGCGTCCCCATTACTTTCTTGTTTTAATCTAAATGTAGTACAATCAAGCCAATAACAAATCCTACATTAAAACTTATCCTAAAGGACCCCAGTAGTCCTTAAGGAAGAAACTAATGACATTCTTTAAACTCTATTTGCCTAGATTTGTTTTATCTTTGTGTTGGTAGGACAAACATTATTTTCACGAATTCTGACTTAACACATTTCATAACATGACAGTTATAAGATTTTCACCAACGAGACAGATCAGGGAAATAAGGCAAAGGAAAGCTTCTTAGCATATATATAAAATGCCTCCAAACAAAACAAAAAGGACAAAGTACTAGTGACAGTTTCTTCATCAGTAAAATGAAAATAATATGTAGCTTATTGAGCAGTTACAAGGATTACTACATCATTTACATAAAGCACCTACGAGAGTCCTTGGCACATAGTAAGGGCTCAAAAGTACTTATCAATAAGATGGCTTTTAAAATTCCCTAATACTCATGGTGCCTGGGTGGCTCTGTAGGTTGAGTGTCCGACTTCTGCTCAGGTCATGATCTCACGGTTTGTGGGTTCAAGGCCCAAATCAGGCTCTGTGCTGACAGCTCAGATTCTGTGTGTATGTGTCTGCCCCTCCCCTGCACACTCTCTCTCTCAAAAATTAATAAACATTAAAAAAATTTTTTTAATAAATAAATAAAATTCCTTAATACTCAATTAGTTAGATAATTAGCAAACTAGATAGAATTCAGATAAAAGACTCAGTTATTTTTGTTGTTTACTTATCAATTATTAAGAGTATCGGTGTGTCTGGCTGGTTCAGTCAGTAGAACATGTGACTCATTATCTCAGGATCATTGGTTCAAGCCCCACATTGGGTGTAAAGTTTAGTTAAAAAAAAAAAAAAAAAAAGAGCATATATCCTGTTCAAGTAAAATTAAGTAGAAAAATACCAGATGAATTAGTTTCTGACTTCAGAAATAGGCTATTTACTCAGTCACTGTCTTGTTAATATGACATCACACTTGACTTGAATCAAAGCTAAGTAGAATTTGAAATATGTTAAATATGAATTAGAAGAAAATAGTAAAAAATAAATAAATAAAACAAAAATTTAAGAAGGAAATAGTTCACCAAAATTTATCAACCATGAATTCTTCACCTTGTCTTTTGGACAAGAAATTGCTTTAGATCCTGAAGGATGTTTCCTGATTTTCGTCCAACTTCCAAATACAAGTTTGGTCGATCAAAACCAGTACAGGTAATCTGAGGATTCTTCAGTTTTAAGCAATGTATAATGTCTTCCCGGATTGAAGAACTTGCAGTAGCAGTGACTGCAACAACTGGAACCTAAATGAAATAAAACTGATTTGTCAGAAAGGAGAGCACTCATTACTTCCTAACATTTCTACCACCGTCTTACAAAGAGACTGGACAACAATTATATGAGGAACAATGTTAAAAATATAACTTTAATATTACTTTTTCAAAGAAGAAAAAGAAAACTTCCTACTTACTTGTTTCTCAGCCTTCATAATACATTTACTTTTTAAAAATCAGAAATCATTTGGGGCACCTAGGTGGCTCAGTTGGTTAAGTATCTGTCTCTTGACATTGGCTCAGGTCATGATCTCACTATTTGTGAGATCAAGCCCTGCATCAGGCTCTGCATTGACAGTGAGGAGCCTGCTTGGAATTCTCTCTTTCTCTCTCTCCCTCTCCCACCACCATTTCTCTCTCTCTCTCTCACACCTCCCTTACTTGTGTGCATACATGAACTCACTCTCTCAAAATAAACATTAAAAAAATCTTAAAAAAATCATAAATCACTTAAATAAAACACTAAATCCATACGATTTTTCAATACAATCTACCTATTAGCTATCTAACTCTTCATTTATTTTGTAAACATTTATTATATTTATAATAGTGCTGATATGTCATATGTTATACCTTATTTTTCATTAATCTGTGATTCACAAATCATAAACCTTTCATTCACTGAAAATCTAACTATACAAAGCAGTAAGTCTTTTTTTTTTTTTGTCTCCTATATTGTATATATTGGTTTATGGCTTCTCAGATCTAGAAACACAGCTCTTAATGACCTGGATGACCTCTCTCCAGTTCACTAAGTTAATGATTGCATACAATACATAAGAGGAGTACATAAAATGAAACATCTATTATTAATTGGTTCCTTGAGCAACCAACTCATGTTCTATTTTTAGTCTAGAAAAGACTTAACTTAAAAGGTTAGCAGCCAAAACAGGAGACATGCAAGGTACTAAGAAAAACATGAACATGTAATCTTTCAGAAATTCTAAAGTAGGATAACAATATACCTCCCATGAAACTATATTCAATCTTTTTGTCCCTATTATCACAGTGAGCTATAATTAATTATGCTATTATTTTATATTCAGAAAAAAATGGAGTAAGTCTTCAAGTTCTTCCTAAATCATTAAGCTGTTCTATATCCAAGAATACAACTTTCTAAAAATACTTTTTGTGGTCTCTTACAAACAAAATAAATGATATCCTCAGAAAATAGCTCTTTAGATGCCCTGCATGTAACTCACAAATCAGTTTAAGCAATCATCCTCATGTAAGTGAAAGTTTATGGGCAATTTGTAAAAAAGCAATTATAGAATTTGGAAAACAAGATACAATTTACTAAACACTACAAAGTACTTTTACAATCAATATAGCTTTACTGAATTAAAAATTATTTCAGGGCACCTGGGTGGCTCAGGTGGTTAAAGCATTCAACTAGGGCTCAGGTCATGATCTTGTGGTTTGTGGGTTCAAGCCCTGCGTTGGGCTCTCTACTGACAGCTCCGAGCCTGGAGCCTGATTCTGTTTCTGTGTCTCCCTCTTTCTGCCTCTCCCCAGCTGGCACTCTCTCTCTCAAAAATAAATAAGCATTATAAAATTTTTTTTTTAATTATCTCAAAGCTCATATAAAAAAATGAAGTCTGGAAGTAGTTTTTTTTAATGGAAAAAAAAAAGAGACCACAACCAGTGTGACCCAGTTATTTGCATTTTTGCATTCTCTATCCTTAAATTCTATGAAATTATTTAAATGTGTTATTTTTTAATGTTTATTTATTTGAGAGAGAGAAAGAGAGATTGAGAGCAACCTCTCTCTCGAGCAGAGGTGGGGGGAGGGGGGAGACTCCCAAGCAGGCTCCATGCTGCCAGCACAGAGTCCAACATGGGGCTCGAACCCACAAACCGCAAGATTATGGGGCCGAGCTGATATCAAGAGTTGGATGTTTAACCAACTGAGCACTCAGGTGCCCCTAAATGTGTTAAATATCATTAAATGTTTTAATTAAATTTAAAATTTTTAATTAAATTATTTAAAAATTAACCCCCCAAATTAACTTCCTTGAGTTTTGGCTTATAATCAGACTGTTCTCTGAAGTTAGAGAGTGCCATCTATAACAACTTATAAATGAATAGGCCAATTTATAAAGAATTTAGTTTCTCTAACCAAGCTTAGAGAATATATATACATATATATGGAAAGTTCAAACATTAGAAGCTCCTAGGACATGTACATTCTCACTTTTTTTTTTAATGTTTATTTTTTTTGAGAGAAAGAGACAGAGTGTGAGTGAGTGAGGGGCAGAGAGAGAGGGAGACACAGAATCTGAAGCAGGCTCCAGGCTCTGAGCTATCAGCACAGAGCCCAATACGGGGCTTGAACTCACAAACTGAGCTGAAGTCTGATGCTTAATCGACTGAGCCACCCAGGTGCCCCGAGGAATGTCTTCTCACCCTTACAACAACAAAGCACTTTCATCAATTTAAGTGCTTTATTCAAACAATTCATAAATGCACTAAGAAAATACTTGTTGCTTAACTACATATGCAGAGAAAGACAGATGTTTTCAGGATACAAAGAGTAAGAGGGTGTGGTCTGTTTTTCTAAACAGTATAATGTATGAGTGAATAGGCAATGCATTTCTGAAAATAAGAAATTAAGCAATGAACAGAACACCTCTTGAAGAAGTTAATAGAAAAGTCAGGCAAAAGAGCAGCATGGTAGTGAAAAATATCTGGTGTAGTCAGTTGCCCGAGTTCAAATCCTGTCTTTTTTGTCACTAACGAGGTGTGAGAGTTTGAGCTGTTTATTTCACTCTCTAAACTTTGGTTTCCTCATCTGTAAAATGGCAACAATAACAGCAAGTTCATAAAGTCACTGTGAAGACCAGAGGACAACAGGACATGTAATGTGCTGCACATAATGCATGGTACACAGTAAGCACCCGAAAAGTTTCAGCCATTACTGATGTTGTCATCGCATAATGGGAAAGAATTCTAGACAAGAACTCCAGAGCCCTAGGCGCTAATCCAAGATTTGCCACTGACTTCGGCGAGGTCTTCTCTTGGCCTCGGTTTTTTTCTCTAAAATATGATATGTACCGGGCTCCACGATGTTAGACTCTCTTCTAACTCAAAATTCCCATGTTGCCACTAGAAATGCCCTATGCCAGCGACCCGCTAATGATAAAAAATCACCGTAAATGCACTCTTTTGCCTCAAGTACTCTAGAAAGTCAGTCACAGTTAAGAATGCTGCTTCCACAACTAGAAAATAGAAGTAATGGAATATATTAATTTTTAAAAATTTTTTAATATTTATTTTTGAGAGAGAGAGAGAGAGAGAGCGAGTGCACGAGCAGGGGAGAAGCAGAGAAGGAGACACAGAATCCGAAGCAGGCTCCAGGCTCTGAGCTGTCAGCACAGAGCCCAATGTGGGGCTCCAACCCCTAAGCTGTGAGATCATGATCCGAGCCAAAGTCAGACGCTCAACCAACTGAGCAACCCAGGTGTCCCTGGAATATATTAAATTAAAAGAAAATAGTTATTTCCTTCCACTTCAGAAATGAATAGAATCTGTTCTCTTAGAAGTCTGTGGTACCTTATGATGTTTAAAATTTATAAATGAGAGTGAAGCCTGGAAATAGCACACAGGCTGGTTATGAGACAGGTGATCACACATCCTGGTTTCCAGGGACACTCTGGTTTATGCTGTCTTCACAGCATAAATATTAATAGCTTGTAATCTCTAACATTCCAAAGCAAACTGATTTAGGCAATAAATTATGGTGTCACCTAGTCATATCAAGTTCTTAATTCATGAAAACTCTTACTCTTTAAGTTGGAAAATTTGGCTTCTTTGGAAATAAGTACCAGGTTTTGTTAAAACAGGCAAAAAATATAAGTTAATCTTATGACTATATATTTAGGAATGATTCAGTCCTAGACTTCAATGGTATAGCACCTACAGATTCAGAGAAGTATGACTATTCCATCTGCTTCTAAATTTGGGTCGTGTTGCTAATTCTCACTTGGTACTGCATAATATCATGCTTCATTCATGCAGCCATTCACTCAGTCCAAGTAATTACTGAGTGCCTGCATGCCATCTTTGGGAAAGGCTGGGGGAGGAAGGAATGGAAAGAATCAACAAGTCTCACGGATCTCACGGTTCCTTCTCCTTGAATCTTAGAGAATTTTAAGACTGGTGTATAGCTTTCTGCCTGGTTGCTCTTTCTGAGACTCACTTTGTCTCATTCTCTCCACATGGGAATCTTTATGCCAAGTGGTTTAGTGATTTCTTTGCTATTTTTAAACTCATTGAAATCATATGGTGTGAAGCTGCATCAGCTGTCCCAGTGTGACTGTAACTAGAAAGAGGAGAAAAGCACAGACAACCGTGAGGAAAATGAGAGTCCTACAACCACCAGGTGGCATTTCTCGCCACCTAGCTAATCAGCAGGATTTGTGAAAACACTAGGGGGAAAGGTTTTCTCAGCCATTGCTTGACAAACACCCTGTACTATACTGAACCATCACAAGAAATGAAAATGATCCAATGGAGTCCACAGCCAGATATAATAAAAGATTTAATTCACCACTGAAAAGTGTTTAAGAACTGCATAAAATACTTAAAACTCCTCTAACACAATCCTTTTGGAATCAAAGGCCTGGGAAAGGATTACAGAAAACAATCTTCCTATTTTCCAAAAGCTTACTTTAAACCATTCTAAATTAATGGAAAGCAGACCTTGAGGCACACTGAACCCACTGACTTTTACCACACATATATCTTTTTCCTCTATTATACTACTAACTACTATTAACACTGCTAATATTCCTATTATATTAATTCTATTCTGTAGAATTCTATATTAATTCTATATTAATCTATTATTAGTCTATTATTAATCTAAACTAATTCTATATTAATCTATTCTATTAATATTTGTACTGTTCCACACACCATTTACTGTTTGGTACTATCGTTTCTACTTTTATAGGTACAGATCTAAACTCCCTTATTGGACTATGAGCTACTTCAGAGCAGAAACTACACCTATGTTTTTTTTACTTCTTTCAAATCACTTGTTTGAGAAACTAGCAGTGTCCCACTGTGAAACTACGGCCCAACTCCACCACTATCCGCGTGGGAAGGGGACTTCTCTGATTCTTGGCTTTCTCATCAGAATTCATTTATTCACTTAACCAAGTATTTTATGGAGCATCCACTATGTGCCCAGTCCTATTCTTGATGATACGAGCAAGATTATCAACAGCCTGTCCCCACAGAGAATATCCTAGTGGGGACTCATAGACAATAGACAAAATGTAACACAGTAAGTTAAACAGTGGTAAGTGCTTTTAAAAAACAGCAAAGGAATAGGAGGCATATTAAAATGTTGGAGGGAGGAATTGATTTAAAAATTTAATATGGTGGCCCAGGAGGCCTAAACGAAAAAGTAGTATTTCAGCAAAGACCTGAGAGAAGTAAGTGATCACCCCATGTGAATTATCTGGGTGAAGAGTATTCAGGGAGAGGGAAGAGCGGGAACAAAGCCCTATCGCGAGAGCATGCTCCGTTGAAGAATATCAAAGAGAATGTGGTCAGGACGCAGCAAATGAGGAGACAAGTAGAGAATCAAGTCAAAGACAAGATGAAAGACCAGACCACATAAGACATGGTAGTGAGTTCTGTCATTATTTAGAGAGAAAAGGTTCACTGCTAGAGGATTTTCAGCAGAAGACATAACCTATCTGACTTATTCTAAAAGGATCACTCTAGATGCTGGGTTAATAGACTGAAGGAGGGAGAGTGGAAGGAGGAAGACCAACGAGGAGGCTACTGCTTCAGGGAGATGGAGATGGTGGCTGGTACCAAGGCGGTGACAGAGATCAAGAGAGAAATTATTAGATTCTGTACATATCCTGAAGATCTCATGAGATTTCCTCACTGTTTAAATGGGTGGAGGGGCGTCCAAGTGGCTCAGTGGGTTAAGCACCTGACTTTTGATTTCAGCTCAGGTCATGAGTTCAAGCTCCGAGTTGAGCTCTGTCCGAACAAATCCTCTCTCTTGGGATCCTCTCTCCCTCTCTCTTTCTGCACCCGCCCCCCTCCGGCCCACCGCTTCTCAAAAATAAATAAATAAAAACGTTTAAAATAAATAAATACATCAACATGGGGGAGGTAGAATATGAGAAAAAAGGAAGAGTTGAAAATTTTAAGTTTATTTATTTTGAGAGAGAGTGAGGGAAGGGCAGAGAAAGAGAGAGAGAGAGAGAGAGGGAAAAGAGGAAGAGAATTCCAAGCAGGCTCTGCACTGCCAGTGAGAAGCCCAATTCAGGGCTCTATCTCAGGAACTATGGATCATGGCCTGAGCAGAAATCAAGAGTTGGACGCTTAACTGACTGAGCCACCCAGGAACCTCGAAGAGTTGAAAATTTTTGGCCTGAGCACCAGAAGAATAGGCTGCTATTAAATGACATGGGGGAGGGGTGCATGGGTGGGTCAGTCGGTCATGTATCTGCCTCTTGGTTTCAGCTTAGGTCACAGTCTCACAGTTGGTTAGTTCGAGTCCCACAACAGGCTCTGTGCTGACAGTATGAAGCCTGCTTGGGATTCTGTCTCCCTCTCTTTCTCTGCCCATGCTTGCTCTCTACCTCTCTCTCTCAAGAGTAAGTTTGAAATGTCATTAAGTATCTAAGTAGAGAGATGTTGAGTAGGCAGTTACATTTAAATAAGTATGTGTGTGTGTGTGTGTGTGTGTGTGTGTGTGTGTGTATTTTATAAAATGGTTAAAATAAAAAATAGTGATAATACCAAATGCTAGCAAGGAGGCAAAGAAACTGGATCACTCACACCTTGCTGGTATTAACTGAGTCGGGGGATATAAATTTGGGAGTTGTCAACATATAGATGGTATTTAAAGCCGTATGTTAGATCAAATGACCTAGGTGGGTAAGTGCAAGTAAGGAGGAGAATTAAGTCCAAGGACTAAGGTTTCAGGCAGGCCAATGTTAAAAGTGCAGGGAGCTTAGATGAAACAAGCAGGTGTGAAGAGACAGGAAGGAAGGAAGAGAACCAGGAGAATCTGCTAACTTGGTGACAGGTGAAAAACTGTTTCAAGAAGGTAATCAAGATAATAATCTTGCTGGCTTGTTGTGAGGCTTAACCAAGACGAAAGCATTGACCCCAGGGCCAGTCCCATAGTTGGAGCTCAATTCAGTCTAGTTTGATTCTCTCTCAGTATATACTTGTAACTGGTACATTCAAGTTTTTTTCTTGTTTTTACTTTATTTTATTTTATTTTAATGTCTGTTCTGACCAAATTTTTATGAGAAGAGCTAACAAAAAGAAGCTCTCAATTTTGCTACCTAGGGGCGCCTGAGTGCTTCAGGTGATTAGGTGTACAACTTCAGCTCAGGTCATGATCTCACAGTTCATGAATTTGAGCCCCATGTTGGGCTCTGTGCTAACAGCTCAGAACCTTGAGCCTGCTTCAGATTCTTGTCTCCCTCTCTCTCTGCTCCTCCCCTGCTCATTCTGTCTCTCAAAAATAAACATAAAAAAAAATTTTGCTACCTAGAAGCATAATTAATATGCAATGGAAATAAACTACATTCTACCAAAAAAATAACAAACAATCTCGGTTTTTCTTTCTTTCTTTCTTTCTTTTTTTTTTTTACAATCTCTGTTTTTCTAAGTTTAGTCACACAACTGTTAAATCTTGGACTCTGACAACATACGTGATAGCTTCACTACTATGTGGCAAACCTAAACATAAGTCGACCTTGTTTATTCATTCAAAATTAATACAGTAGACCAGAGAACCCAGAAATAGATTCATCCAAATATACCCAAATGATTTTTAACAAAGTGTCAGAAGCTGCTCAATAGAAGAGGGACAGACAGACATTTCAACAACTGGTTTCAAGCAACTAGATAGACATCTACAGGCAAAAAAATGAACCTCAATCTAAACCTCACACATTACACAAAATATAACTCAAAATGCATCATGGACTTGAAATCTTCAGGATCTAGGGTTAGGTAGAGAGCACAATACAAGAAAAAACTGATGAACTGGACTTTATCACAACTAAAAATGTTTGCCATGTGAAAAACACTTTGAAGAAAATGAAAAAACAGCTACAAATTGGAAGAAAATATTTACAAACCATGTATCTGACCAAGGATTCATACCTATCTACAATAAAACACTTTCAATAGTAAAAATAAATACATAAATAAATAAATAGATAAATCCAATTAAATCAGGCATTTCACAAAAGAGGCAATTAGTATATAAGATGTCATCATCAGCCATTAAAGAAATGCAAATTAAAAACACAACAGGCTAATCCTCCACACTTATCAAAATGGCTAACCATATATGGGGTGCCTGGGTGGCTCAGCCAGTTGAGTGTCTGACTCTTGCTTTCAGCTCAGGTCATGATCCCAGGGTCATGGGATCAAGATCCAGGTGGGACTCTGTACTGGTTATGTGCCTGCTTAAGATTCTCTCTCTCTCCCCCCCTCAGCCTCTCTCTCCTGCTCATGCTCTCTCTCTCTAAAATGAGATTTTTAAAAAAACTGTATTTAATGGCTAACACAGAGGCAACTGGGTGGCTCAGTCAGTTAAGCGTCCAACTTCGGCTCAGGTCATGATCTCGTGGTTCATGAGTTTGAGCCCTGCATTGGGCTCTGGGCTGACAGCTTGGAGCCTGGAGCCTGGAGGCTGCTTCAGATTCTGTGTCTCCCTCTCTCTCTGCTCTCCTCCATTTCACTCCAACACTCCATCCCTCTCTCTCTCCCTCTCTCTCTCTCAAAAATAAATGAACATTAAAAAAAAATGGCTAACACCAAATGCTGGCAAGGATGGAGAGAAACTGAGTCACTCAAACACTGCTGGCAGGAATGTAAAATGGTAAAGCCACTCTGGAAAACAGTTTGGCAGTTCCTTAAAAAAACTATATATGGGGCACCTGGGTGGCTCAGTTGGTTGAGTGCCCAACTTCCGCTCAGGTCATGATCTTGCGGTCCGTGAGTTCGAGCCGTGTGTCCAGCTCTGTGCTGACAGCTCAGAGCCTGGAGCCTGCTTTGGATTCTGTGACTCCCTCTCTCCCTGCACCTCCTCTGCTCGTGCTCTCTCTCTCAAAAATAAATAAACATTAAAAAAAAAAAAAAAACCTACACATGCACTTACTATAGGACCAGCAACTGCATTCTTGGGCATCTGCCCTAAAGAAATAAAAACTTATGGTCACAGTTTGTTTACACACTTGCCAAATGAAGGACTTCTGGGTTGTACACAAATGTCACAGCAGCACTATTCGTAAAAGGCAAAAACTGGAAACAACACAAAAGTTCTTCAATAGGCAAATGGTTAAACTAACTGTGGTACAGCCACACAATAGAATACTATGCAGCAATAAAACGGAACTTTTGATTTACACAAAAACAAAGAAAAACTTGGGTGGATCTCAAGGGAATTATGCTGAGTGGAAAAAGACAATTCAAATAGGTGACAGACTGTATGATTCCATTTATAGAACATTCTCAAATAAAATTATAAAGATGGAGACCAGATGAGTGGTCACCAGAAGTTAGGGTTGGGGGAGGATGGGGGAGATGGCTGGAAAAGAACAGCTTCAGGAGGCTTGTGTTAATGGAGCAGTTCTGTGTCTTGATTGCCGGGATAGTTTTACAAATCTACATATGGGATAAAATTGTACAGAACAATACACACACGCACACACACGTACTTATAAAACCAGTGAAATAAGTATAAACTGTGGAGACTGACTAGTTTTGACATTGTACTACAGTTATGCAAGATGTTACCATTGGGGACATTGTGTGAAAGGTACACAGACCCTCATTGTACATTTTTTTTACAACTGCCTGTGAATCCATAATTCTTTAATATAAAAAATAAACTGTTGCCATTACTTTCAGTTTTCAAGCCATTCATATAAAACATGCCATTCATGTACTTATTTAGAAATTTGCTCTTCTTTATAATTAGGGAAGAAGTGGAGTTCTAATACTAAAAACTTTATTAAAACCTCTTTAGTTCATTTTCCAGGTTTTCAATATGATGCAAGAAAAGATAACCATGCTTTCACAGCATCCTAGAGGAAAAGGACATTGCATAACACCTCATTGAGACAGCATGGGAAACCTAAACATGTTCTCAAGTAGTGTCTGTCGGGGCACCTGGGTGACTCAGTTGGTTAAGCGTCTGACTTCAGCTCAGCTCATGATCTCACAGTTCGTGGGTTCAAGCCCAGCATTGGGCTCTGTGCTGACAGCTCAGAGCCTGGAACCTGCTTCAGGTTCTGTGGCTCCCTCACTCTCTGCCCTCCCCCACTCATGCTCTCTATCTTTTAAAAATGAATACATATTAAAAAAAAATTTTTTTTAAGTAGTGTCTATGTTCTACAGGTCAAATATGGCCCATAGCCTTATTATGGCCCACAAGAAAATAATTTTTACATCTGTTTAAACTTTATTTATTTGTTTTGAGAGAGGGGGTAGGAGGGACAGAGAGAGAGAGAGAGAGAGAGAGAGAATATTCCAAGCAGGCTCTGCAATGACAGTGCAGGGCTCGAACTCACGAACTGAGAGATCATGACCTGAGCAAAAGTCAAACACTTAACCTACTGAGACACTCAGGTGACCCAGTTTTTACATTTTTAAAGGGTTGTAAAAAAAAAAAACAAAGAAAAATATGGACAAAGACCATACATGGCCCATAAAGCCTAAAATATTTATGACCTGGTTCTTTCAGTAAAAGTATACCAATCTCTGCTTTGTGGTATACCTCAATAAATTATATGCCAACCTTAGAAGAAAGTCAAAGTCAGAATTTTTTTAAATCTTTCCTCTGCTTACACCATCCATTTGCCCTTCATAGAGAAGCCCTCAGCCTAATAACAATTCCCCAATCCTGGACTCTCCTTTGTTAAGAACGTCATTTCAAGACACCGCACTTGGCAAGTTTACCGTGGGGAGTGCTTTCTTTAGGGAGCCCAAAGTCCTGAATGAATTCCTGAAATCATGTCCCCATTCAGAAATACAGTGAGCCTCATCCACAGCAATAAGTGTAATACCTATAAAGTGAAAAATATAAAAATGGGGAAAATAAAGTTTAAAAAGAAGCAATAAATTCATCTAAATCAATTATCACCTTTACTTCAAATATATACATATCACAGAAAGGAAAATAAATAACTCAAATCAAAGTATTTGGTTCATATAAAAATATAAGCATAAACAACATCAGGTAACACCAAAAATCATTATGAAACAGAGGATGGGAGAAACATGGATAAAGGCACATGGATAAAAGAAGGAAACATTGATTCAAACAACATTATTTATTAGATTTCAGCTTTCATCATTATTCCTCAAAGAAATGAATTACTTACTATTACTTTGTCCTCAAAACTATCACTCATGAACCACTTGCAATGATACTGTCTTAAAAAAGAAGAGCTGCTTTTTTTTCTCTCTCTCTCTGGTAATACTTTCAATTTTATCTTATCGATTAGCTATCAAAAGAGACAGAAAGAGCACATTCCTACTGAGATAAAGCACATCATCGTCCATGACTGATCACATATCATACTGCAGAGAGTTCCTCTGAAATGCCAATATTGGAAGACAGGATGACATCCACATTTTCTATTGTAAGATGGTAAGAACTAAATCTCAGTATGTACCATGCAGGTAATTCGTTCTTTCCTTCCCTAGCAACCCCTCCACTCTGCCCCCCACCACACACCCACATTGAAACAGAATCAACAGTGTGTACTAATACATTTCAGAACAGGCTTTATTGTATAACCATCCATTAAAATGTCTTTAGATATTTCAAAGTAATGACAGTAGTGCTTTCGCCTTCCATTACCAAATTAATACTTAAGACAAAAATAATTTTGTCCTTCAGTGGAGATGATCACCACTTGATACTTATTTGAGTATTAATCATTTTCTGCCATTAGGAGGGCAATTACAAATATGTGTTCTAGAGTCAGACTACCTGGATGCAGAACCTGGCTCCAGCACTAACATTTGTATTAACTTAAACAAGTTACTTAAGTTTCCGATGGTCAATTTCCCACAAATAAAAGGTAGAAAATAATAGTACTTAACATTTTTTACTTACTCTGAAGATTAAATTAGATCATTCACTTAAAATGCTAAGACAGGGCCTGGCATAAAAGCCGAATTAAAAAAACAAAACAAAACACTAAACTATTACAGTTATTAAATGCCCACTCTGATCCAAACACTCTGCTAGGAAAAGATCAATAAAATGTACTCTGTGACCTTGAGAAGCTCACGATTCTACCCGAGGAGACAGACCAGCAAATAAACAATTATAATTCAGTGAGATTACCAAAAAACAACAGAGATGAAAGAGAAAGCAAAACAGTAAACCTACTAAATATGAATACAGGTTGATTAGTATCAAAATTCTCTGGCTGCTACTGTGTAACTGGGAAAAATTCAATGTTACCACTAATTTGGGCTTTAGAAACTAAATGACCCAGATTTTAAATGAAATAGGTTAAAATAAACATGATGGCTCCTCTTTTAAAACCTTCCTTAAAATTATAGGTTTGAAAAAAAAAATTATAGGTTTGACTAAATATCTCTTCATGGAGCTGAACTTTGTCCCTTACCATCAGTTTTACCAAGCTTTTGCTAACTTTAACTTTATATTTTTTAATGTTTATTTATTTATTTTTGAGAGAGAGAGAGAGTGGGAGAGGGTCACAGAGAGGGAGACAGAATCCCAAGCAGGCTCCACACCAGCAGTGCTGAGCACGATGTGGGGCTCAAACTCACAGCCCATGAGATCATGACCTGAGCCAAAACCAAGAGTCAGACACTTGACTGACTGAGCCATCCAGGCGCCCCAACGATTTTTACTTTAAATTTGCAAGTCCAAGTGTCTGCCCAAGTCCTATACATATTTCATTTTGGCTTATCTGTCACTCAAGCCTTATTTCTAAAGTCAAAAGACAATTACAAGTGTGTTTGGTTTTAAGGAGTCTCCATATAACATTATGTTTGCTGCTTCTGTTACACATGCATACTACTTAAATAATGTAACATAAAAAGCATAAATCTGATTAGCTAAATGTCAGACTACTGTACAAACAGAATTCTGAGCAGATTCACTTTTGTAAGCATTTTACAATTTCCTGCAAACAAAAGCCAAAGAAAAATCTTTCAAAAAGAATTTATGCCCTTTTGTTCAACATTGAGAGTCAACCAAAATGAGCATTTTCATCCATCCTATGCAGAGTATTCTGCTCTAATGACTGCAGTGTTCATAATTTAATCCATTACAAAAAAATAAAAATAGAGAATCAGAACTAGTTGTCAAAGGATCTAAGCAAATTTTTAAGCTAATAACTAATTAACTCCAACACAGAAACAAAGCAAATATTGAAATGGAACAAAACACATGCAGCTCCCCATGAACACAGATCCAGCTTTTGGTGGAAAACAATAAAATTCCTACACCTAGGGTATTTAGGCTTAATCTGAAGTGAAATATCCTTAAGAGTTCCACACAACTGAATAGAGGACACACCAAATTTGTCTCCCATGAAAGGCAAAAATATGCCAATAAGGGATACGATACTGATAATATCTTTGATAACGTATTTAATCAAATGTTAACTTCTGCCCTCATTCTTTTGTTGGTATTTAATACATACTAAAAAGACACAAATTTGTTTTCATTAAGTTGTTACAAAAATTATTAAATGCATTCCTAGAAGTATATGCTACTAACCAACCATTAAATGAGATGTTGCAATGTTGAAAATTTACCTACCCAGAATTATTTTAATATATAATTATTCAGTGAGACCAAATAATATTAAAAAACTAAGACTGGTTAGTTGAGCTGAATGTTTGCACGATGAGCTACGCTATGATTGCAATTCTTGGATAGCTTATTCTAGCCAGCAAGAAGGAAAAAAAAGCAGACAAAAATTTTTAAAGTACAAAAAAAAAAAAAAAATAGGGCACCAGCTGTTGACTAATTCTGTATTTACATTTTCTAGGAAATAAGCTCTGACTTGCTATCTAACTTTTTAAAATCACACTCGCTGGTGGCAAATAATCAAAGTTACTGTGGTTTTCAACCTTGACTACAAATCAGAATCACTCACGAAAAACCACAGGGGCCAGGGTCCCACCACAGGCATGTTGAATCAGAATTTTCAGGTTTGGAGGATACTACATTGTTCTCAAGTTTGAAAAGTGATTCTCATGAACAAGAGTGGAGAACAACTATGTTGATTTAATTCAGATTCAGAATATGAAAAAAAGGAAATTATAATTTCACAGAATCTAAAAATCAACATTTATTTAATAATACATTTAAATTCCTACTGTGTGCCAGGCACTGCACTAGGGCATTTTTGCCCCCAAAATGTTTATAGTCTAGCAGAAGAAAAGAGATCTATAAACAGGCAATTATAATACAGGAGCCTAATTTCTATGGCAGAAGGAATTTTAGGTACTTAGAATAAGACAGGGAAGACACCAAGTTGCAAAGTCAGAGATTTCCTGGAGGAAATAATGTTTGAAATAAACTTTAACAGAAGTGAAATCCAATATCCATTCATATATTTAACTTTAGAGGATAACTCCATTAAATAAGCACTTATAAAAAGATCCTATCATACCACTTACCAATATTAGCCTCAAGTTGCTGGAGTAGGCTCAAGTTACCTGAACAGAATTCTGGAGTTATATACACAATTTGATATTTGCCTCTGAAAAATAAACAAACAAAAAAAGAAATAGAAAAGGAAATACACTACAATAAAGAAAACAATCATCCAATGAATTACAACTTAAAACCATAATACCTGATAAATTTTTAAATAACACATTATACCACTCAAAACTAAATGAACATTACAAGTGTGTGTATATATCCACATGTATTAGTTCTCTGATTCTACTTCAACACATCAAAATAAACAGTGGCAAAGAGTACTCAGGAAGTCCTCAGCATTAAGGTGACATTAGAAGCCAGGTCCTGATTTCCAGCAGTTTAGCCCCAAAACTATAGTGTTTGAGTTAAACAGTTAAGCCTGTGGTAAACCTTCTATGTGTTGGCAATCCACCCACATACCATCCTCCTTCTTGGAGAATTACAACCCATTATCCTACCACCGACTCCCTCCCCATGATTAAATCCATAGTGCCCAAGTTTCTCCTACGTATTTTGCTCTCTTGCCTAAATAGATCTTCTTGGGCCAGGGTTCAGCACTGTATCAATGTCACATCAACTGGTCTCTGTCCTAGAATTTGGAGTTCCAATCAAGAACAACCAGTCAGTCTCTGCAAATGACAAGACCTGTAATTTGTGAAAAAAAAGGAGCTGCAGGGCAGTCTTCTCTATCTTATGACTAGAAAAGCAGAAAATGCTTATCTCCTCCGACAGAAGAATTGAGGAGACACAGAGAGGCCATGGATAAAAAAAAGCCTTATTGTATTTTGATACCCAATTTAAAGTCTCTTCCTAACGGCTGGCTAATTCGTGTTCAGTGTGACCCATGAGACGTTCCTATATCCTTAATATAAAATTCATTATTTGCTTAAGCTAGCTTGACTTTTTTCTATTCTGGGCAGACAGAATCCTAACTAAACAATGTTTGTAATAAAGTTTAGGTCTAGGGCATTTAAAATATATAGAGTCTCCTTTTCATTCTACTAAGTGAAGACATAAAGTTAAATAGAACGAAAACTTAATTTCCTATATAAAAAGACTTTAAAACATTTCATCTACTGTGTGCTAGGCATAGTGCTTTTATTAGGAATTAGGAACAAAACAATTAGGAACAAAATAGATATGCTTTTAATCTCATGAAATTAATTCAATATTCTAATTAACATAGGAAAACAGTATAAATAACAAGTTCTGATGTCAGCCTGCCCAAGGTTTGAATCCCAATTCTACTTCTTACAAGCTAAGTGATTTTAACTTCAGTGTGCCTCAGTTTCTTAAATGTAATGTAGTAATGATAATTATAAAGACAACTAATTCAACACAAATCTACATTGAAGGTAAATCCAATCAAATTCCACTGGCATTTGAGTTGAAAAGGTAATTTTGAAATACTTATGGAATGTTCACTTTGGCAGCACATATACTGAAATACTTAAGGAAATACAAAGGACCTAGAAAAGACAAAAAACTTTGAAATAAAAGAACAAAATCAGAAGACTTATACTACCTGATTTCAAGACTTATTACAAAGCTACAGTAATGAAGACACCAATCCAGATAGGCAAACAGATTGATGGAACAAAGACTGTAGCAAAAGACCCACATGTATGTAGTCATTTTGTTTTTGACAAAGGTACAAAGGCAATTCAATAGAGAAAGGATAGTATCTTCCACAAAGAGAGCTGGAACCAATTGGATATCCTTAAGAGAAAATAAGTTGTAATCAGTAACTGGTACGATACACAAAATTTACATTAAATGGGTTATAGACCTAAATGTAAAACTTAAAACTGTAACACTTTTAGGAGAAAATATAAAAGAAAGTCTCCATGATCCTGAGTTAGGCAAAGGCTTCTTAGATTCCACACCAAAAGCAAAATCCATAAAAGAACAAATTGACAGGCTGGACTTCAAAATGAAAAACTGCTCCTCTTCAAAAGAACAGTTCAGAGAATGACAAGAGAAGTCACAAACTAGAAATGGTGGCAAAGCATATACCAAATAAAGAATTTGTATTCAGAATATATAAATGATTACCAAAACTCAGTAAGGGAAAAAACAACGATAAAGAATGGGCAAAAGATGTGAATAGATGCTTTCTAAAAGAAGATCTACAGATGGCCAAAAAGGACATGAAAAGATGTTCAAATTCAGTAGTCATTAAAGAAATGCAAATTAAAAACACATTGAGATCTTATTAGAATGGTTAAAATCAAGACTGGCCATACCAAGCAATGGCAGAGAGGAGGAGGGATTAGAACTCTCAGACCTTGCTAGTGGGAATATAAAATGGTACAAATCACTCTCAACAAAGTCTGGCAGTTTCTTAAAAAGTCAACATAGAATTACCTATGACCCAGCAATTCCACTAATAGGCATATACACAAAAGCATGAAAACAATCTTCATATAAAAACTTACACACAAATGTTTGTAGTACAATTATTCATAACAGCCAGAAGTGGAAACAACCTAAATGTCCACCATTAATGAATGGTTAAACAAAGCATGTTATGTCTGTACAATGGAATATTATTCATCCATAAAAAGAAATAAAATACTGACAACTGATGCTAAGTGAAAGAAGCCAGACACAAAAGGCCACATACTGTAGGAGTCCATTTATATGAAATGTCCAGAGTAGGCAAATCATAGAAACAGAAAGTAGATTAGTGGTTTGAAAGGGTGTTGGGGTTGAAGGGGGAGGGAGATGGGGACACTGGGGAGTGACTGCGTAATGGACACTGAGGTTGTTTCGGAGTGATGAAAATGTTCTGGAAATTAGACGGTTAGATGGTTGTAAAACATTGTGATGTACTAAAAGCCACTGAACTGTATAAAATGGTTAAAATGATGACTATTATGTAAATTTATCTCAATCAGAAAAAAAAGTTAAATATATATTCACGACATGATCCCGTGATTCCACTCCTTGGTTTATACCAATCAACACATATGAACACATACCAATAAACACATAAATGAAAACATATGTCCATACAAAGACTTGCATACAAATGTTCAGAGCAGCTTTATCTGTAATAGCCCCAAACTGGAAACAATGCCATGTCTATCAACAGTTGAACAGATGAAACAAATTATGACAATACCCTTATGACATAATCTAGTTAGCAATAAAACAGGAACGAACTATTGATACATGTAACAGCATAGATGAATCTCAAAGTAATTATGCTGTGTGATTTAAACCAGACAAAACAAGAGCACATATTGTATGACTGGTTCTGCTCATGTGCAATTTTAGAAGACATAAACTAATCTAGAGTGGCAGAAAGTAGATCAGTAGTTACCTGGTGAGTGGGGTAGACAAGGTAGGAATAAGTGAAAGGAATGCATTACAAAGGGTGTAAGTAAACACTGAGGATGATGGATAAAGGGTCAGCATCTGGATTGCAGTGATGGTTTTGTCGGTATTTATACGTCAAACTCACCAAATTATACATTTTAAGTATGTAAAAATTATTGTATTGCAATTATACCTCAATAAAGGTAATTTAAAATGTTTAAAAGAAAGAAAACGTATGTTCTAAAAAAGATCTTATAGGAATGTTCACAAAAGCTTTATTAGTAGTAGCCCTGAACTACAAACAGCTTAGGCATCTACTGCTGAGGAAATGAAAAAACAAACTGTGGTCTTTTCATACGATGACGTTTCATTCTGATATATCAAAAAAATTATGGATACGTGCAACAACAGGAAGGATTCTCAAAACATTTTGCTGAATGAAAGAAATCTTACACAAAAGTTTTTATTGTATGAATCCATTTATATGAAGTTCTAGAACAGACAAAAGTATGGTAGAAAAAAATTAGTGGTTCGTTTTAGAATGGAGATAGAACGACAGATGGAATAGGAAGAGACGTGAAGGAACTTTCTGGAGTGACAGTAACATTGTATATCTTGATGGGGGTTTGGGTTATACATTTGTATGCATTTATCAAAACTCAGTAAATACATGTGTATACGTGTGTATATTAATAAGATATATACATTGTTAATATACATACACACACATATTTTTTTTTTTAAATGTTTTTATTTATTTTTGAGACAAAGAGAGACAGAGCATGAGCAGGGAGGGGCAGAGAGAGAGGGAGACACAGAATCCGAAACGGGCTCCAGGCTCTGAGCTGTCAGCACAGAGCCCGATGCGGGGCTCGAACTCACAGACGGTGAGATCGTGACCTGAGCCGAAGTCGGACGCCCAACCGACTGAGCCACCCAGGCACCCCATATTTTTGTGTGTATGTGAGATTTTATCCTTGTTAGAAATTATGCTATGATAGGACTGGTGGGGCAAGAGATTTAGAATCCAGTCCATGCTCAGCCATGAATTCGTTGAGTGACTTCAGGCAAATTACTCGCTCTGGGCCTCAACTTCGTCTGTAAAAATGAGACAAAACTAGATACATACTCTCCTACTTCTACTTTCAAAACCAAAATTTTACAATTCTAAGACTACAATGCTAAATTCACAGTCCAAGAACTAAAAATAATAGATTTCTTTTAAGTCTTAAAAATTTTTTTAATTATCAGTTCTGTAAATGTGCTATAAAAAACAAAATACATTTTTTAATCAGGAACATTTTGTCCATGAATTAAATAAAAATCTTTTGTGTACAAAGTTCTCTCACATATCATAGACACAACCACCTAATCAGAAATCATATAAGTTACTCACAATTTAATATCCTCTAGAACATTTTTTGACTGTGCTGATCCCAGAAAACAAGCTGGAATGTTGGACATTCTATAAGAAGAAAAACAAATATTCTGGAGTCATGTACACACTACAAATATCAACTTAATTCTTAAGGAATAAAGAAACAATGATGAACAATCCTCTTTGCAATCTTCATTCTTTTTATAACTCACTGATTTAATAAACAAATTCCTTCGAAGGCCATATGAGAAAGCAAGTTGTTAAGGCAGGTTTTTCAAAAAGATTGTAAGCTCAAGTTAAAGAGGTTTAAAATGTTTCTGTCACTTAAAACTATACTTCCATGTATACACTTCATATCAAGCTAAAGAGTAAGGGTAACCAAAAGAGAAAAGACTTTTGAGATATGGATGTAAACTGGCTTAGAGTTTGCCGTTACACAAATTTTTACTGGGGTCATCTGGTAGTCTTGGATTTTAGAGAACTCAAGAAAGAAGGTAAGTCCTTCCACCAAAGGGTCATGTATCACTAATAAAGATAGAGCAACACTCACAGAAATGTGTTACTGGGAACTAGATTTTAACATACAGGATAGATTACATGTTTCCTTCATGGAAGAAAAAGAAAACATTACTGACTGAAGCTGGAGCACTTGGTCTTCCATCAAAGAAATAAGAGGAGAGATGACAAGGCCAATCTTGCCTAAATACACAGGTGGGAACTGGAAGCACAAACTCTTTCCATATCCTGGAAATAAAAATAATACACTGATAGAAATAAAAATAAAGACTTGGTACTTTGATTTCTTCTTACAACATAGTTGGCTGAGATGAACCACTAACATTTTATCCTCTTATCCTCCTAACAGCTAATTCGTGCATAAATGTGAGCATCTAATCTCAGATCCCTCTCTTCTGAATTTTAAATCATTTGCATTTGTATTTATATTTTGAGAGTACAGTGAAAGATTACACCCTTGAAAACCTTTAAGTTTTATATTTTAGAGGACTACATTATTGCTTGAGTACAGCTTACCAGTTGCCATCACAACAACATTATCTCTTCTTTCTTCCAGTACAGAATGAATCACCTTCCACTGAACCCTGCAGGGTAAAAAGCAAAAGGCTATTTTGTTTTACTAACAAAAAACCCAAGGACAAGTTGAAACCTGTTTAATTTTTTCGCTACCTCCAACAGAATTTGTTCTACATTTTTGAGTTTCAATACAAAAAATGTATAAACCCTGGAACTTTAAAACAAAGAGTCCCATGTGATCAAGCTCCCAATCAAGCTGATTTCACAGTTACGAGTTTCAATTGGTATATGCATTAAATTTCATTACATATATCAAAACTATAAAATAAATTCTAAGTTTCATACCAGAAATCCAATAGAATCATCATTGATTTAAAATAAATAAAAGAAATGCTCCAGGGGCAAGGACTGCCTGAGAAGGGAAATGAGGGAACTTTCTGGAATGACTTTAATGTTCCGTATTTGACCAAAGGCTTAGGCTGGTTTGACCATCTCCTCGTATGTAAATTTTACATCAAAGAAATAAATCATAAATATATAGCTATAATGATTTATACGCTGAAGTACTTAAGGAGATGTGTAATGGTGTCCACAATTTACCTTGAAATGCATTTTTAAAATTGGATAGATTAAGGAATGGATAGAGAGGTGACAGATGAATACATGATAAAGCAAGGATAGTAAAATGTTGAATATACAGGTATTCATAGTAAAAAAAATTCTTTCAACTTTACACTATCTTTGAAACTTTTTAAATAAAATACTGAGGGAAAAATCAATAGGCAAGGTGATCTTCTGATGTGCTGATAATGACCTATTTTTTCTTATGTGAGTGCTGGTTACACAGGGTGCCTAGTTTGTGAAAATTCATTCATCTGTACATTCATGTGCACTCTTCTGTATGTAGGACATAGTTTAATAAAAAAAACATTTAAGATCAAAGAAAAAGGGAAAGAAATGTCTCCATGGGTTAAATTTTAAATTCCCAGAATAGGAAAAATCCAGTCTAGATTTTTACATTCTTATTAATTTACTTGTTCTTCATCTCATTTTTATTCATCTCCTTTTAATACTTATAAATGTGCCCCTTAGACATAAATACATTTGAATACATTAAAACTGGTAAGATTATCACTGTTCTTCCAACTGTTGTCTTATGAATTTCTATTATATGAGCATGCTTTGGACAGTAAGATGTACAAAACAGACACACAGATATTTATTTAATGAAAAACAAGTCAGTGTTAAGTTAGATTAATTTATTGATGTATTTAAACTAATTTCTACACAGAATTCTCTAGGGTAAAGAAAACCATTTTCCTCTCTTACAAAAACAATTCGCAGATATGAATTTTATATAAATATTATTTTAAAATAACTTTGTAATCACAGGAAATACAGTGTGGAATATATAAACTACAGTGAAGTTGTGCTATTACTATTATACGGATGGACTATTTGCCATTTTTCCTTTGTGTAAAAAATTATGAATATGCAATTTAATTAGGAGAGATTATACTCACGGTTTAAAACTTGAATGGCCAAAGTACTTCTTGAGGAAATTAATTTGCATTTCATTAGGTCCTGGTAATGAAGGGTCTTAAAATAAAAGTAAAATGGCATTTACGTTAAAATACAAGTGATAGGGAATAAAAATTTTTATTTCATTGGCTTCTTTTAAAGAATTTGGTGAGGGGTGCGTGTGTGGCTCGGTCAGTTAGGCGTCTGACTTTGGCTCAGGTCATGATCTCACAGTTGAGTTTGAGCCATGCATCAGGCTCTGTGCTGACACAGCCTGGAGCCTGCTTTGGATTCTGTGTTTCTTCCTCACTCTCTACCCCTCCCCTGTGCGCTCGCTCTCTCTCTCTCTCTCTCTCTCTCTCTCTCAAAAAATGTTCTTTTTTTAAAGAATACAGTGATAAATAACAAAGATTACTGTTTCCTGTCTTTTAAATCCAACTAATTTGGCCCTCTGAATACTAGTCATGACTCCAGTTACACACTTTGATTATTACCTAATACCAAGGATTAGAACTGTGTTGTTCTACTACAAAGTGGTTCACATTTTGCCAACACTATAAGAAAACAATGTTTTGGAATTTGCTACAGTTCTAAAACCTAACATGCAGACCCAGCCACGGCAAGCAATATACCAATGCAAATGTCATAATACAACCAACCTTCAATTAATAGTAATCAGAAATTAAATGGTCACAAATAAAATCCAGAGATAAAATTAAATCTTATTTTAGTTACCACTCCACCAAATCTTTGGCCAAAATTTTAACTGCCTAGCACAATGGAGTTACATTAACTTTTACTCAACTGATTTTTATTTTCTATTCAGGTTGAACAGTTCATGAGTGGCCAAGAGCTAAGTATCAAGACCATTTACCTATAAACAAATGAAAACTTATTATTATACTTCTCAGCTTTAACAATTCCAAATAGAGAACTAAATTGATTTGAAGATACTATGCCTTGATTTAATACAAGAAAACAAACAGAACAACACTTTCTTTACCATCTTCATATACTTTCCACCTACAATATTTATGTTAATTTTCCTACATTATAACATTGATGAATCTAACTCTAGAGAGTGTTCTACTTCACGAGAAGACCCCATGGTTTGCCATAATGAATTCTGCTACTTAACGCTTGAATAACAAGAGGTCATTTCATGGATTCCTTATGATAGTTGGCATACACAGTATGAAAATTAGTCTGTTTTGCAGTCTGACATTGTGCCACTTGCTTTAAGTAATAAATTCCTGAATAACAGAAACTATATCTACGTCTTCAACGATAATGTTTAATATAAGTAATTAAGGATTCTTATTAATGATATCCTATTAATTTCTTGAATATAAAATATATTTCTTGAATAATATATAATATATATATATATTACAATGTGCGCCAAATAACACACACATCACATCACATCACATCACCATATGCGCCAAATAACACAACATTTCTATTATGACACTTTTGTTAAAAGTAAGAATTATGCTTTATAAAGACCAAAGCACTAAGGGACTTAATAACAAGTTTTTAGGACCTTATTAATTATATGCCACAAGATCCTTGGCTCCAAAGTGTTTAAAAACTGGACCCTAAATTAGAGTCAGCGGTAGGTATCAGAGGTGAGTCACTGCAAACATATTACAGCGCATACCTTCATCATCTCCTTCAATAGTTTCAAACTCATCTTCATCATCTTCAAAAGGAACATCCAGATTTCTGTCCATTTTTGTGCCTTTTGAATGAATTGAATCTGCCGTGCCACTATTTAGATTTTCTAAAGACTGGAAGTTTAAAAGAAACCTTAGAAGCAAAACCATTGACAGTGTCGTATCTTTTTCACCAAACACAAAAGGAGTATTATTAACAGAACCTACAATTTTGTTCAAAGCTAACAGATGTGCAACCACTCTCACAAAAGAACATGTGTGCTCTGGTTTAAATATGTACTCAAGAGTGGTTTGTAAGGCACAAGGCCAAAGATGGAATACTTCCAGCATAAACAGGGTTCATTAATAGCATATAATGAACTGCCTATGGGGAAAGTTACCAAAATTTGAATAAAATTTGAATTTAAAACTTTTCTTCTTGGGGGCGCCTGGTGGCTCAGTCCATTAAGCGTCCAACTTTGGCTCAGGTCATGATCTCACGGTCCGGGAGTTTGAGCCCCACTCCAGGCTCTGTGCTGACAGCTCAGAGCCTGGAGCCCGCTTCAGATCCTGTGTCTCCCTCTCTCTGACCCTCCCCCATTCATGTTCTGTCTCTGTCTCAAAAATAAATAAACATTAAAAAAAATTTTTTTTTTTTAACTTTTCTTCTTGGGGCGCCTGGGTGGCTCAGTTGGTTAAGCAAACAACTCTTGATTTCCGCCCTGGTCATGATCTCACGGTTTGTGGGATCCCAGGCTTCATACTTGGGATTCTCTCTCCCTCTCTCTCTCTCAAAATAAATAAATGAAGTTTAAAAAAAACTTTAAACTTTTTTTTCCTTTATCATATTTCAATGTTTTCAATTGCCAAGAGGTAAATGCAGGTTTGACTGTTATTTTATGAGTTTCTCCATATCATGTGTCAGCATAACATTTAAACAATAAACAAATAATAAATGTATTTTTTGTGAATTATGTGAATGTGTTTATGTGAATTGTGAAAACAACAATAAAATATTGTAATAATTTTAGGAAAGGAATATTACAAATGTGAAATAAAGCTATGCTTTATTTTGGCTTGACAATATTGGATTTTCTCCCCTAAATGTAGATTATCTATTTAAAGAATGTAGGATATTTCAAAATTGTTTCATCTATATGGGTTTTTTTTGTTGTTTTTTGTTTGTTTGTTTTTTACTGAGAAGTGACAGGAAGAATTGTTAAACCACAGTTCTCATTTTCTCTTTTTATTAAACCGTCCACTTAATATATTTGACTTCAATAGCTTTTTTTTAAATTTTTTTTTTTTTAACGTTTACTTATTTTTGAGACAGAGAGAGACAGAGCATGAACGGGGTAGGGTCAGAGAGAGGGAGACACAGAATCCGAAACAGGCTCCAGGCTCTGAGCTGTCAGCACAGAGCCCGATGCGGGGCTCGAACTCACGGACCGCGAGATCATGACCTGAGCCAAAGTCGGCCGCTTAACCGACTGAACCACCCAGGCGCCCCGTTTAATAGCTTTTTTAAAAGTGTATTCATTTCAGGCCTGGAAAAGAAAGAGTGATTCTGTTCCCGATTCTTCATTCAAGTCAACAAATACGCTTAGAAAAGCATTCTGAAAATAAAGTTCTCTCATATGTGCATCCAGATTGCCTTCTAAGAGGTTCAATATACAATGTAAGATTGTGGAAGTCTGCAAGTGTCCTCCAAATGCACTACTTGAACAGCATTCTACAGAGAAATGGTTAATCAATAAAGGAGTACGATTTAGTATTTACATTCTATTATTGCTATTAGCTAATATTTATTAAACACTTAAGAAATGTCAGGCTCTGTACTAAGCTCTTCACAAATGACACCTTAAATAATAGTTACAGCTGTTAACTGAGTACCAAAAAGACTAAGAAACTTGCCCAAAGTCACACAGCAAATAAATGGAGAAGCTGGGATTCGAACCCACATCTAAATTCAGAATCCAAAAAAAATTAAGTTAACTAATTAATTAATTCAGAATCCACATTCCCAGTCACTACCCACTACTCTGGCTCAAAACTAAAGAATCAGGACCCTAAACTCATTTCATTAAAAAGAAAAAAAATCACATCAACCTAAAGATGAGGAATAAAAGGTACACATTATGATGAGCTTGTGTGTTTTTCTTCATTTTCAATTAATTTGGATAAATTTAAGCTTTGCTTTCTTCTTGTCCATCCCTAGTTCATTCCTGACAAAGAAACTGGAGGTTGGGTGAAGTGATGGAAAACAGACTTATAAAATAGTATTTTCAACTGTGATAATAAGATAGGGGTAGATGAAACAACTTAAAACATTACAAAATTATATGTAATAACTATATCCATAGTAAATAAGACTTTTTCAAAGCAAGTGAAGAACAATACTGAATGTATAACAACAGAACTTCCAAATCAAAGGGGATACACATAGATGGGAAGAAAAAGAAACCTATTTCAATAGCAGAGGGCGAAACTGCTACCCATTTTCCAGGAAAAGATTTAAAAGAAGTGACCTGGGAGAAATATGTTTTCTAATATGTAAAAATTAGCATACTACTAAAACATTATAAAGATGTAAAGAAATATGAAATGGAAAACAAAATCTAGGGGCGCCTGGGTGGCTCAGTCGGTTACGTCTGACTTCAGCTCAGGTCATGATCTTGTGATCCGTGAGTTCGAGCCCCGCATCAGGCTCTGTGCTGACAGCTCAGAGCCTGGAACCTGCTTCTGATTCTGTGTCTCCCTCTCTCTCTGCCCCTTCCCCGCTCACGCTATCTCTCTGTCTCTCAATAATAAATAAATAAATGTTTAAAAAAATTAAAAAAAAAACAACAAAAACAAAATCTAATGATTATGTAATTGACAGTAATCACACTATGGGAGGACATTTAGAATTAGGTAATATTTTACTTAATTAAATTCCCTTTTTAAGGAACTGGAAGCAAATTTCCATAATTTCAAACATACCTTAATCATCTCTAGTTCTAAATCTTCATCACTTTCAATTACATAAGATAGATCCTCTTCATTATCCTTGGGAAATAAATCCTTTAAAAAAAATAGTATTTCAAACATTAATTTTCCAATGTAATTGACTCAATATCCTGTTTTCTACAAAATAAAGTTACTATACATGAGATATCTTTAGACAACTTTCTCTTCTTCTCCAGTAGATAAATTTATAATACATATTTATATGTTTATATGACACACAGATAGAAAAGGAGAGAGGGTGGTAAGGAAGAAGAGAAAGAGGGAGGAATAAATAGATGCAAAGAAACAAAGAACCAAAGAAAAGGAGAATGAAGGAAATATAACTGGAAAGATAGACAAGACAGACAGACTGACTTGAAATAAAACCCCCTACAAGCTAAAAGTGAGTACAAAGTGACAAGTTCGACAATGGTTAAACAATATCAAACTGTGTTTCCCCACTTGAGTACAAGAACCTTACAATGTTGAAAAATTCTATTATATTCCATTCCATTCCATTCCATTCCATTCCATTCCATTCCATTCTATTCTATTCTATTCCAGGAACAACAGGTGTTCTTTTATATCTACTGATTTTAGGAGCTCACAAAAAAGCTGCTATGACTGTAATAATACCTTTAGATTGATCACTTTTACAAACAGTACCTACATATTTGAAAAACAGTATCAGATGTTATTTATTCAGATATTGCAAAGGTTCAGATATGAGGAAACTTTACAATTTGGCAATCCCCAGGAAGCAAGGGTCCAACAGCATGGGAACCTGCACAAAAAAAATGTAGGACCCAAAAAAAGTCCAATCTTTAAATCGAAAGTAGGAAAAGGAAGTCTAGCCATAATTAACCTGTAAAAATTAAGCCTTCAAAAAGGATTTTAAAGTAAGTTTTATAGAAAGAGAAAAAAATTCTTTTACTATTATTTTACCCTTTAAAAAAATTTTTTTTCAACGTTTTTTATTTATTTTTGGGACAGAGAGAGACAGAGCATGAACGGGGGAGGGGCAGAGAGAGAGGGAGACACAGAATCGGAAACAGGCTCCAGGCTCCGAGCCATCAGCCCAGAGCCTGACGCGGGGCTCGAACTCACGGACCGCGAGATCGTGACCTGGCTGAAGTCGGACGCTCAACCGACTGCGCCATCCAGGCGCCCCTATTTTACCCTTTTAAATAGGGTCTTTAATGAATAAAGAAAAAAATTGCTAATGGTTATTACACAATAAGAATGGCAATAATTGGGGTAAAAGATGGCAGTGAGATCATTAAATTTTGATCATTCTATATCATTTTATGAAACCTATCATCTTAAAATGTATACCTAATAAGAAATTTCCAAAAGGTTAAAGGTTGATGTAGCCATTAGCAAAATATATTTCCTAAAAGGGGAATATGTTTTACAAGTGGTTGGGGTGAGAATAGCTTGAAAATCTTTTTTTACTTTTTTAATTTTTTTTTTTTTTTTTTTTTTTTTTTTTTTTGAGAGACAGCAAGCACGTGCGTGCACATGAAAAGGGCAGGGACAGAGGGAGAGGAAGAGAGAGAATCTTAAGCAGACTCCATGCCCAGCACAGAGTCTCACGCCAGGTTTGATCTCACAACCATGAGATCACAAGCTGTGCTGAAATCAAGAGTTGAACACTTAACCAACTGAGCCACCCAGGTGCCCCTTGAAAATCATTTTAAAATAAAACACATTAATATGTAGGTAGAAGTGATTACTAATATAGTTACCAAACAGAGAATTTCTCAAATACTAAGATTTTGATTGCCATTAGAAAACTGAAAAGGGAAATAACCTTATTATATGACTTTCAAATTTAATTTTAAAAACGTAAAACTTGGGGTGCCTGGGTGGCTCAGTCGGTTAAGTGTCCGACTTCGGCTCAGGTCACAATCTCGCAGTATGTGAGTTCGAGACCCGCGCTGGGCTCTGTGCTGACTGCTCAGAGCCTGGAGCCTGTTTCAGATTCTGTGTCTCCCTCTCTCTCTGACCCTCCCCCGTTCCTGCTCTGTCTCTCTCTGTCTCAAAAATAAACGTTAAAATAAATAAATAAATAAAAATAAATAAATAAATAAAAAATAAAAACGTAAAACTTCATTATTGCAAAATAAAATGTATAAAATTCTACCAAATATGGACATCATAGGTAATTTTCTAAACTAAGGAAAAACAAATGAGACAAAAGTATAGGCTATATGATGTCTGTTTTTATGGTTTGTCTTTACAATAAAAGAAACACAAAGATTTTTCTAATACAACCTCATTATTTCAAAAAATATCCTTAACTTAGCCAGGAGAAAAACATTACCTCACAAATTAAACTAATAAAATCAGAACATAATAAGAAATCTAAACATTAAATTGACAGAGAATATAGAAGTTTAACAATCTATTAAGAAAAAAACAGGTCAAGACTCTCTGGATGCCAGGAAAGGGTAGTGTCAGGCAAAAATATCAGTTTGTTAGAAACCCTCTTACAACAGCAAGTAAAGAAAATCTGTATAAGGAAATAAAACTACTTCCAAAGCAAATTTGGAAGAGTAAACACTAGTAGGTATATAGGAATTCCACAAAAAAAAAAAAAAAAAAAAAACACAAAAAACAAAAAAACCCAGAGTTATCTATTATATAAAAATCAGGAGAAATGCTAAAATAGCAAAGTACAATGAATGTGTACTGACACTTTAAAATCTTTTCATTGTAAGACCGTAAGTTGCTGCTTATTAGACTCAGTCAAAGCAGCAAACTAGAGCTCACGTGTCAAATTCAGCCCACTTTTTGTTTTTGTTAGTAAATTTTTACTTGAATGCAAACAAGCTCATTTGTTTACATTTGTCTATAGTTGCTCTCACATTAAATTGGCAGAACTGAACAGTTAGGAACCGTGTGGTCTGCAAAGCCTAAAATGTTCACTATCTGCCCTTTTACAGAAAAACATCAGCGAACCCCTAGTAGTGAATGACAATTGTTTTCTCTTTTTTTTTAGTACCTCAGGAGATTTGCAAGTAACATCACTAAGAACTTTTTCCTGAGCCTGCTGCTCCAAAATCTGTAGTTCATATTCTGTAATATCTAACGAGTGCAAACAAATTCTTTCTGTGTTCTCTCTCAACTTATTGTCTTCTTCTAATACATCTTCAAGCCCCTCTTCTCTTTGTTTTACTTCATTTCCAAGTACATTTTCCTCATCATGTTTAATTAAATCAAGTGCTGTGTCCCACGTCTCATCTTTAACTTTAGTAAAACTTTCATGTTCTCTAATTTGTTTCTGTTGTACTCCATCAGCAGTTGGATTTTCCAATGGTGATAAGTGAAAATTAGCACTGGGCCTCAGTTCAGTCTCAGTTGAACCAAATATCGTCTTCCTTAATGAATACAGATTTTCTGAAATATCATTTAATAGTGTAGAAATCCTAAAAAAAATTAAGAAAGGGTAATTCAACTTTAACTGTAATTATGAACACAAGTCATAATGCTTTTTAGTAAGTACAAGCTTTCTAGCCTGACCTTCACTTAAAAGACAAATTGATTTAAAATTATTCTTCATTCCCTAATAACCACTATATGCTTATGGCTGTGGGTTACTCTCTAGTACTGTAAGACACTTCTGTATTTAACTTGTACACGTACTAAGCATATATGCTAATATGCTTGTTGGCTTGTAGGCTTACTAGTGTCAGTAGCGTTTAGTCCCAAACTAATTATTTATGCCAGTTACACTTTTTGTGGCAATTAATTTAAATATAAGTCAAATCGATGATACATGACCACCAAAAAAAAATTTGTTTTAAGTTGAACATGCTGAAAGACTCAGCAAATTTCCTTTTTTATAAAAAAAGTTCTGATTAACTATAGTCAAAACAACCAAAAAAGTTTGGAGGAAAAATCTTAAAAACTCCTAGGACTCTGCATTCAGATTGTTTCAAGTGTCTTAAGTTTTCACTCCTAATTTTAAAGAAACTAAAACTAGAAATTGCAAATGATACAAAACGGGCATGAGTTAAAAAAGAAACTCCAAAGAGCAGTCCTATATTTAATGAAAAAGCCATGATAAATATAAAAAGACTGAGAAACAAATATATACTAATATGTTAAATTAAAAGAAAATTTTTATGATCCTACATTTTAACTAACTTTTTCAATTTGCTGATCAATTACTAGTCCCAACAGTAACACATAAGAGTGTTTATGTTATAATTCAAAAATGATGCTGTTTAGCATAGTCAATAATCACAAAACTAGAATATATTCTTTGGAATAAGAAAAAAACTTCCCATCAGTGGACAAATAAGAAAATATGGAGAGGCTGTATGTGAATAAATATGATATGAATTTTTTTTAAGTTTATTTATTTTGAGAGAGAGCATGAGCAGGGGAGAGACAGAGAGAAGGAGAGAGAGAGAATCCCAAGCAGACTCCACACCACCAGCATGGACCTGATGGGGGCTTGAACTCATGAACCAAGAGATCATGACCTGAGCTGAAACCAAGAGTTGGACACTTAACCAACTGACCCATCCAGGTGCCCCATGATAAGAAATTCTTAACTCGTTAATTATAGTTGCTAATAATAGCATTTTAACTAAGTGACTTTAAACATCTATTTATAACCAAACCTGCAAAGGAAAACCACTGCTAGAGTGTAAATTTTTTTTTAATGTTTATTTACTTTTGAGAGCGAGAGAGAGAGAGAAAGCAAGTGTGAGCAGAGGAGGGGCAGAGAGAAGGAGAGGGAAACACAAAATCCGAAGTAGGCTCCAGGCTCTGAGCTGTCAGCATAGAGCCCGACACAGGGCTCAAACTCACGAACCGTGAGATCATGACCTGAGCCAAAGTTGGATGCTTAACCAACCAAGTCACCCAGGATCCCTTAGCGTGTAAAATGAGACACACTATCTTGTCTGTTGGTAATAGGGTTTATTAAAACAATTTTTAGTTACTTCATAAAAGTGGAAGTTAGGGGGAGAAAAGAGAATATGATAAGCAAAGAGACATTTTTACTATTTAGTTAACAATTTTGTTTAGCTCTTCTAATTCTTCTGTATCGAAATTAATACTTAATAACATCTGACATGACTTTTAAAGTTTTATATTGATGATTCGAATAAAAATTTGATCATTTATGGGAATAAACTATCAAAAATGCTGAGTTGTTTCATGATTTTTTCCCATGCTAAAAATAGCACCAAAGTTGGGCTCAAGCTTAAGTTGACAAATCTACATCAATACAAACAAAATCAAAATTAAATTCAAAACCTAAAAACTCACTAATTCTAACATTCTAAAATTGTTCAAATCTTATGGAGAACAGTTAGCATTATACTTAGGTATTCAAATATAAGAACCACACATTAATAGTTTAGGAGAAACAGATATGTGACATCATTACATTGTTAAATGCATGGTAATGTTGTAACATATAAATACAGCAACAGTGACATACAGACTGACAAGACTGTAAGAGCTTATTTATTCTGTGCTAACATCAGAGGATGACATGCCTCACGTGAGGTAACTATTTAACAAATATCAAAGGCTATCTTCTTCAGTAAGGCATAATATACTTTTCCTTCTCTCTTGGAATTGTTATTATGCATATTAGTAGCCTACAGAAAACATCAGCACCCAAAAGAATGCCAAGGACAGGACAGCAACACAAGAGATGTATAATGAATTTAAATCAACAGCTAAGAAGTATTGTACAATCCAATACCTTCCAGGTTCACTGAAGCATAAAACTATCCCCTTCTCTAACACACCTCAATTGACTCTACTTTTAAAGTTCTCACTTCTAATTTTTATAGTTTTTTCCACTCTTTCACAGATTGCCACCTTTAACTTCCAGGTGTGGTCATGTGCACACCCTTCCTTATCCATGCCTGGTTTTCACTTTAACTGGATATCCAAGCTTATCAAACTGTATCTATAAACAAAAAGCAAATAGGTTCTGAATGGGTTTCATCCACTATGTACTTCAGTGAGTTTGAATTCATGCTTAGGGCATGTATTTTCGCATTCAGAGGCCTTTTTTGCTCCCCCTTGGTTCTAATGTGTAATTTGGTAAGTTAGGTATTATGCAGACTTCTCACAAAGAACCTGAAATAAGAAATTTAACTAGTCCTTGTTTGACACTGAAACTTGACAAGATCTTTCTTTACTAAAGATGAATCCAGTATTTCCTATTCTCAAGTTTTAAGAACACTTATATAGCTTTGTTATTACAAAGCAAAGCATTAATGAGACATAATCTACATTTAATAGACAGTCTAACTGCTGGAACAAAAATCTGGAATACGTGTAAATACCATGTAAACAGTGACTATTTTTCTTTCATGGAGGGAAAAATGTAAAATTGAATATGAAATGGCTCTACTGGTACCTGTCCCCATTTGACAGTCAGTCTTTCAGAAATTCTCAGTTACATAAAAACCACTAAAACAAACTAGGGGGAAAAAGGACTTTGAAAAAGATCTGATTCTCTGTATCATATTTTGAAATATCACAGTCAACATATATCACAAATCTCATCCCCCAAAAATACATGAACATTGCATTTTGTCAAAATCAGAATTCTATTTCAACAAACTGCTGACATTCGTACAAAGTATTTTTGCCTCAATATTGTATTACTACATTGTAATCATTCCATGTTCAAGAGTATTCCTGATTTTAGAGGAGTCATTCAGCAATTAAGGCTCCCGCAAGGCCTAGTCCCTGAAAGAGTCAGCTACAAGGCACCAGTAATCCAACCTCTATTAATCCAAATATCTCAAATTATCTAGGGCTTTAGCTATAAAATTACATTTAAAATCTGAATGCCTCTTGTTCTAACAGTGTCCTGATTAGGTAGAATTCCTATTTAATAATCAGATAAAAAAACCAGAAAAATGAAGCTACTAAATATAAAAAGTGTTTTTATTTATACATTTTAGGTGACCAAACTGTAAATATAATTAAATGAGAGATGCCCATAAACACAAGAAAAAGACAACATTGAATCTAAAATATTTTCCTTTCTGTGAACTTCGGAATTTTATTTTACTTTGTTTCATAAAACATCCTACAGAGCAGACAGAAAAGCCTTAAGCTTTTGATCTGCAATGTAACAACTGGAAAGGTATTTCTCAAATTTACACATCAGTCCGTGTATATTTCTATGAATCAAGCAAATTGCTATGACTCTACCTTAATGAAAAGTAATTCTTTATAAATAGGAATATACAGTAAGAACAAACACAATTGGTAAAAACAGGTAATATTTAACCTCTGTGGATCTTCCAATTTTTTCAAAGTGTCAGGAAGACGCTTAGCCAGATCCATCATATCCTCAGATACTGAAATCAGTTGTTTCTTCACATCACTAGATAGCATTTCTTCCTCTGGAAAAAAACAATCAACGTCACTTTTCAAACCACAAAGCAGGGCTCACGTTTTCCTTTTCTTTCTGTAAGTGAGTTCCAACAAAAGGACTTCCTTATCCTATCTCCACATCACCTTAGTCACTTTACGTCCCTTTCAAACTTTTACTAAAATTTTAAATAAATTTCAAATGATCTGTATTCATACATATTACAACCAGTGGTTATCAACCTAATCAGAAGACGGTGGAAATGAGAATCTGAACCCATCTACATTATTTCAAGATCGGAAATCAGCATAACATCACTTGGGCTGTTACTTACGAAAAATAGTTTGGTAAACATAACCTTGGCCAACAGCCATTCCTCACTTCCCTAGTTATTAGGACCAAAATAAAATACAAGCCTTTCCAATCAGCAATCATCTTCCAAACCCTCAGCTTCATTCTGTCTGGTGCATCGTTCCCCATCCACACCACACCTGCCCTCCTTTCCAAGCCCTTCCCCTGCTTAGAATTTCTTACACTTCCTCACCGTCTTCTCTTGTCCTTCAAAAGTCCAGCTCCTCTGAGGCATGTGACATGGGATTATACCATCTGCTAGTCCTGCTTGCTGCACCTTGTAACCTCAAAATCACAACCTTTCATTCACTGAAGGTTTTACTGCCTGGCTCACTGTCTTTCCCTTTACTACGACTCCTGTGGTCATTCCTAGTGATTTTACCACTCACAGATGCTCCGCCTAAAAGGGTGGCCTTCTCAGTGCTTTGATCCTTCCGTTTCCAACAATCTTTTCCTCAGCTGACCTCAGCCACCTATTCCTATAGTCATTTGACCTTATAATTGCCAATAAAGTCACTACTTCCAAACTTTAATTGTAAGCATTCCACCCTCCAAACACCAGCATGCTGGCTTTCTTTCTAAAATGCCTTCCTCAATATAACAGTTCTTTCACACTTTCAGAACGAAAATTTCCTTACACACCTATCCTTCCCACATCCACTCCCCACCATGTCTTTTTTTCCTTTCTTACCCATTTTCTAGTAATCATTCCCCTGTTTGGACTCTCCCCTCTTTTGCTCCTTCCTCCCTCCATGGTACTTATGTAGGAAAGCTCGTACCCTAATTAAAACCAGCTTTTTTTAACCTACTGGATGCCTATACTCAAAGAGTTTAATATAATGAAAATAAAACCCAGCCATGATGACTCAGCTTGCTTTAAATTCTTAACACAGATCTCCACTGAAGTAATGACTGTTAATTATTCTACATTTCCCACTCTCCCACTATCACGATGACCATTTCATACCTCTTTCTTTCTCTCCAAGCCTCCAACACCTGCTTGCCCCTCCTTTCATTCGGGGAACAACTTCACCTCTCACTACGCTAAGAAAATGCAAAAAGAAAACTATCTCATCTGCCCACCCCCAATCTGCTAATGAGTCTGCATTCATAGAACTTCTCTCATTTACAGCAAAATTCCATGAAAGTGTTGTCCATACGCACTGTCTCAAACCTTCTACTCCCATTTTCTCTTAATCTGTCTCCAACCAAGCCTTCACCCCCACCCATGCAGCACAGCTGCTTTGGGAAAGGTTACCCACGGTCCCCACACTGTCAAATCTAATTGTTGGGTCTAGTTCCACATCTCCCCCAAATACTCAGAGGTATTTAAAACAGCTGATAATTTCTTCTTCCTTATAAACATATTCCTCACTTGCCTTCCGAACACTACACCTGTTTCCCTCTGTCCTTCACTGCTGCCCCTTCTCAGGTCCTCTTTGCTGCACTCTCCTCCTCTTCCTGATCTCTAAATGTGGGTGTGCCCCTGACATCAATACTTGGGCTTTCTCTCTATTCACTCTCTATTTCATCTCATCTTGTTTCACTGCTTTATTTATTTTTTAATGTTTTTATTTATTTTTGAGACAGAGCATGAGCAGGGAAGGGGCAGAGAGAGGGGGAGACACAGAATCCGAAGCAGGCTCCAAGTTGTCAGCACAGAGCCTGACACGGGGCTCGAACTCACAGAGTGTGAGCTCATGACCTGAGCTGAAGTTGAAGGCTTAACTGACTGAGCCACCCAGGCACTCCTCGTTGCACTGCTTTAACTACCATCTGTACCTTGATGATTCCCAAAGTCATATCTCCAACCTCACCCTTCCCCCTGAACTCGAGTCACACTTCCAAGTACAATGTTCTTGGGTATCAATAAGCATCTAAAATGTAGCATATCCAAAACCGTAACCTGGATTTTTCTCGCCCAAGCTCATTCTTCCTATGACCTTCCTATCATAACTGATCCTTCCATTCACTCAGCTGATCCAACCAAAATATCTTAATTGTCCTCTCAGTCTCTACAATTCACCCCTTACAGAGAATTCATCGGCAAATCCTTCACAATATATACCTTCAAAACATATACACAACCTACCACTTCCCACTATCTCTACTGCTACCAGCCTAACCCAAACAATTAATTGTCATCTCTTGCTGGGACTATTATAGTAGCCTAATAGACTTCCCTACCTAATCACTTGCCCTCTTACAGCAGCCAAAAAAAAAAAAAAAAAAAAGAAAGAAAGAAAGAAAAAAAAAAATCCTTTTAAATTAAAATTTAAGCATATCATTCTCCTGTCCCAAATCCTCTTGGGTTTCCCATCATTCTACTTTGTATTTACCTTAATAAAATATGCATTCATCACCTATAAGGACCTAAATGATCTGGCCCAAGCTACTTTTCTAGCCTCACTTTCTACCACTCTCACCCTTACGCATTTTGCTACAGTTATCCTCATTGGTCCTTTTTTTTTTTTTTTTTTTTGAGAGAGAGAGAGAGGGTGCAAGTAAGTGAGGAGCAGAGAGACAAAAAGAGAGAGAGGGAGAATCTCATGAGGGGCAGAGAGAGAGAGAGAAGCGGGCCTCACCCAGGGCTAGTGTTTTACCCAAAGCAGGGCTCACATTCACCTGAAGCGGGGCACAAGCTCACCCGAAGCAGGGCTCAAGCTCACGGGATGTGGAACTTGAACTCACAAACTGTGAGATCAGGACCTGAGCCAAACTCAGATGCTTAACGACAACATATACTTGTTGCTCCTTAAATAAGGCAAGCAATCACCCTCAGACACTCAGCTCTTCCTCCGAAGACTGCTACATTCTTCCCTCAGATATCCACATGGCTCATTCCCTCATTTCTGTGAAATGAAGTGAAGCACTTGTCTCCTGTGTTCAATGCATTTTCCCACCAACCGAAACTATACCTGACCCATGATAAACACCCATCAAATATGTGATATGAATGAATATCCCCTTTCCAAACCAGTCTAAAAAAAAGTTGTTTACACATGCTTTCTCATGTTTCTTAGCTCTAATAAGTCCTCTATCATGTTCATATGATTTCCATTCACATCATTCTGCTCATGCTATGGTTTAGCACTTCCTTGTTACCAAAGCCTGGGGACCCTTTTCTGTTTTAGTAGCACAATGCACAAATAACCACTCTCTCCCTGGAATACTCTTTTGTCACTCAGTACACCAAAGCTGTTGGAGTATAAAGGTTACAAACAACTAACACGTTGCCAAAACTAGTGATTAATTCTAAGTCCTCAGTTTCTCAAACTCTCAGCAGAACGTACTGAGAGATAGCTCCTCCTACTTAAAACATGCTCTTCACTTGGCTTTCTGCACATCAAACCTCCTAATTTTCTTCTCTGCCTATGGCAACTCCTTTGCTGTCCACCCCCCATCATGCAAACATTAAATACTAAGAGTTCCTCAAAATTCTTAGTCCCAGTCCTCTTAACTCTCAATTCTTTTTTTTTTTTTTTTTTTTTTGTTTATTCATTTTTGAAAGAGAGAGACAGAGCACAAGCAGGGGTGGGGTGGAGAGAGAGGGGGACACAGAATCTGGAGCAGGTTCCAGGCTCTGAGCTGTCAGCACAGAGCCCAACGTGGGGCTCAAACTCACGAACCATGAGATCATGACCTGAGCCAAAGTCGGACGCTCAACCGACTGAGCCACCCCCAGGGGCCCCTTTAACTCTCAATTCTTTATCTCTAACTAAAACCATCCTCTGAGATACAGCCTGGATATCTAAGTGCCGCCTGGCCACCCACACCTGCTATCTCACAGCCATCCTCCCTTTAAGACATCTAAAATCAGCTGTTTGACTCCTCAGCTCCAAATCTTGCTCCTTCTCTTCAATGGGTTTCATCCCTGTTGCTCATGCCAACAACATAGGAATGATCCTTGATACATGGCTCTCATCATCACACCAAATTCTGCTGATTCTACTGCTCTATTCAATGTATTTTTATCTATCTCCTTCTCTCCATCCTCAATACAACCATCCAAGCCAGGCCACCACCCCCTCTCCCTTGGATTGCTCTTGCAGCCTCCTAACAAGTTTTCCCACTATGGCCCTTGCCCTCCCACAATTCATTTTCGACTCTACAGCCCAAGTTATTCTTTTTTTTTTTAATGTTATTCATGTCACTCCTCTGTTTAAAACTCTAATTCTTAGGAGGAAATGTAATCTCCTAATGTAAACATGGCCTATCTGCTTCCTCTTCATCCCTCACTCGTCATACTCAACAGTTCACCATAGTGAACTAGTTTCAGTTGCCTAAAGATACTATGATCTCTTTCTGTACCTGCTATTCCCTGTGCCTGTGACACTTTTCCTCTACTCTTCAGCTACCTAACTCCTGTTCCTATTTCAGGGTGTACATGAAACATCACTCTCTGCAGGAAACCCTGCAATACTTCCACATATGCATTGGACGACTCTCCTAGGTGCTAACCAAAGTGCCTTGTTTTCCCACATCCTAAGACTCCTCTCCCTATACTGCAACCGCCTTTTTTTGTTCATCTCTAGAGCCCCTAAGAAATGTAGGTCTCCCTGTCAGGAAGCAGATCATAACTGTCTTATTCACTACTATAACTCCGCATCATAAAGTGGTCAACAATTTTTAATGAATGAATAAGTGCATTTTTACCTGCTATATCATTTAGTGTTTATTAGCTACCATCCTGGGATAAATGACTATTTTAACAGTGAGAAACAATGTGCAAATATCCTTTTGTTTTCTGATGTTATAATCCACTGTAATTCTTTAAAAAAGAAGAAAAAATACCATCTTACAACCAAAAGTGGTCATTTGAAAATATCATCTATAAATACACCAAGGAAATTAAAGGACAATGAGGCTGGTATAACTCTGGCTTCATAATAGGAAGCCAGTGAGGGAGAAAAAAATAAAGAGTAGTAATCTTCATTACAATTCACTAGGATCCTAGTCAAAGTATTTCACCTTATATGTCACAATACACACACACACATATAATACAATAAAGAATAAAAGTGAGAGTCAAAGAATGCAGTATTGCAATGACAGGTACACAGATACCAGGACTTCTAGTGGCAATTTATACGTTACTTAATAATAAATATCTTACACATCTCTTGGAAACATTTTAATTGGGGACAAAATTACAAGCATAACCTAGAAGTAATTCTACAAACCACAAACTCAAAAAACCATGAATCCCCTCTGTTGCATTTAATTCTGTTATGATTTAAATAAATTCTATATTATTCTCCAGATCAGCTTCAAAAACGTATCATGTGCTCAGTTAATCAAGATAATTTCTAGCCACAGTACCTTTGGCTATAGAGAGTCAGCAAGCATTCATTAGAAGTGGCTTTCCAGGGAAAGAAAGAAAGCATAAGGAGACTTCTACCTTAATAGGTGAAGAAGGAGGGTCTACCACAGAGGATATGGATCCCTTCTCAATGGCACGTATAAAGGGTACAATATAATTTTAAGTGAGATCATGCCATATCTTTGAGCTTATTTAACAAAATCACTATTTTAATTAACATCTTAAACACAACTGTTTTCTATCTCCAAAGAAGCTACAAGAATAGGAATAACAGCTCTATACAAATCAATATAGGTGCATGGAATATTCTGTCCCTCTTAGTGCTCACAAGTATTCTATGCTTGTGATAGATATTTAGCTATCATCTACATTTCAAACATGGGGAACCATGTACATCTCAAGTTCACATGGCACAGATTCCCCTTTGGCTTTTGTGACATGGAAGCCCACGTTCTTCCACTATCCATGTAAGTCTGTTATCACTGACCTATCAAGACAGCTAAGAAAAGCACTGAAGTTGAACAAAGTAGTCATTCTTTCTGGAGAAAAACAGTGGTTATCCTACCCTAGAGAAAATTTAGAAATTTAAACCAGGACACTATGAAGTAACTGGTACACTTCAAATATTTATAGCAAGGATGTACATCATCTCCAGCCTGGGAGATAACTGGCTGTATCACTGATATTATCAAAGCCACAAAGCCCCAGCTGAAGAAGCCTAATGAAGTGCAATGTGACAAAGTAGTAAATGCCTGAAACTCTAATCTCTGGCCAGACAGATCTCACACCCTAATATCAGCATGGCTCAGACACTCAAGAGGCTGTAACAATACTAAATAGATTGCACACGTGTGAATATTGACTTTTTGGAGATAAACCTCACAAAAGAGCACATTCAAATTTTCTTTTATTTTTAGATCATCACATACCTTTTTTTATAGCAAACATTTGCACAGCATCACTTAAATTCTCTAATTTTCGATAAATGATGAGACCAGCCTACAAAAAAAAAAAAAAAGAACAAAAACAAAACAAAACAGAGAAGTTATTTTTGCTAAAACTAACCAAAATGAATGAGGTGCCTGGGCGGCTCAGTCAGTTAAGTGTCTGAGTTCAGCTCAGGTCATGATCTCATGATTCGTGAGTTTGAGCCCCATGTCAGGTTCTATGCTGACTGCTCAGAGCCCGGAGCCTGTTTCAGATTCTTTGTCTCCCTCTCTCTCTGCCACATCCCCACTTGTGCTCTGTCTTTCTCTGTCTCTCAAAAAATGAATAAACGTTAAAAAATTTTTTTTAGAAAATGAAGCTATATGTCCCATCTTTAGAAAAATCCAAAGTAGTGACTCACAAAGCACCCAAAAGGCTGCATTCAACTTATTATGTTACACAAAGATCTATGCCTTCATTAAATCACCTTACTGATTATGAGAACAAAGAAAGCAAGTGACTTGTGCCTTAAAATAAACGTTCAAAGTTTTTACTTTTTAGCATTCAATATTACAAGGAGTTATCCAAATCAAATAACTTATAAGTAGACTCCAACAAAATACAAACAAGTAAGAAAAATCTACTTTGACAACACATATCCACTTCCCCATATCTCACTAAATCAGCTGAGAATGTCGACATATGAACAGCCCTCCCTCAAGGCACTGTTAAGAGGAACAACAAACTCACACTGAATTATCATGAATAAAAATGCTACAGAACTTGCACGATTTCTCAAGTTTTACAATTTTTTTTTTTTTTAACAGAACATAAAGGGGAATGCCTGGGTGGCTCAGCCAGTTGAGCATCTGACTTCAGCTCAAGTCACTCTCTCTCAAAAAAAAAAAAAAAAAAAAAAAACCCACTTTATTAACAGAACATAAAGGAAAATTACCACCCTATTTCCTGAAAAAAACTGAATTTTTTGTTTATAAAAAAATGGTGGCTCCATGCCTAAAAACGGATGCAAAAAGGAAAACAACAATATATTCATCTACAAATAAATGTATAAATTAGGGAATAAGAAATCCACTGTGACATAAGATATATTTCTTGAAAAAACAAAAACAAAAAACAAATAATGCTATAAAGATAAGTCCAAATTTCATGATGTACAAATATGTAAATATGAAAATACATCTGACAGCAGTGGAAAGCTAAATTTGGAGGCAATTTTCTTAAATTTTTAGCATGTTTTAAATATAAATATAAGAAATAAGGCCAGTTTCAGTATAGAAACTAGAATTATTTTTATTCTGAAGCTGCTTATAAATCAAATACATCATCAATACCATTTGTTGTTTACTCAGCCTGGGCTTATTACTATTCCATGTTTTCAGAGAGATTACATTTTTTACATACAAACTGCACATTATTTTGGCTTCATGACAATTAATGCCAACCTGATTTAAAATATTTGAGTTGCGGGCCACCTGGGCGGCTCAGTCGTTGAAGCGTCCAACTTCAGCTCAGGTCATGATCTCGTGGTCCGTGAGTTTTTTTTTTTATTTAAAAAAAAAATTTTTTTTTTTTAACATTTATTTATTTTTGAGACAGAGAGAGAGAGAGAGAGAGAGAGAGCGAGCATGAACAGGGGAGGGTCAGAGACAGAGGGAGACACAGAATCTGAAACAGGCTCCAGGCTCTGAGCTGTCAGCACAGAGCCCAACACGGGGCTCGAACCCACGGACTGCGAGATCATGACCTGAGCCGAAGTCGGCCGCTTAACCGACTGAGCCACCCAGGCGCCCCTCGCGGTCCGTGAGTTTGAGCCCTGCATCAGGCTCTGTGCTGACATCTCAGAGCCGGGAGCCCACTTCAGAATCTATGTCCCCCCTCTCTCTCTGCCCCTCCCCTGCTCGTGCTCTGTCTCACTCTCTCAAAAATAAATAAATGTTAAAAAAATTAAAAAATAAAATAAAATATTTGAGTTTGTGCAACTGTTACAACAAAATTTTTCTACGGTGATTTGTTATAAAGTTTAAAAAATACATCATAGTCTAAAGAACTTTGGTACATACATACGCATCAGTGGCTGCATACAGTTTCTGATCTTCAGTCAGAGGAAAATCACTCCAGTTGCTACAGCAGATAGACCTGTCTTTCAGAAGCTGTTTGCCGAAGAGGTGTTTAACCAAACCATTGAGGCTCCAGGTCTCTTTACATTTCAGCTAGAAGTAATGAAAGATCAACACGCAAAAAATTATTTTATTTCCATTTTCAGGTACTCCTAGATACCACCAACTGACGAAGTCACAAATAAAATTGGAAACATTATACTAAAATATACAGTATATTTATATATAGTATATATACATTATATATATATAGTATATTTAGCAGAGATAGTCCTTGATAAACTTACCATCATTAAAAACCTCATTTGCAGTCCATATTATATGAATTTAACTCTGGAATTTCCCTAATGTAGGTATTAAAATTCTTGGACTATAATGGAAAAAAGTTAGATAGGTTGATAGGCTTTCTACCTAGTCCAATGAATACTTGGCCAAACATGAGAATTCAACCTAATGACTACATTAATAAAATAAGTTAAATAAGAGTGATGGAATTGATGGCCAAACTTCCACTAAGCATCATTCCACAAGAGCTACATTATGCTTTCCCTTAAAAAAAATTATTGGTATAAATGGATCAATGAGAAAAACTTACAATACTTAAATTTGCAAATATATGAAACAAAGTCAAAGAGCACTAAATGCGGGGGGGGGGGGGAGGGCGGGGGTGGAATCAGCTTAAAGCAACTTTGCTAAGGTAACGGGTTAGAACTAAAGGTTTTCATTATGGAATACTCATTTGTGACTTCTTTACTGTTATACTAACATACGGCTTAAATTATTTTTTTCAAAATATCTAACATTCAGATAGACAGGACATTTTGTGAAACACAAATTTATCTTCTTTATGAAAATAATATATGTATTACATCTACCCATTTTTTTATTTAAATTCCAGTTAGTTAACATACAGTGTAATATTAGTTTCAGGTGTATAATATGGTGAATCAACACTTAACACCCAGGCTCATCAAAAGTGCATGCCTTATGCTTACCTTGTCATTAGCAACATCTGTCAGCTCCACAAAACTCTTCAATTTGATGTCAAAGTCCTTTAGAAGTTTCCACTGATCTCCTTGGATTCCTACACCTGCTTTTTTAATTGCTTCATTTTCAAGCAACATTTTTAATCCCTGAGGAAAAACTGTAACATTTTATTATTATTTCCATAGGTCCTTTCAAGTATTATTGATTTCTTTCCTACTTCTTACACACTCTATGTTTATATTTAAATTTATATTTATGTTAAGCTTAAATTCAGAAGCACATTCATCTGGAGTATTTCCTTTCTTACCTAAAGCAAAGTCCTGACAAATAACAAAAACAACTAGTTTGAATGTTTCCTCTGCTAACACTAACAGTATATTCCAGATCATTTAGCCTCTCTAAATTTCAGTTCTCTATTATTTAAAACAGGAATAATATCAATGCCTGACGGGAATGTTGTAAACATTAAATAAAAGAGGGATATGAGGGGCGTCTGGGTTGCTCAGTTGGCTAAGCATCTGACTCTTGATCTGGGCTCAGATCATGATCTCATGTTTCTCATATACTGATAGCACAGAGCCTGTTCGGGATTCTCTCTCCCCCCCACCCCTGCCCCTCCCCTGCTTGTGCTCTCTCTCAAAATAAATCTTTAAAAAAAAAAAAAAAAAATAGGGATATGAATGAGACAGGTGGAAAATGAATACTTCAATAAATTTTAAGTTAAAAAATAAAAATAAAAGTAAATGATAAAATAAAAATAAATAAGAAAATAATAATAATAATTAATTAATTAATTAAAAAGGGTGACTGCCTGGGTGGTTCAGTCAGTTAAGCTTCCAACTTTTGATTTCAGCTCAGGTCATGATCTCATGGTCATGAGTTCAAGCCCTGCATCAGGCTCCACATTGGAGCTCCATGCTGGGAGTGGAACCTAGTTAAGAAAATAAAATAGGAGTGCCTGGGTGGCTCGGTCAGTTAGGCGTCCACCTTCGGCTCAGGTCATGATCTCACAGTTCATGAGTTTGAGTCCCGCATTGGGCTCTGTGCTGACAGCTGAGAGCCTGGAGCCTGCTTCAGATTCTGTGTCTCCCTCTCTCTCTGCCCCTCCTCTGTCACTCTGTCTCTGTCTCAAAAATAAATTTAAAGGGGCGCCTGGGTGGCTCAGTCGGTTGAGTGGCCGACTTCGGCTCAGGTCATGATCTCACGGTCAGTGGGTTCGAGCCCACGTCGGGCTCTGTGCTGACAGCTCAGAGCCTGGAGCCTGTTTCAGATTCTGTGTCCCCCTCTCTCTGACCCTCCCCCGTTCATGCTCTGTCTCTCTCTGTCTCAAAAATAAATAAACGTTAAAAAAAAAATTTTTTTTAATAAATAAATAAATTTAAAAAAACAAAAATAAATATTTAAAGAAATAAAGGAGTAAATGAATGAATGAATATGAAGCAATGAAAGAAGCAGCAGCTAATTCAAAAGCTTAATTTTATAGGGATAAAGTTGACATAATACAACTATCAACCATATAAAGTTTAAAAAATACAAAGTTTATATTAAAAAATATAAAGTTTAAAAAGTTAAAAAACGAAACAAAGAAAAGAGATACCAACCTGCCATAGAAGAAATATGAAACAAGTAACATTTGCTCTCTGACACACATAACTGAATCAGTGCAACTCTGCCCTGCTTCCCTGGAGTGTATACTGGTGGCCATTCCATGTCAAATCCTACCACATCTCCAAAAGACAGACTCATGCTAAAGGGGGAAAAATAGTATAAATTAAATACATTAAAATTTTAACTTCTGCATTCAAAAAAATTAAAACACAAACCACATATGGTAGAAGATATCTATAATACAAATAACTGATAATGAATAGCCAGAAAATCTTAAAAATTCCTCGAAAAGTCCCTAAGAAAAAGATAATACAGTAAAATAAAGAAAATGAAATATATGAACAGGCAATTCCCAAAAGAAAATCCAAATGGCCAATAAATCCAAGTAAATAATGTGAAGACACAAAAACTCACTCAAAATCAGATGCAAATTTATCAATACAATTTCATAAATACATGACTGGCAATAATTCAAGCCTCACAATATCAAATAAAGAAAGATATCTACCAGTGGGACCGTTCATATACTGGTGAACGTTAAATTAGTAAAATCCTCTTAGTTGAAGATGTACAAACACTGTTACCTGCAAGTTTTTCTCATAAATGTATCAAACTCTCATATGTGCACAACCAGACAGATGTTTAAGAATGTTCATTGCAGGTGTGCCTGGGTGGCTCAGATGGTTAAGTGTCTGACTTTGGCTCAGGTCAAGACATCACAGTCAGGACATCAAGTGCCCACAAGTGCAGTGCAACATCTTCACTGGATGTGGAGCCTGCTTAAGATTCTCTCCTTCTCCCTCTGCCCCACCCCGCCTTACGCACACTCACGTGCACACGCTCTCTCTCTCTCTAAAAAAAAAAAAAAAAAGTATAGATATAACAGAAAACATGTAACATATGACAGAATGCTAAACACTAACTAAACTCATGATAGAAGTTATCTCAGGGGGCTGTGGAGGGGAGAATCATGAAGGACATACCTGGGGCTTCAGCTGTATTTTATTGTAACATTTCTTAGTAGAGATTTGAAAAAAAAAAACAGATATTAAGATTTGCTAAAGCTATGTGGGAGGAATATGGGGTTTGTTATATTATTTTCCATTACTGTTTATATTTGCCCTTTTTACAATTTTTAACAATTAAAAATGTACATAACAAAAAAAATCTCAAATTTTGCTTTGGGACAAGATGGAGTACCAGGGATCAGACATATGTTTCCTCTATGAACAAACAGAAAATTGGACAAAATAGGTAAACAATAGTTTTCAGACACTGAACAACAGGCAGTAAAGGACTCTGCTCTCTGAGGGAAGGGAAACAATGGGGGGGAGCCCCACTGTTGCCCTTGTTTTCTATGTGGAACACTTTCCAGACAACAGAACAGGAAGGAGAATCCAGCGCAGAGCACTGAGTCAGGGAGACAGAGTCCAGAGCCAAAGACACAGAGGACCTGGAAGCTGTGGGTGGTTTCTGGAGAAAAGGGAGCTAGGTAAGAAAGAAACTGAACAAAGAACAACCAGGGAATCATCAGATGAACAATTCCTAGTGCTTACCATACTGGAAAGAGGCACTAAAGTTCTGAAAAATCACAGCAGAGATTCCTGTTGATCACCTGGGGCAGTCAGCAAAAAGGCCAGACTGGTCACACATTATAGTGCTAAATTATTCCCAGAGTAAAGACTTCCAAAGACCTGCCCTAACAAAGCTTAAAACTAAAGGCTCAGGGCATCCAGCCAGGTGGCTCAGTCGGCTGAACATCCGACTCTGGCTCAGGTCATGATCTTAGTTCCTGAGTTCGAGCCCCACATCGGGCTCATTGCTGTCAGCATGTCAGTGCAGAACCTGCTTTAGATCCTTTGTCCTCCTGTCTCTGTCCCTCCCCCACTTGTGCTCTCCCAAAAAGAAATTTAAAAAAATAAAATATAAATAATGAAATAAATAAGTCTCAAAAGGTAAAAGCTGGTCTTCAGGTAACTTAACTGTTTTAACAGAGCAAAGCTCCTTTCTTTGAAAAAAAGCAAATCCAACATTCAACAGGGTAAAATCACAATGTCCAATCAAAATTGCCAGCCATTAGGATAAAACAGGAAGATGTGACCCCTAACCAGGATAAAAATCATTTCATAAAAAAATAAAATAACTGAAATAATTGAATTAACACGTAAGCACACTAAAACAAGCATTATAAATATGCTGAATATGTTCAAATATTTAAAAGAAAACATGAATATGATGAGAGCCAAAATGGAAAATATTTTTAAAAAGAAACAAAACTAACTTCTAGAGATGAAAATATAATAAAATGAAAAATTTACAGGATGGGATGATAGACACTACAAAAGGAAAAAAAGCAAAATTGCAGACGTAGCAGAAGGAACTATTCAAACTGAAGCACAGAGATAAAAAGAATTAAGGAAACAATGAAAGACTGAAAGGGAAGAGAGCTACACGACCAGTGACACAGGATTAAGCAATCCAACCTATGTGTATAGAGGCTGCCAGAAGGAGAAGAGAGTACAGGATGGGAACAACAACAAAAATCTAAAGTAATGTTTTAAATTTGATGAAACTATAAAGCCACACATCCAAAAAGCTCAATGAAACCCCAAGCAGGATTAAGACAAACTGCACTACAGAAAGGCATATCATAATCTAATTTTTTTAATGTTTATTTATTTTTGAGGGAGAGAGAGAGACAGGGCACGAACTGGGGAGGAGCACAGAGAGAGGGAGACACAGAATCCGAAGCAGGGTCCAGGCTCCAAGCTGTCAGCACAGAGCCCGACGCGGGGCTCAAACTCACAGACAGTGAGATCATGACCTGAGCCGAAGCCGGACACTCAGCTGACTGAGCCACCTAGGCGCCCCTGGCACATCATAATCTAATGGTAGAAAACCTGTGATAGCAAAAATCTTTAAGGTGGCCAGTAGAGGCTAAAAACAAACCTGCCGGTCTTTCCTAACACACACAGAATTTATCAGAACTACATTCCTCAAATCCCTTATGCTTACTGCCTTCAGATATGACATGTTATAGCACTGTTAAGATGGTGGAGTTAATATACAATCGTAAATGACAAATTGTACTTTCTCTGTGAGACAAATTTTGTTCTATATAATGAGACCAAAAAGTGGCCAATTAACTGTATGCAGTAGGAGTGAGGACACCTGAATACTATTTCTAGAATTCATCTACCACCAGGAGATAATAATAAATAGCTTAACTCTGCTTCTTTTAACCACTGCAATGTATAACAGTTAAAAAAAAAAAAAGTGTAACAACTTCAAAGAAGATCTGAATGAATTCTCTACTACTTCCCCTTATAAAATGCTTCAAGTGCCTTACATTGTATTAATGCAGAGTCCTAATTTAACAAGTCAATTTTTAAAAATACTAACAGTCCGGGGTCACCTGGGTGCTCAGTCAGCTAAGTGTCCGACTCTTGGTTTTGGCTCAGGTCATCCATTATCTCACCATTTGTGAGTTCAAGGCCCACACTGGACTCCGCACTGACAAAGCCTGCTTGGGATTCTTGCTCTCCCTCTCTCTCTGTCCCTCCCCACTCGCTCTGCTCTCTCTCTCTCTCAAAAGTAAATAAACTGAAAAAAAAAAAAAATACTAACAGTTAGGGCACCTGGGGGGCTCAATCATTAAGCATCCAACTTGATTTAGGCTCAGGTCATGATCTCATGATTTGTGAGTTCAAGCCCTACATCGGGCTCTGCACTGTGTTAGTGCAGAGCCTGCTTGAAAGGCTCTCTCCCTCTCTCTGTCCCTACCCCACATGCTCTCTTTCTCTCTGTCAAAATAAATAAACTTAAAAAAAAATACTAACAGTCATTTCTAATGTTCTTTTTAAGAATCATTCCCTATAATTTTTGCTCACTAAATGCAAGAGAGGTGATCACAACCACTATTCTATATTACTCGGTTGGTATTTTTAATGAAATATAATGGAGCATTTGGAGGTTTAATAATTCTTGTATTTTTTTGTCTTACATTAATTAACAATGTCTTCAATAGTTCTACATATCTGGGGGCACCTGGGTGGCTCAGTTGATTGAGCATCTGACTCTTGGTTTCAGCTCAGGTTATGACCTCCCAGTCATGGGATCGAGCCCCATGTTGGGCTCTGTGCTGATAGCATAGAGCCTGCTCTCTCTCCATCTCTCTCCCTTGTCCCCACTCACATACACATGCTCTCTCTCAAAATAAATAAAACAAGCTTTGAAAAAAATAGTTCTGAAGTAGCAAAAGCAACAAAAATTTAGCGAAAGTAATAGGCTTATGAATGAACAAACAGGTACGCATTACACATTTAATCCAATGATTTTAAGGGTTTTTTAATGTAAAATTAGAACTCGTCAAGTGATATTCCACATGTAGAAATAATTGTCTATAGAACATATCTTAACTGTAAAATTCAGTATGCTGACAAATACTGTCATAACAGTTATCTTCAAATGAAACTAGGAAATTCAAATCTCTTACCTAATATCTTCTGACAGAAAAGAACAATCACTAGCTTCATAACTATAAACAATGGATCCAGTGAACTCTAAGAAGGGGAGAACATCTTCAAAAATACTCCTCTGAACAGATGCCTTGAATTAAATAAAATTCCAAAAGGCACAAATAAAGTTCACATTAAATAAGAAATGTTCATGGAAATCATGAAGTTCAGTGTAGCATTCAAATTATAGTTCTAAGTTTTATCACTAATGTTCTAGAGACTTAATGAAGTCAGAAGGACAATGTAGCAAAAATGGAGCCATCCATAATAAAATTATTTTTCTAAAGAGCTTATTTGTAAACTTATAATCCTATGTATTTTCATAAGAGCACTTATTAATGTTTTTCTATAATTATATTTGTATTCTAAATGTAATAATGTTGACTTAAAATGCTAAAGACTGGCTGGTGGATCTTGAATCTATGAAAACTTAATACCCACAAAAATTCCCATAGTAAATACTGTCTAAATTATCTAAATTAGAACATACTAGTAAGGTCAACCATACAAATGTGATAAAAAGGTAAAGTACACAGCAAGAATTCCCATTTTGTAAGCCCAATTAAAATTTAATCCCATTCCACCATTCAATAACTAGTTGTGGTTAAATCACACAACAGCAATTGTAATTAAAATAATGACCTGAAACTTACAAGTGAAGACTGATTCAATTTACAGTGAAATTTCACTAAATTTCCCATCTGAAATAAGAATTGGTGGGGCACCTGGGTGGCCCTGTAGGTTAAGTGCTTGACTCTTGATTTCAGCTCAGGTCATGATCTCACCATTCGTGAGTTCTCTAGGAGCCTGCTTGGGATTCTCTCTCTCTCTACCCCTCCCCCACTTGCTCACGCACTTTCTCTCTCTCTCTTTCTCTCTCTCTCAAAAATAAACTAAAAAAAACAAAAAAAAAGAAGAAGAACTAGTGAACTGCATACCTTTCTTTCTTCTATATGACATCTCTCATTCTGCATAGACATCCATTCTGGAAGTTTCCGCTGCTGTGGAGTTGTTTCCAATTTTTTTTCATTCATCTTTAATAAGGTCAAGTAGCAAAATCCAAAACACAATTACTCTGTGAATAAATACAGTGCAATCTTTGAAAGAAAACTCAGAGAGAGGTCTGTGGATATGAATGAAGAAACAAAGATGCATATTTAAAGTTATGGCATTTGGCCCACATATAGGTTTTAAGAGATGGAATTGAAAAACAAAAGGAAACAGATATAATATGCCAGATCTAATAACTATACATTTAGTATTTCTTCTTTCTAAAATAAGTGAGCCAGTTTAATTGAGCTCGAAGGTCCTAGCAATTTCAAAATCCTATTATTCTATGACTTTGATCCTTTCAAAGGATCAAAGATAATCTTTATCTCACTACCAAAGACAATCATTGGGTGTATAAATTCTTACAAATTTTTGACATGTTTAATTTTCTTATCACCTCTCCTAAGATCTAACTAAACTCAGCAAACTGTTGGACTTATTCACAAGTCTACTTGAAAAATGAATTTTTAGACTGAGAACAGCTTTTCGATAGTAAGGGGTTTTTTTTGTTGTTTTTTGTTTTTTTTTAATTAAGCTCTTGGCCTAGTAACTGAACAAATTTCCCTAAGAATAAGAGTTTCATAGGGGATATTTTTAAAAATCTATTACTAGCTTTGAGGGCTCTTCCCAATGTAAACCACACTTCAAGAATAGTTACGGAAAACACAATGAATAGAACCATGATATACTCTTCTTGTTAATGGCAAATGGATCCATACCCTCAGGTGACTTACTTCACTAAAGTGAAGTAGCTTTAAGTTCTTAATAAAATCTTTCCAACTCCAACCTTAGTTTCTATTAACTCAAATTTCCAGTAAAGGGACAGCAGTTTTGCATATATACCTAAAGATTCTTATGAAGAAACATGATGTTAATATGAAAAAATCAAAGCAACTATTTATGATTTAGGGACAGCCTGTTATCCCTCAATACTTAGCAATATAAACCCTGAAGAAATTAAACAGTATTAGCAGGTATCCATTTTAATTGCTCATTTTCTCAAGCATGAACCCCCAAAACTGAGAATACTGATAATTTATAAAGGAAAATGTTTAGAGATTACTCTAGCAAAATTTTCTATATAGAACCAACTCCACCACTCTTATGCATTAGGAAGGAAAGGGTTAACAGGAAGCTAGTAATACACTCTCCCAACTGGGGAAGGGTAAATGAAAGACCTCAACAATGGATCCCAATAAATAAAACACTAATGACCTAAAACCAGAGGGTAGTCCTATAAACCTATCAATGGCATTTACTAGCAGAAAAATACCAAAGAATACCTATCTAGAAAGTGCTGTTGGCAAGATATAGCTCAACTATCTTGACTGCTTATCATAAATATGCCTGACATTATGGATTTATTAATTTATGGCTATAAAATGGGAAGTAGTCAAGTAAGCTGTGTAATAAAGAGAATATAAAACAGAGGAGTTCCAAAACCAAAACAATTTCTTTTGTGCAAAAAAAGGGGGGTTTTTTTGCACACAATGCTCAAAACTGTTCTGTTAATCCAAAACTATAACATGTCCTATTGCAAAAGAAAAGGACATTTTTGGAATCTGTGTCTGACAGTCTCAGGCTCCTCCAAAAAAAGAATATGCCATCTGCACTTCGTGCTTGCCTGTATTCTTTGAATCATTAGCAAAATTTTGACATTGGGTAAGATCTATGAATCACTGGATCAGAATGGACAACGCAAGTATGGGTGTTACCACTTGTATTACATGCACTAAGATAAAACATACAAAATATATGTATTAGTCACTATAAAACATTTCACAAACATTAGTAGTTATTAATATGTGTATATGTGTCACAAACTCAAAACTCTTAACAAGAGAGTTAAAAGTTAGTCCCAAAGTCTACTTTTATATATGGTCTGCTCTTAATCTTAAAATATTATTTTTATAAAGCTGAAAAACAAGTTTTTACTATACACAGAGTAGATAATTTGCAAAACTGCCAGAAAATTGAGGTTCCTACAAATAATACACAACTCTATAAAACCAACTACAAAATCTTGGAATTTTGTAATTCATTCATTCATACTACCAAAATGGAAATAAAACTCCAGTAACTCTTCCCTACTGCCACCTATAACACTAAAATTGTTTTAACTTGAAATGCTTAGTTTTCAGATGTAAAATACTCTCTTTTGCACACAAAATTCTGTCTAGATGCTTCCAGGCAAAAAATTTGAAAGTAAACTTGTTTACAAACCTAGTATCTTTCTCAAATTTACTCAGCTCTCAGCAGATAAAAAGCATACAGAAAATTAAGGTTGTAGAATAATTTGCAACAGGGAAATTCTTCAAGATACATAAGGATTTTTTTTTTTAAGTTTAATGATTTATTTTGAGAGCGAGAGAGAGCAGGGGAGGGGCAGAGGGAGAGTGGGAGAGAGAGAATCCCAAGCAGGCTCCATGCTGTCACCACAGAATCCAACACAGGGCTCAATCTTAGGAACTGTGAGATCATGACCTGAGCTGAAATGAAGAGTCAGATACGTGGGGCGCCTGAGTGGCTCAGTTGGTTGAATAACCGACTTTGGCTCAGGACATGATCTCACAGTTCACAAGTTTGAGCCCTACATCGGGCTCTGTGCTGACAGCTCAGAGCCTGGAGTCTGCTTCAGATTCTGTGTCTCCCTCTCTCTCTGCCCCTCCCTCGCTCACACTCTGTCTGTCTGTCTCTCTCTCTCTCTCTCTCTCAAAGAATAAACATTAAAAAAAAAAAAAAAGTCAGACACTTAACTGACTGAGCCACCATGGTGCCCCAAGATACATGAGAATTTTAATCGCTGATCACATAAAGGCTATTCTCATGAGGGATCCAAGTCATCGATTAATAGAATTTTTAACTTATATATTTAGATGTTATGTTGTTGAGTACGAACCACTTTGACCGGTCTTTCTCTAAAATGAAGTCTTTTCTCATTTCATAACACTTCATATGGTACCATTAAAGGACTTTAAACTCCTCTTTGAAATAAATACAGATGGTCCCTGATGAACAATGGTTTGACTTAGGATTTTTCAACTTGACAACAGTGCAAAAGCAATACATATTCAATAGAAACCACACTTCAGATTTGAAGTTGGATCTTTTCTCGTGCTAGTGATATGTGGTATGATTCTTTGGGGTGATGCTGGGCAGCAGCAGGGAGCCACAGCTCCCAGTTAGCCAACACCATCACAAGGATAAACAACCAACACACTGACAACCATTCTGTAACCACACAACCATTCTGGTTTTCACTTTCAGTACAATATTCAATAAATTACATGAGATATTCAACACTTTATTATAAAACATCCTTTCTGTTAGATAATTTTTGCCCAACTGTAGGCTAATGTAAGTGTTCTGAGCACATTTATGTTAAGCTAGGCTAAGCTATGATGTTCAGGAGGTTAGATATAAGAAACACTTTGGTCTGGGCACCTGGGTGGCTCAGTTGATTAGTGTCTGACTCTTGGTTTCTGCTCAGGTCACGATCTCACAGTTCATGAGTTTGAGCCCCACATTAGGCTCTGTGCTGAAAGCACAGAGCCTGCTTGGGATTCTGTCTCCCTCTCCCTCCATCCCTTCTGCACTTGCTCTCTATCTCTTTCTCAAAACTTAAAGAAGAAAGAAAGAAAGAAAGAAAGAAAGAAAGAAAGAAAGAAAGAAAGAAAGAAAGAAAGAAAGAAAGAAAGAACGAACAGACAGACAGACTTTTGGTCTATCAGGGAAGTCCTGACTCAAGGAAGATCTGTAATGTACTTTGATTTGGTTTGCTTTGGACTTTCTTCAGTTTCTTTTTACTCTTATTTCATTTTTTCTAATTGGCGAAAATTACCATTCATACTTTTTTTCCCATAACCAATGACAAAATTTCATTTTTTTTCCATCCGACTATCTCAGCAAACTAACATGACAATATCCCTTTCCCACCAAGACACTACATTTGCACAGTCCTTCTCCCTAGCAAGGCAAAAGTCAGAGTGTTTTTACTTCCCCACCCTTCTACATACTGTTTTTTTGATATGATATGGTTTTAATTACAGCCTGTTAGTTTACTTAGTATTGCTCTTCTATTTCAAGAATCCTTACTATTTTCTAAACATTTGTGTTACAAATTTTATCAACCATTTTAATATTCCCCATCCCCCCTCAACTTCCCACCCCCATCAACTCTCAGTTTGTTCTCAGTTAAGAGTCTTATCATTTTTGTCTCCCTGTTTGTATCTTATTTTTCCTTCCTTTCTCCTATGTTCATCTGTTTTCTATCTTAAATTCCACATATGAATGAAATCATATGATATCTTTCTGACTTATTTCATTCAACATAATACAGAGAACTCTTCAAATTATTTTCTTCAGGTAGAATATGTAGGTAATAAACTCTGATCCCCTGCATATGTGAAAATGTATTTTTTCAAACAGATAGGAGAATGATGTGTTGGCTGAGTACAACCGTCCCTCAGTAGTCTATAAATATTCTCTTATTGTCTTCTACCTTTTGATGCTGCAAATAAGAAATCCAGTGGTTCCCTGATGGCTTTTCTCTTATAAGTAATCTCTATTTCCCATCTGGGAGCTTGAAAGACTTTCATGGATGTTTATATTTTAAGAGGCCCAAGTGTAAACTTTATTCTCCCTGCAATCAGGACTCCTTTTCACATCTTTTTCTTAAAATCAGAAAAATTTCCCCTCGTTGTAAGTTGAATTGTATCCCTCCCCCCAAAAAAGATATGTTGGAGTCCTAACTTCCAGTAAGTACTTCAGCATGTGGCTCTTTATTTGGAAACAGAGTCTTTACATCAGTAAATCAAATTTTAACAAGGTAATTACAGTGATCTATAATCCAAACTAAGTGGTGTTCTTACAAAAAGGGGAAATGTGGACACAGAGACAGGCATGCATAGAGGGAAGATGATGTGAAGAAACACAGGGAGAAAGACTCATCTAGAGACATCTTCTAGTGATGAGCAGACGTGAAACCGATCCTTCCTCCACAGCCCTGAGAAGGAAACAGCTCCGCCAACAACTTGGTTTCAGACCTCTAGTCACCAAAACTACGAGGATAAATTTCTATTTATTATAAACTAAATCACATAAATTTACTATAAATTAAATCATAGTTTGTAATACTTAACTATGGCTGGCACCTTCAGTAAACCAATATAATCCTATTCCTAGTTATTGATTGCCATTATCTATTCCTTTTTTTCCTGCTACAGCATTTATTCACATGCTGGTGAATTTCTTACCTGGATTTCATCTCCTAGACTCTATTTTTTCCCTCCTGACTACCAACTCTTTAATTTTAAGATACTTCTTCCACGTGACTTCCAAGATGCTTATTTCACTCTCAATGGTGATAGTCCTCTTTCACTTTGTCTATTGGATTTTTATAATGTTAAGAACTTGATTGCTAGTTTCAGAAAGTTTCTTTGTGCTCTAGTTGAGTCTCCCTAAATGTGCTTATTATTTCTCTCTTTTGTAAAAGTTATAATTTAGTTCAAATATCTGTTCCAACAGGAATGTCCTATTCTGGTGTTCTTTGGCCTTCTGTCCACTGATGGGGGCTTCCTTAGTCGGGCTATTATTTTTCTTTGCTTGTAAAACTCTATTTACCGTCAGCAGTCATCTGCTCTTAGGGTCCCTCAGGAAGCTGTGAATGGGACAAAGACTGTAAGTCTTCCACTGAAGCCTTAAGAGGCAATTCCTCTATCCACAGGTCTCCCAAGTTGTAATCTCAAGACCTAGCCCACCAGCACACTGATCTTACAACTACTCTGAAGGCCTCTAAGACAGGAAAATCAAGTAGGCGTCCTCCAACCAGTTGTTCAGTTCACTCAACAAATACTATTTTGTTTTCAGCCACATTTGTTCTACCACAGTAATTCCACCGAGTATTTTATTTAAGGAATTATGTTTCAATTCCTTTCTTACCCTGCAACTTTCCTTTTCAACCATCTTCGTTTCCTTCATTAATGTAACTTCCTGTTGAGTCTGTTTTTTGGGGTTTTTTTTAACGTTTATTCATTTTTGAGAGACACAGACAGAGTGTGAGCAGGGGAGGGGCAGAGAGAGGGAAACACAGAATTGGAAGAAGGCTCCAGACTCTGCACTGTCAGCATAGAGCCCAACACTGGGCTCGTATCCACAAACCGCAAGATCATGACCTGAGCCAAAGTCAGATGCTTAACTGACTGAGCCACCCAGGCACCCTGAAACTTCCTGTTAAATCTAGCAATAATACTTATAAAGACTTTCAGTTTTTTTTTTTTGTTTAGAAATTATTTTTTATCAAGGGTTAAAACTCAGCTAAGGGATTTGATAGCTGTCAACTCTGTTCAAATACATGATGATTCTTGATGCTCACTTCATTTAGAAATGTAGGTCTACCCCAGAAGTCCACAACATTTTCAACTTCATAGCACATTCAGAAAATGAAAATATTTTTATAGCATACTGGGAAGGGGATCTGGGAGTGTACCTGTGAAATTTTGTAAAAATTTTATATCTTCATTATATCTTCATTGTAAAATTAAACTTTTTAAACAAGAAACTAAATTGTTTAGATGAACACACCTTTTGTATATCAAGTTTTCTGCTTAAAATGACTATATACAACTCCTGATTAAAACCTTTTAACAACATTTTCTTAATAATTCTATATAGCAACCATCACGAAGAAGCTTTATTAACGTAAGTAGTAGCAAATGGCAAAAGAGGATGCTTTGTTCCAAAAGGCTGAAAACTTCTTTTTCACTATTAACCAGCATTCCAACAATCCAACCTCTTTAAATTGTACTTCAAGAATGCTAAAATTCTTTAAATCTAACAGCTTCTCCTTTTCTTCTACTGAGAAATATGTTAACTCCTTCTGATAATATAAATAAGTTTGGAATACAAATGATCTTTTTATATCAAGTATTTCAATAGACTTGTGTTAAAGCTCTGTCACAGGTATACGCGGAGTTTGCTCTATACGTATTATTAATTCATCTTTAGGATTCAGATGATACCAATTAAATGTCACTTCTAAAACTATTTTAACTTCACTCTCCCAAAGCTGATTTTTTACTCTGAAGCCATAAACTTTGTCAGTACATGTTAATATATTTTCCGCGCGATCGTTGTACTTTAAGTTAATGCAGGTGCTCAAAATTTGGTCAGTTAAGGACACCATTCATTGAAGACACAACTATACTTCCACAAATCTGCAAAGTAAGAACCATTCACCATTTCATAATCTGAAATTTTCTTTGAGCTTATAAACCTTCCTTTGGACAAGATACTTCATAACTGAAATAGCTAACATTTCTTCACCTAAGGCTGAAGAGAAGGTACTATAGCAGCTTAGATTTCATTAGGTTCATCATTTTTATGACTTCATTCAATGTGGAACTCAGAACCACAGGCCAATTTTAATACACAGGAGCTTCTCTGTGAATAAGACTACTTAATACTTAGAAGAGTATTGAACTTAAGGTAAAGCCTAAACCTTACTGTTATTACCAGTCCCAAACTGCCACTGTTTCCATAATATCTTGTATGTTTCCAAACAGTCCCTTGAATATTTTAGTTTTGAAACTTCTTTGCCAAGCAAATAATGTCCTTTCAGGCATTTTTCTTCAAGGATTCTATACAGCTTTCTAAGCAAGGCCCATTACCAACATTTATGGATTCACATCTGCAATTAACAAGTTTTTCATTAAATAATCTTTTGAATGAGTACTGTCTTCTACGTCTTTGACAAATCTTAAACATATCTTCCTTTTTTTGGTAAATGTTTATTTTATTTTTCAGAGAATGTGCACACAGGGGAGCAACAGAGGATCCAAAGTAAGCTCTGTGCTGACAGCAGAGAGCCTGATGTGGGGCTCAAACTCAAACTGTGAGAGATTATGACCTAAGCCAAAGTTGAATGTTTTAGCGACTGAGCCATCCAGGCGTCCCTTAAACATATCTTATAATAGAATAATTTAAAATGGCAACTTTTACATTTCCTTTGCCTTATTGATCCCAAACACAGTGTTCTACACAGGCAGGAAATAAGAACAAATTTGGCTGGGCTTTACCAGCCTCTTGAGCTCAATCTGATTATCACAATCTAAAAAGTATTTTGTTCTTATTTTGTGCTCAACGATGATTTCAAAGGTTCAAACTATTTTTAGATTTATGACAAGATACCACAGTATTTTGTTTGACACCCCTATTTGTTTTGATTTAGTCTGAAAAGTAAAGAATTGGGGAAACACCATGTAATTCTGAGATATTTCTTTACTTTATAGCCTAATTATTGAAGAAATATTTACTATTACATTTAACTCATGAATCAGATAACTTTCCAGCTTTAATCAATTAGACATTACAGTAGGAAAGTAAATATCTGCAGAAATAAAATTTATTTGAATATAAAGCACTCAAAAATAAAGTACTTAAAATACTGTCTTTAATTCCTTAGGAAAAGTTTTTTGTCAATTATTGAGTTTATCTGAATTCTCAAGTTTTTAAACAAATCTTATCCCAAGGTACTTCTTTAGTTAAAAAGAGTAAACAAAAACAACATACTGCAATATTTATTTTCATTTAGTTTAATAATTTTTTTTTTTTTTTTTTTTTAGAGACAGAGCACGTGAACAGGGAAAAGGACAGAAGAAGAGAGAGAATTTTAAGCAGGCTCCACACTCAGTGGGGAGCCCAACACTGGGGTCAATGCCACAACCCTGGGATCATGACCTGAGCTGAAATCAAGAGTCAGATGTTCAACTGACTGAGCCACCCAGGTGGCCCAATAATTTAAATTTTTAAAACAAGTAAAATACACTGTAATCAAAAATATGTTTAAGTGAGGGGCACCTGGGTGGCCCAGTCAGTTAAGCATCCAACTTCAACTCAGGTCATTATCTCACACTTCCTGAGTTCAAGCCCTACATTGGGCTCTGTGCTGACAGCTCAGAGCCTGGAGGCTGCTTCAGATTCTGTGTCTCCCTCTCTCTCTGCCCTTACCCTGCTTGTGCTCTGTCTCTCTCTCGCTCTAAAATAAACACTGGGGCACCTGGGTGGCTCAGTAGGTTAAGCATCTAACTTCGGCTCAGGTCATGATCTCACAGTTTGTGGGTTTGAGCCCTTTCGGGCTCTGTGCTGACAGCTCAGAGCCTGGAGCCTGCTTCGGATCCTGTGTCTCCTTCTCTCTCTGCCCCTATCTGCTTATGTTCTCTCTCTCTCTCAAAAATAAATAAACATTAAAAAAAAATTTTTTAATAAATAAACATTAAAAAAACTTAAAAAGATATCTTTAAGTATTGATTATTTTTAGATATAAGCAATAGTTTAAATTAAATAAACATATTATGAAACTCTATCATAATCAGGGTTTCACAAACTATCACATCAAAAAGGCCATCATAAATAAATAAAAATTAAATAACAAGCAAGGAAATTAACAAAATTCATTGTTTTCTGTTAGAAAATACTAAATATAATACAATAAGAATTAGCTAACAATCATGATCTTTTCTGTTAGCAGTAAGATAATTATGAAAATTGAGACAAAAATGAAAGAATTTCATGTAGACAAACACATATACCTTTCCCAATTATTAAATAACATACACATATACAATTAAAATAATAACTAGAGGGGCACTTGGGTGGCAGAGTCAGTTAAGTGTCTGAGTTTGGGTCAGGTCATGATCTCATGGTTCATGAGGTCAAGCCCCCCATCAGGCTCTGCGCTGTCAAATTTTCTCTCTCTCTCTGCCCATCCCGCTCGCACTCTCTCCCAAAAGGAATAAAATAAATAATAAAATAAAATAAAATAATAATTAGAATGGAAATTATTTAAAAGGAAAAGTCAGGAGGAAGTTACTACATAACACAGCCACAGCACACAACTCTGTCTGACCATGTTTACTATGCATAGCCATGCATGTTACTTAACTCAAGTAGTTTACAAAAGGATCACCATCTAGAATAACCTTCAAACATAATTTCACCTATTATGAATCTTTGAATGTTTCACAAAATGCTTTTATATGTTTGAACGCTATAAAAAGTATGCAACCATCAAAATCTTGCTTGCCCATTCATTATGCTACAGCACAAATTAGAAGCAACTAACTGCTCCAGCTAACTCTTGCCAATAGTCAACATGGACACAGTGTTGTCAGGCCTTCCAATTTTTCCAAAGAACATGAATAATGCACGTTCCTGTGCAATCCTCCATTTGATAGCAATACCCAAGACTACTCTACAGGCCAAATTTTGGCCTGCAGACCTCCCAATTTACAACCTCTGCTATAGACAGATCAGTACTAGCAGCTGGTGTGGGTATCCCTACAAATTTTTTTAGGTCAATATCCAGTTACAAATCATTATCTGAGTGAAATACTTGGGTATATTTTTGTAGGTACACTACAGAAAGAGTGGTAGCAAAACCTAGGAATATGCTAACAAATGGAGTTTCCTTAATAAATTGTTTTTTAATGTTTATTTATTTTTGAGAAAGAGAGACAGAGTGTCAGCAGGGGAGGGGCAGAGAGAGAGAGAGAAAGAGAGAGAGAGAGGGAGACACAGAATCCAAGGCAGTCTCTAGGCTCTGAGCTGTCAGCACAGAGCCCGATGTGGGGCTCAAACCCACGAACCGTGAGATCATGACCTGAGCTGAAGTCGAAGTCAGACACCTAAACGCCTTAAGGAGTCACCCAGGCCCCCGTGGAGTTTCCTTTAAAGAAGGATACAAAGACCACAGAGAGGTTGGCTGGACCACCTACTTCCTCAGGACTGTAGCAAGTGAATTATCCTAAGAATGGAGCACATCTCCTTTGTACCTCCATTTCTGAGTCTACTGTGTCAACTCACACCAACCTGGAGCATCACTCCACTTTTCTCTATGGCTTCCATAATAATGCTAGCAGCACGCTCACAAGAAATTTACTTTCCCAAGCTGTAGAACTGTGAGTAAAAACTATGAGCCCAGAGTGAGGCACTGACCCAGTTCCTCCTATCCACCTACTATCAGTATCAACCATATGTTTTATCAGTCAAATTATTAAAAGGACTGGTTTGATGGTCTGGTGTGAAAATTACTATGTTGAACCAGAGCTGAAGCTACATGGAAGATGAGCCATCTTCTTCATGAAGGCAGACCAAGGAAGTATTTTACCACACTACCAACATTTCCCTTAAAATATCTGTCTAGTTCTCATACCATTTTACACATAGTTTCACTTTTAAGAATTAATCTTACCAAAAAAACCAGCACTCCTCAGAAAGATTTATATATAAGGATAGTCATACTTGTTATATACAACAGTATTTAAGGTATATATTATATAACGTAATATACAATATATATAATGATAAAGAGTTGAAAATAGACATGTCCAACAATGGTAAAAATAGTTAAATAATGAATTATGGTACATCCATAAAACAGAGCACAATGCAGCCATTAAAAAATATTCTTGGGGCACTTGGGTGGCTCAGTTGGTTGAGCGTCCAACTTTGGCTCAGGTCATGAGCTCGAATTCATGAGTTCAAGCCCCACATCGGGCTCACTGCTTTCAGCCTGCCAGTGCAGAGCCCACTTCAGATCCTCTGTCCCCTTCTCTCTGCCCCTCCCTTGCCTGCACTCTCCCAAAAATAAATAAATATAAAAAAAGTTTTTTAAACATATTCTTATAATTTATCAAGTGAAAAAGCAAGTCAGACTCTAAATTTACACAATAAATGTGTATTTTTCTATGTGTAAATATACATATTCTATACAGACATGTACATATACATATATACAAACATTCATACATATACATATATTTACATATTATAAATTTTTAAAGGTCTGGAGCAATGTATACCAAAATATTAGCTGTTATCCCACCACTGAAGATAGTTTTCAATTTTCTTCTTTATACTTTTCTAAACGTTCCAAATTTTCGATAAGAACATGTATTACTTTCAGCAATCAGGAGGGAAAACTAAACCAATAAAAGAGGGAAAAGTTTTTGTTTTTTTAAATGAACAACTAAGGCTACATTTTTTTGTACTATAGAGTAAGAGCCAACTTTTTCTCTACAGAGTCAGATAGTAAATATTCTATTCAGACATTGTGGCACAAATGCCATAAGTAATACTTAAGTAAACACAGCTATGTCCTAATGAAACTTTAAAGACAATGAAATCTAGATTTATAAAATTTACCAAAATGTTATTCTTCTTTTGATTTTTGTTCAGTCACTTAAAAATGTGAAAACCATTTAGCTTATAGTCAGTGAAAACCATTTAGCTCAAACCAAAAGCAAGCAGCAAGTCAAATGTGCTCCACAAGTTAGCCAACTCCTACGACAGAACACAAACAAAATGGTGGAAGACTGGAAAATGTCCAGTGCTACTGGTATTAACAACTACAGCTATTTTTTAATTACCATAATACACTGATAAAATACTTAATAAGAATACAACTTCTTAGTAAAACCTTTTTGATATATCACTTGCAAAATGAAATTAATGATAGCAGAATGAGTGGGTTTACTATAGAGGGTTAGTAATATTAGCCAATTAAATGTTAAGAGATTATCTCCCCAAATTATAAATGATGTTTTGAAAACATTCATCTTAAATGATTTTATTTGACATCAATTAGACAGGAGGACAAGCTGTCTACTGAGGGCAGTTCAAGTGCCTTTTAGTTCATGGCAACAGAAATACACCTATAAGATTCAAGATTTAAATCAGACCAAATACAGGAAAATTAAGACCTGCATCATATTAACTAAGAAGGGATAGCTTTTTAATCATCTATAGAGCTTTTAAGTCACATTCTACTTCACTCTGTCAGAGTAGAAATTCATCTCAAGAGTACAACATTTTGGGTGCCTGGGTCAGCCTCAGTCGGTTAAGTGTCCAACTCTTGACATTGGCTGAGGTCATGATCTCACAGTTTGTGAGTTGGAGACTCGCATGGGGTCTGAGTTGATGGTGCAGAGCCTGCTAAGGATTCTCTCTCTTCTCTCTGCCTCCTGCTCTCAAAATAAATAAATAGACTTAAAGAAAAAAGAGGACAACACTTTCCCACTTAGAATGCTATCATCTTCTAGAAAATGGACAAACTCCTGTTTCTTAGAAAGCTGGGTTTCAGTGGAGCAGCTCAGAGATGTCTTTGTTCCTAAAACCTTTAACTAAGCTAAGGAAATTAATACCTACTGTTACCATGGTAACTGACTTGCCTAACTGCTTGAGGGCTAAACTGAATCCCAACCTTTCTGAAAAGTGTTTAAAACAACAACAACAACAACAACAACAACAACAAAACACTGTTAAGTTACATGATACCTACAGATAACCACATCCAGGAAAAAATTTTTAGTAAGTAGTTCAGTGTTTAACTGATAGGAAATTTATACTGTTTAACGTGAACAAATTTCTACCTACTATCTAAAATAGTTCACTTCTATTTGTTCAAAATATGTAAAGGCTAATCTGATAAAATGTTTTTATAAATTTTGATTTAGTCAAAAATCAAGAATGTTTACAATGACTTTGAAATCTGCTAACCAAATGTCATAAAAGAGTGGTCATGGTATGGGGTGCCTGGGTAGTTCAGTCGGTTAAGCATCCAGCTTCAGCTCAGGTCATGATCTCATGGTTCATGAATTCAAGCCGCGTATCGAGCTCTATGCTGACAGCTCAGAGCCTGGAGCCTGCCTCAGATTCTGTGTCTGCCTCTCTCTCTGTCCCTCCCCTGCTTGCGCTCTGTCTCTCTCTCTCAAAAATAAATACTAAAAAAAAAAAAATTTTTTTTTTTAAGTAGCCATGGTATATAAGCTGTAATTTCAATTTTTCACTTTGGGCATTTATGCAAATTTTACAAATATCCATTAAGTTTCACAATATTTCTCTGAGGAAGAAAACTCTATGACCATCACCGTATAACAAAGGAATTTCTATCACAAAGGAAAACTAATAACAAAGACTAACTGATTTTGCAAAAGTTAGCAGACTGCTCTCATATTAAACATTATACTATTAAGGGGCACCTGGATGGCTCAGTCAGTTAAGCGTCTGATTCTTGATTTCCAGTTCAGATCATGATCTCAAGGTTCGTTTGTGAGTTCAAGCCCCGCATCAATGCAGAGCCTGCCTGGGATTCTCTTTCCTTCTGTCTCTTGGCCCTTCTCTGTTTGTGTGTGCTCTCTCCCTTGAAATAAACACACAAACTTAAAAAAAAATTATATTATGAAGAGGCAGAAGACTAGAATGGAAAGAAATCTGGGCTTGGAGTCAGAAAACCTAGGCTCCTACGTTGCTTTGTGTCAAGAAAAATTATCCAAAAGTTAAATTATCCAAAAGTTAAGTTAAAAGAGAAGGCAGTACATCCTTTCAATGTCATATAGGAACACAATCTTGTCCAAAGATAACTTTCATTAGAGAATATACCTTTATATGACTTGCTATTTACTACTGATTAAAAACTGAGACTCTGTGAAGTTACTTGTTAACTTGTAAGTTTTTGTCTGGTTAAGAAGCAATTGAATTCTGTCATGTAGAAAAGAAAATGTCTGTAGGGATAGCTTTGTAGTTGACCCAGCAATTTTATTCCAAAGTTATTTCTCCAATGTCTACATGTTAATGGTCAATTTTACAGGTCAACTTAACTAGGCTAAGGGGTTACCTGGCCCAGAGCTGGCTGAACATCAATTCTAGGTGTGTCTGGGAGGGTGTTTCCAGAGGAAACTAGCATTTGAATAGAACTTTGTAAAGACTGCCCTCACCAACAAGAGTAGGTATAATCCGATCCATTGAGAACCTCCATAAAACAAAAAGGCAGAGAGAGGGCAGATCTGCTCTCCACTTGAGCTGAGACGTCCTTCTTCTCTTGCCCTCCCACACCACACTCCTGAGTTCTCAGACCCCCCCTAGGAGGGGCACTTAGACCACTGGCTCCTCTGGTTCTTAGGCGTTCAGATTTAGACTGGAACTACACCACTGGTTTTCCTAGACCTCCAGCTTGCTGACAGCAAACTGCAGAATTTCTAGGCCTCCATAATTGCATGAACCAATTCTTCATAATAAATCTCTTCCTAGAGGTGCCTGGCTGGCTCAGTCGGTTAAGCGTCCGAGTCTTGATTTTGGCTCACATCATGATCTCATAGTTTGTGAGTTCCAGCCTTGTGTTGGGCTCCACACTGACAGATTCTCTCTTCCTCTCTCTCTGCCCCTTCCCCATCACTCATGCTCCCACGCATACTCCCTCTCTTTCTTTCAAAATAAATAAATAAACTTAAAAAAAATCTTTTTCTATAGATCTATATATATTCTACTGGTTCTGTTTTTCTGGAGAACCCTAATGTACTATATAATCTCTGTTCCTCTTTGAACAAATTTTATCTTCTGCTGGTTCCCTCATTAGTGAACTGAATGTGACATCTGTTGATTCTGTATTTGTATGAGAATCAGTCTTTAATATTTTGGAAAATTACACTTTGACACTTGGCCACTTAGTATCCATGTGACTTTGGACAAGTCACTTTACTTTCTGTTTTCGTCTCCTCATCTGTAACATGGGATTAAATTCCTAATATATTACTTGCCTTATTACATTATTATTATTATATATTATATTACTTGCCTTACCAACCATGGCATCAATATAAAGATAAGCAGTGATAAACAGGACGTTACATCTTTTAATCTACAGTTATACATAAGTTGGTATATCGATAGTGTTAGCTAGGAAGCAACAGAAAGTTACTCAAATCACAGTTCTGATAGCAATCAAGCAGAAGGGAGAAAGGGAAGGGACAAAAGAAGGGAAGGAATGTATTCAGCTTTACAGAACCAGCAGTGTGGCCAAGGAGACACCCAGCCAGGTTATTTCACCTGGTGGTCCCTTGTGGGGTGTTTCATCTGATAGCCTCTTATGTGAACCAGTTTGAGCCCTTGTGGATGAGTTGAGGACCTGCGCAGAAGCCCCGGGTTGTCCTGAAGCCCCGGGTTGTCCTGGGTTAGCTCACTGTAATACAAAGATTTCCTCCTATGGGAGGGGTTTTCTGCCATTTTTTGAACAGACGATGTATGTATGCACTAGCACATTGACATGCTAGGCATGCACAACTGAACTAAAGTGCCTAAGTAACAGAATATGCATAAGTTCCTTAAAGTATATGTAAGCTCCCTGCCTCTACCCCCAAATACACAGAATAAAAGCTTCCTGTACAACCCCACAGGGAGACAGTGCTTTTGAGAGCTAGCTCCCTGACTCCTTACTTATATCAGGTAATAAAAAGTTCTTTGCCTTCAACACTTCCTTGGGTTGTGTTCAATTTAATGCACCCCAAGAGGCAAATCCCTTGAGTTCAGTTACAAGAGAAATTGTGATAGATCTTCTACTGTTACTATACCTCATTCCCTTCAGTGTACTGACAGGAATCAAGTGAAGATACCAAATCCATGCCAACTAGACAAGGTATATAAAGTTATTAAAAATTAATTAAGCAGAGAAGTGCTTCATCAACAGAACGTTCTTTTAAATGATAAATTCAGGGGCGCCTGGGTGGCTCAGTTGGTTAAGCGTCCGACTTCGGCTCAGGTCATGATCTCACGGTCCCTGAGTTCGAGCCCCGTGTCGGGCTCTCTGCTGACAGCTCAGAGCCTGGAGCCTGTTTCCGATTCTGTGTCTCCCTCTCTCTCTGACCCTCCCCGGTTCATGCTCTATCTCTCTCTGTCTCAAAAATAAATAAACATTTTAAAAAAATGATAAATTCAAATAGGGGAGAGAAAATGGATTCATTTTCCAAAAAGACTTCATTCTTACCCATTAGACCTGACCCAAAGTATAGTTTTGATACTGTAAAAGTATATTTAGGAGGTTTCCAAATATAATCTAAATTACAACAGTAATAGTCACATACTCACCTTTTTGTGCATGTACAAAATAAGAATGAATTAAAAAAGTCTCAATGACTTGTAAGTTATAAAATGGGACTAATAAGTGTTTACAAAATAATTTAACACAGAGAGCTTATAAAACCAAAGCAGCTTAAATGCTTCAGCAATTCAATTTGGTTATCAATGCCTTAATTTTGGTTAGACTCTCTGGGTTTCATCTATATAGTTATATTCTTTTTACTGAGAGGCAGCTTCTAGTCAAAACGTCTTTCAAATTTAATCAACAATGCAATGAACTTTAAACATTCTGGGTTTGCATACAAATCCTAAAAGAAAACAGGTGGTTAACTCTTGGACATCAATCTTAGCAATATTTTGGGGATCTGACTTCTCAAGCAAGGGCAACAAAAGCAAAAAACAAAACCAAAAAACAATTGGGACTACATCACATTAAAAAGCTTTTGCACAGTAAAAGAAACCACCAACAAAACAAAAAAGCAATCTATTGAATAGAACAAGATATTTGCAAATGATATATCCAATAAAAGGTTTATATCCAAAATATACAAAGAAATCATACAACTCAACACCAAAAAAAAAAAAAATGTGATTAAAAAAAAGGGGGGGCAGAGGATCTAAACAGACATCTTTCCAAAGAAGACATCCAGATGGCCAACAGACACATGAAAGATGCTCAACATCACTAATCATCAGGGAAATGCAAATCAAAACCACAATGAGATATCACCTCACATATGTCAGAATGGCTAGTATCAAAAAGACAAGAAATAACAAGTGTTGGTAAGAATGTGGAGAAAAGGGAACCCTTGTGCACTGTTGGTGGGAATGTAAATTGTACATTTAGCCACTATAGAAAACAGTATAGAGGTACCTCAAAAAATTAAAAATAGCAATACCCTACAATCCAGGAATTTCACGACTGGGTATTTATCCAAAGAAGATAAAAACACTAATTCAAAAGGATACATCCCGATTTTTATCACAGCATTATATACAATATCCAAGATAGGGAAGAAACCTAAGTGTCCATCTAAGGATGAATGAAAAAAGAATGAAAAAGGTGTGCAATGGAATACTACTCAGCCATAAAAAGGAATGAAATCTTGCCATTTGAGACACCATGGATGGCCCTGGAGGGTATTTTGCTAAGTGAAATAATTCAAAGAAAGACAAATCCCATACCAAAACACCAGAAACAAGACTCATAAATACAAAAAGCAAAGTGGTGGTTGCCAGAGGGGAGGGGTGCTGAGGAACAGACAAAATGGATAAAGGGGATTAAGAGGTACAAACTTCCAATTATAAAATAAGTAAGTCACGAGCATGAAAAGTACAACATAAGGAATATAGTTAATAATATTAGAATGACTATTTGTATGGTGACAGATGGTAACTACACTTGCTCTGGTGAACATTTTGTAATGTGTGTACAGCTGACCCTTGAACAATATGAGGGTTATGGGCACCAACCCACCACACAGTCGAAAATCCACATGTAATTTTTTACTCCCCCAAAACTTAACTACTAATAGCCTACTGTTGACAGGAAGCCTTACCAATCCTACAAACAATTAACAAATATTTTGCATAAGTATAAAGTAAGCTAGAAAAAAAATTAAGAAAATCGTAAGGTGGAGCCCCCAGGTGGCACATTTGGTTGAGCATCCAACTCTTGATTTCGGTCCAGGTCATGATCTCACAGTTATGAGATCAAGCCCTGCTTTGGGCTCCCTGCTTGAGATTCTCTCTCTCCCTCTCCCTCTACCCCTCCCAACTTGCTCTTGTCCACTCTCTGTCTCTCTCTCAAAAAAAAAAAAAAAAAAAAAAGAAGGGAAGAAAAAAGACACAAATCATAAGGGAAATACATTTATGGTATTGTGCTATATTTATTAAAAGTATTCATGTACAAGTGGATGCACTCCATTCAAAACCATATTGCTCAAGGGCCAATGGTAAATGTTGAATCGCTATGTCATACACCTGAAACTAGTAATATTATATGTCAACCGTACTTCAATTAAAAAAAAATCTAGATTTAGGGGTGCCTGGGTGGCTCAGTCGGTTAAGCATCTGACTCTTGATTTTGGTTTACGTCATGATCTCACGGGTCGTGAGATCAAGCTCCCTACCCCCACCCCGGGGCTCTACACTGACAAGACAGAGCCTGCTTGGGATTCTCCCTCTCTGTCTGCCCCTCGCACAGCTCACACTTGCAAGCACAAGCACCTGTGCACTCTCTCTCTCAAAAATAAACAAACAAACATTAAAAGATTCTGGGCTTGATTTCTTATTATTTATTATGTTACATATTTTCTAAAAATTGTAATCTCACCCTTTGAGTGTATCTATACTTAGTAATATACTAGCAACTAGTTTATGTGTGCATGCACACACACATACACACACACACACACACACACACACACATGCACATATACCCAATCTATAATTCACTTTAGGAGTTCCAGTGGTACAATTGGTTAGCATGTGGTACTTATAGAATTCACTTTAGAAGATATAATTTATAAGGTATTCTTCTGTACTGTTTTAGAGAATTCTTTCTACTTTTCAATGTACTACTAGGAATAGAAGGGGGTAGAGGAAAACAAGAGAAACCAAACAATCCATGACAAAGCCCTCATTAAATCCCTAATTAAAGAGGCTTTCAAGACTTTCATTAATCCATTGCTAGACTTCTGCTAATCGTCATTTCCTCCCAAATAACCCAGGCAAGCAAACTAGAAAAGCTAAATAAAACCACCTATTAGCATTTGGTTTGGCTATAGTAAGTTACTGAAATTTTAAAAAGTAATAGAATGTTTTTTTGACAGACCCATTCCTTTATTATAGATACCTACCAAATTTTCATAACTATCAAATATTATATAATGATTCATATTAATAAGGTATAAATAAAAATTTGTATTAATAAAGTCAACTGAAATAAAGTGTAAATGAAACCAATCAAATATAATAAAATGCCATTAAAACGCTAGCAACAGGGGAAAGGATAAAGCCTCACTCTATGCTGTGTCATTGTGAGAAGCCGCACTGCCCATAAACCAGGAACACGACTCGACCTGAACTGAGTCCATAGCTCATGAAGTGCTTTATAACTGAATTTCACTATCCAACTGAATAATTCATTATTTTTAATGAATTTCCTCTGTTCTGTAAGTAGCTACAGCCAGTCAGCTGAAATCAACCATTATAAAATGGGAGAAACTGCAGAGAAAGTTTTCAAGTAAGTCAATTTAAAACTTGCTTAGGCTGACTATTTTTCCTTTTACATTTATTCCTGTTACTTCACATGGCCTGAGATGAAATTTTATCGGACTCATTATCAAGTGTACATTGATAGTTAACTACCCACCATCCATTCCATCCTGCACCCTTTTTACAGTACCATGTATTTAATTTAGAAAAGACTAGTTATTTACCCACAAAGCCAGTATGCTTCAGGAAAACTGCCCTCACTCCCAGCTCCCATGAGAAACCCAAGTGATCTAAAGGTAATCTCATGCCCTTTGCAACAATGATGATTCAGAAACTCGGGTTAAACTCAAGGCATTCCCCCAAATTTGGCTTAAGAATAAAATATACAACCTAATTTAGGCCAATGAGACACAAGAAGAAGGTTCCTGAAGATAATACTGTCTTGCACTGGTAAGAAAGTGATTTGAAGAGATGCCCTCTATTTGAGAATGTGAAGTCTGGGCCATCTACAGCCATTCTGCTACTACAATGGAAGTCAGCTGGAGGAGAAAGCCATCTTAAATAGAAATCCAAAACACAGAAGAAAGCAAAGACGAAAGTGGGGTCACAGTCAATGGACAAAGCCAGATTAACTAATCAGCCCTGCCTTAGCCTTCACGTTACATTTTAATAATATATTTCCTTATTTTTTTAGCCTGTTGAAAGAAGTTTCCTGTGCCTACATTCTAGTAACACACAAATATAACTGAAAATAAAATTGTGTGGTTAATCCTTTTCTTTAATTCCTTATCTTAAATAAAAATGAATTATAAAGATAAAATAGCCAAAGTATACAACAAAAGTTTCATAACTTCATATGTAGAGTTTCAAAAACTTTTAAAATAACAATAAGAATCAAAATAATAGTAAATAGCAATTTAACAGAAACTTATAGCAACTAAGTGGGAGTAATATTTAACTTCAGGATGCAAAGCTCTGCAATCCACTGTGTTGAAATTCAGCAATGCCACACAGAAAGAAAAATGCATGGGGCACCTGGGTGGCTGTCGGTTATGCGTCCAACTTTGGCTCAGGTCGTGATCTCGCGGTTCGTGGGTTTGAGCTCCACGTCGGGCTCTCCACTCTCAGCGAGGGGCCCACATCGGATCCTCTGTCTCCCTCTCTCTCGCCCCACCTCCCTCTCTCTTGCCCCACTGGTCGTTCTCTCTCTCCCTCAAAAATAAACATTAAAGACTTTAAAAAAAAAAAAGAAAGAAAGAAAGAAAAATGCATAAATTTTACCACAAGACCAGTAAGTGTGGGAGGAAGGGTGAAAAATAAAAATGTAGACTGGGTAAAAAAGACGTTGGGAAACTAATACATAATTCTGAAAGCAACCATAAGTTTACCCAATGCAAATCTTTCATAAGAACCTCTTAAAACAGGATGAATTTATATAAAATGAATAAAAGAGGGGCACCTGGGTGGCTCAGTCAGTTAAGCATCCGACTCTTGGTTTTGGCTCAGGTTATGATCTCGTGGTTTCATGAGTTTGAGCCCCACGTCTGGCTCTGCACAGGCAGCACAAAGCCTGCTTGGGATTCTCTCTCTCCCTCTCTCTCTCTCTGTCCCTCTCCCCACTCATGCTGTCTCTGTCCCTCTCAAAATAAATAAATAAACTTAAAAAAATTTTTAAATGAATAAAAGGAAAAATCAGCAATTTTGTGATTATACACCTCCTAGAAGGCAAAAGTTATTGTCTAGTCCAATTGTCTTTCTATTGTACTTCAGCGCCTTCATTTTATGAATGAACAGCAAAAGCAGATCAGGTGCCAGTAGGCAATGCCTCATGCTGCGTGTCAAAATTTCTAGAAGAAGAAACAAAGCTTTGGTATTTTTTCCAATGGCGTCTATCAATGCTACCACAGACTACGAATATCTCCCATCCCTCTATCCTCTGGGCTTCAACGAGCCTAAAAAGGGGGTGAATCTCTGCCCTCCCCTAGCATATCAGACTAAAGATGGAAGAAAAGATCATAAAAATGTAGAGATAAGAAAATGGAAGTCAGAAAGTAACAAAGATTTAAAGTAGGCTTAGGAGAGAAGGTCACTGGTTTCACATATTTTTGGGAAAATGTGAAATTATACTAATTACTTATTTTCCCATGAAGAAATTATTCAACAACCATCCTTTTTCTTAATTCTCCCATTTTTAAGCATTTTATCAAAAAAAAGATCAACTTTAAAAGAGGTTGACTGCTACTACTAACCAGCTTTTACAAGAGACAAGCTTAACTCTTATCAAAAAGCTAAAGTCTCCTAAAATAAGTAATTTTTCCATAGTATCATGAGGGTATCTTATTTGATTAAAAGGAACAAATATTCTGAATGACCAGATTCATGATAAGCCTACCCAAAGTAAGTACTTCTCTATATATGAGCAAGAATCAATTTGAAAATATAATTTATATCTGAAATCAATAAAAGCACAATGACAACCTACCAAGAAATAAACCTAACATAAAACATAGACACCCATTTTAAAGACAACTAGAAAAGTTTACTAGGATGTCCAAAAAGAGCTATTTGACACATTTACTTTCTGGATGGTTAGTCTCAAAATTGTAACCACATTAATTAAATCAGTACACTCAAGAAGTAATACCAAGAAAAAATGTCAGCAGGAGTTTTCATCAAATCACACAAGTTTATATTAAAGTTCTCTAGGAAAAGAAAATGCTCAAAAGTAGTAAATATTTTTTTTGAAAAATAAGACCAATAAGGGGAAGCTCACTCTGAATATGAAATGGTACAAAACAACAGTAATTCAAATTATGTGGAATTGGTATAAAAAGAGATACAAATCAACAGAATAAAATATACCATGTTCTGAAACAGATCCATGTAAATATAGAAATCTGACATATCGGGGCGCCTGGGTGGCGCAGTCGGTTAAGCGTCCGACTTCAGCCAGGTCACGATCTCGCGGTCTGTGAGTTCGAGCCCCGCGTCAGGCTCTGGGCTGATGGCTCGGAGCCTGGAGCCTGTTTCCGATTTTGTGTCTCCCTCTCTCTCTGCCCCTCCCCCGTTCATGCTCTGTCTCTCTCTGTCCCAAAAATAAATAAAAAACGTTGAAAAAAAAAATTAAAAAAAAAAAAAAAAAAAGAAATCTGACATACCATAAAGGAGATTTCTCATCTTCAAGAAAGAACAAAGTACTCAATGAATGAGGCCAACAAAACTGTCTATAATTCTGATAAACCACTGTCAGCAAAAATTTTAAAGGTTAATCATATACAATATATTTGCAAGAGAACAGGAACCAGCCTTACCATTTTCAAAGACATTTTGTAGACATTATCAACATTTTAAACTGCATACCCTTTAAGCCTGCAATGATATCTATCCTATGGAAATACATGCATATATGCACAAAGATGTATACATTATATCAGTCTGTAATAACAAAAATACTAGAAGTAATTAGTAGGGTAAATTAACACTTAAATAAACGACATATCCAAAAAAGAACTCAAACTCCACACCCAAAAAACAAAAAAATCCAGTGAAGAAATGGGCAGAGGACATGACTAGACACTTTTCTAAGGGAGACATCCAGATGGCTAACAGACACATGAAAAGATGCTCAACATCACTCATCATCAGGCAAATACAAATCAAAACCACACTGAGGTACCACCTCACACCCATCAGATTGGCTAAAATTAACAACTCAGGAAACACCAGATGTTGCCAAGGATGCGGAAAATGCACTGCTGGTAGGAATGCAAACTGGTGCAGCCACTGTGGAAAACAATGTGGAGGTTCCTCCAAAAATTAAAAATAGACCTACCCTATGACCCAGCAGTAGCACTGCTAGGAATTTACCCAAGGGATACAGGAGTACTGATGCATAGGGGCACTTGTACCCCAATGTTTATAGCAGCACTCTCAACAATAGCCAAATTATGGAAAGAGCCTAAATGTCCATCAACTGATGAATGGATAAAGAAATTGTGGTTTATATACACAATGGAGTACTATGTGGCAATGAGAAAGAATGAAATATGGCCCTTTGTAGCAACGTGGATGGAACTGGAGAGTGTGATGCTAAGTGAAATAAGCCATACAGAGAAAGGCAGATACCATACATTTCACTTATGTGGATCCTGAGAAATTTAACAGAAACCCATGGGGGAGGGGAAGGAAAAAAAAAAAAAAAAGAGGTTAGAGTGGGAGAGAGCCAAAGAATAAGAGACTCTTTTTTTTTTTTTTTTTTAATGTTTATTTATTTTTGAGACAGAGAGAGACAGAGCATGAACAGGGGAGGGGCAGAGAGAGAGGGAGACACAGAATCTGAAACAGGCTTCAGGCTCTGAGCTGTCAGCACAGAGCCTGACGCGGGGCTTGAACTCACGGACCGTGAGATCATGACCTGAGCCGAAGTCGGACGCTTAACCGACCAAGCCACCCAGGTGCCCCAAGAATAAGAGACTCTTAAAAACTGAGAACAAACTGAGGGTTGATGGGGGGTGGGAGGGCGGGGAGGGTGGGTGAGGGTATTGAGGAGGGCACCTTTTGGGATGAGCACTGGGTGTTGTATGGAAACCAATCTGACAACAAATTTCATATATTGAAAAAAAATAATTAACAACAACAAAAAAAAAAACTAGACCTACCCTATGCCCCAGCAATTGCACTACTAGGAATTTATCCAAAGGATATAGAAATGCTAATTCGAAGGGGCATATGCACCCCAATGTTTATAGCAGCACTATCAACAATAGCGAAATTATGGAAAGAGCCCAAATGTCCATTGACTGATGAATGGATAAAGAAGATGTGGTGTACACACACACACACACACACACACACACACACACACACACACACAAATGGAATATTACTCAGCAATCAAAAAGAATGAAATCTTGCCACTTGCAACAATGTGGATGGAACTAGAATGTATTATGCTAAACGAAATAAGTCAATCAGAGAAAGACAAATATATGATTTCACCCATATGTGGAATTAAAGAAACACAACAGATGAACACAGGGGAAGGGAAGGGAAAATAAGATAAAAACACAGAGGGAGGCAAACCATGAGATTCTTCACTTGATCTCAGCCAAAAGGCCGAGAAGCAATAAACCATAAGAGATTCTTAAATACAGAGAACAAACTAAGGGTTGCTGGAGGGGAGGTGGATGGGGGGATGGGCTAAACGGGTGATGGGCATTAAGGAGGGAACTTTGTTGAGATGAGCACTGAGTGTTAAATGTAAGTGATGAATCACTGGATTCTACTCCTGAAACCAATACGTTATATGTTAATGTATACTAACTTAAATCTAAATTTTAAAAAGTAAATAAACAATGACACATCCATAATACGGAATAAGAAGTTCATAAAAAAATACAATAGAACTACTGACAAGTTCTATTAACATACGTAAAGTCAAACAGGAAAAACTAAGTATAAGTAGTAGTTACCATTTAAATTTTAAAATACAAAATGAGGGGTGCCTGGGTGGCTTAGTCGGTTAGCTGTCAGACTTTGGCTCAGGATATGATCTCACAGTTCATGAGTTTGAGCCCTGCATCAGGCTCTGTGCTGACAGCTCAGAGACTGGAACCTGCTTTGGATTCTGTGTCTCCCTCGCTCTCTCTACCCATTCCCCGCCTCCCCTCTCAAAAATAAACAAATATTAAAAAAACTTATAAAAATAAAAATGAAATTCTATTTAAAACTTAAAATACAAAATGTAAATGCAAAGAACAATCCAGAAGGATATGTATCAGTTAATAGGGATCCCTATAGGGAAAAAAATGGAATTGAGGTCAGGTATGTGAAGGGAGAGCTTTAAGATTCTATAATTTGTTTCTCAACAACCATATTTCTCTCTCCCACCCTCCCTCTTATCTACCTCCTTCTTTCAATCTGAGAGTAATATGAGCCTCTGTAAATAATGAAATCAATAGTGACTTATATTTTTCCAACTTGGGATGCTGAGGATAAACAAATTCTCATGGTTTTAATAAAATCATGAATGAGAGGAGCAAAAATAGGCTGATTACCTTAACACTAGAAAGAAGGAAGTAACAAACCCATTTCGCCCTCCCCCCCCCCCGCCCCCAATGTTAATAGCAAAGTTTTTTCGATGAGAATAACCTCATCACCAGTACCAGGAATGAAACCCAATTGTTTTAAGATCAGTGGGGAAATTCCATTCCCCCTACCATATAACCAATTCAGGGGCAGGAACTATAACCTAGGTCTCAGTTCTCTGGTCTCCATCCTTTGTCCATAACTGTCAAATGCAAAGTGGTCCTCAGGATTCTCTTTACAATGTATAAGATGGGATGCTTTTGCTCCAGCTAGACATGAAGGAAGAAATATATCACCCTGGTTGATGCGCACAGCCATCTTACAGCCATACAAGAAACTGCTCCAAAAGTAAAGCACTTTCTTGCCTTCTGCATGGAAAAAGGTCAAGCACAGGGCCAGAAAAATAGTCAGAGCTCTAACTGAACTTGCCTTCAGGCCACTGTATCTTAGGATATATCAATTAAATAAGCTAAACTTTTATCGCTAAAGCCAGTTTGACTTGGGTTTTTCATTAGTTGCAATGATAACATCCCTGTTGATGGGATGGAATAAATAAAATCTAATACTACTTCTTGAACTGATTTTTTAAAGACTATACAGAATTCCATTTTCTTTATCATAATTTGTTTAACTATTCCCTATTGATGACAGTTTACTTACAAGTTTTATCACAAATAATGGTCAATGAACACCCTTATGTGTATCTTTAGGCATTCATATTATTATTTCTATAGGATGGATTCCTAGACATGAAATTGCTAAGTCATGGAATACTCCTACCTCTCTGCCTGCTTTCCACCAATAAATTATTCACAACCCTGAGAGAGAAGACAAGGCAAAGAAGACTACCCAGAAAGCCAGGAAAAATTCCTACAGAAGCATTATAATAAGCCTTTGGTGAAAGACTTCAAATTAACAACTAAGAAAAGATGTCATCCATCACCTGCCACTCTTATAAGAACACTTTGGTCAAAGAACAGAAGTCCGTGAAGGCGTTGTGGGTTGACTATGAGTTGCAATATATCCATATGTAACTCAATATCTAACTTTTCAGTGTTGGGTATAGAACAAGTTGGTGATATTTGAGTTTCATGTTAATGGACCATCACCGTCAGTATTATAATCATTTATATCTACATCCTACCTCTTTTCCTCTCTACTTGTCCAAGGGCTTACAACGTTTGATGCAAAATTTCCAAAGACAGTGCCTCTCAGTTTTCTGACTAGGTCTCCAATTGTCTTGCCTACACCCTGCTCTGCTCATTTGTTCCCATAGGGATGCCATGTCATTACCAATGACTGAATCCTTCCATAATCTCAATTCTAAGCATCTCATTCTCTAATCAACATCTCCTATTTTCCAAGTTCATTCCCTTTAGAAATTCAATTCAAACAATCCTTTGATCCAAGTAGGACCTATAATCCAATGGTCCTACTTTTCCACTCTCCTCACCACCAGGTAGTCCTTACTTCCTCCTTGAGCAGTTTAAATTGCAAAATTATAACCACTTACTTTCATACTCCCTTAGCTTCATTGTGCATCTTTGGCTTCATTATTCTCTCCTGTTAAAACTCTCACCCTGCCTGAAGAAAACAAATTCTCTGCCTACTCTATGCCTGTACCTATGCAGCTAACTGAATGCAGCAGGTGAAAAACCCAACCATGCTGACCGGTCTCACCTTAAATTTATGACCACCAAAAGTCTTCCTAGCAATTCTACAACTTTTCACTTATCTATTTCCTATCCTCTCCTTCTAAGATAACTATTTCAGGGGCACCTGGGTGGCTCAGTTGGTTGAGTGTCTAACTTTTGCTCAGGTCATGATCCCATGGTTCCAGGGTTCAAGCCCTGTGTCAGGCTCTGTGCTGACAGCTTGGAGCCTGGAGCCTGCTTCAGATTCTGCCTCCGTCTCTCTCTGCCCCTTCTCACCTCACGCTGTCTCTCTCTCTCTCTCAAAAATAAATAAACATTCAAAAAAAAATTTTTTAATAACTATTTCATATCATTTCCTCTCTGCTTAAACCTATCATATCTCCTCCCCCATCCTTTCAGCTGACCACCTTACTTCAGATTTCACTGAAAATAAAAGCAATTAAAAAAGAACTTCCATATGTCCTTACCCTGAAATGTATTCACATAATTGTATCTATGCCCATATACTCTGCCATGATGGCTAGTTTTATTGTGTCAACTTGAATGGGCCACACTGAGCCAAGATATTTAGTTAAAATTATTCTAGGCATGTCTGTCAGGGTGTTTCTAGATGAAGTTAACATTTGCTTTTTTTTTTTTTTAATGTTTATTCATTTTTGAGAGACAGAGACAAAGCACCAGTGGGGGAGGGGCAGAGAGAGAGAGACACACACAGAATACAAAGCAGGTTCCAGGCTCTGAGCCATCAGCACAGAGCCCCACATGAGGCTCGAGCCCACTGACCGTGAGATCATGACCTGAGCTGAAGTCTGATGCTAACTGATTGAGCCACCCAGGCGCCCCAACATTTCAATCAGTAGATGGAATACAACAGATTGCTCTCCCTGATGTGGGTGAGCTTCAAATCTGCTGAAGGCCTAAATGGAACAAAAAGGTTGAGTACAAAAAAATTCACTCTCTCTGCTTGACTGCAGTCAAGCTAGGTCATTAGTCTTCTCCTGCCTTTAAACTCAGACTTGGAATGAAGCATATACCATCAGCTCTCCTGGTTCTCAGACCTTCAGACTTGGACTAGAACTGTACCTTCAGCTCTCCTATGTCTCCAGCTTGCCAACTGCAGATTACATATAGACGTAGATGCATATATGTATATAGGTGGTGTATATATATAGTATCTGTATATATATGCAAATAATAAAATCTATAATAACATATAATGTATACAATCATATATATATGTATATATATTATAGTATATATCTCTCACAATAAGGAATTGGGAACTTGCCCATGCTAAGGAGGCGTAGAAATCTACATATACACATTGACATCAATATTGACATAGGTACCAGGATGTATGTGCACACACATACATATATATGTATATATATATAGAAACAGAATATACATATATGTATAGATAGATACATATACATTTATATATCTCCTGTGAGCTATCTGTGTGCCTAAATCCAGCCCCTCCATGTGTGTACTAGATTCCATACTCTCTCATCTACTCACGGGCACTTTTCACCTCTCTCCCAAATCACCAATTTTGCTCTCTCTACTAGTCTACCAGAAAAGTCCCAAAGTCCTATCAGTATATACACATACTGCAATTTCTTCCATCTTAAAAACACAAACTTGACTCTGGGCTAACTGCTCCATTCTTTTTCTCCCCTTTATAGAAAAACTACTCAAAAGAGTCATCTACACTAGTGTCTCAATTTCTATTCCTTCCATTGTCTCTTAAACTCACTGTATCACTCCACCCCACCAAAAGAGCTCATATTAAGTTTACCAAAGACTTTCATGTTGCCAAATCCTACAGTCAATTCTCAGTCCTCATCTGGCTCAATACACCAGCCACATATAACACAATTAGTCATATCCACCTTCTTTTTTTTTTTTTTTTTTTTTATGAGAAGTTTGTTTGCTTGCTTGCTTGTGTATTTTGAGAGTGAGATGGAGTACAAGCAGGGTAAGAGCAGAGAGAGGGAGAGAGAGAGAAATCCAAGCAGGCTCCACAGCATTAGCACAGAGCCCAATGCGGGGCTCGAGCTCATAAACCATGAGATAATGACCTGAGCAGAAATCAACAGTTGGACACTTAACCGACTGAGCCTCCCAGGCACCCCCCACATCATCCTTCTTCAAACACTTTATTAAGCATCTGTAACAATTATTCTCCACCTGTATCAGTAAGAATCCTTCTCAGTACCTTTGCTAGTCCTTCCTTAACTCCCCAATCTCTAAACCTCATAGCATTCTAGATTCAGGTCATAGACCTTTTCATTCTCTTCTCTACATTCACTCCCTTGAAGATAACAGTCTGATGGCTTTAAAATTACCTATAGCACACTAACAACTTCCAAACTTATATAAACCACCTAGACCACTCCTATGAACTTCAATCTTGTATGTCCAATTATTTACTAAATACTTGAGTGTCTAATGGGCAAATCACAGTGGGTATGTATAAAAGTCTCCCCAAACTACTCCTTCTATAAATTACAGTTCTCAGTAAATGCACCTCCATCCTTCTTCTGATTGCTCAGGCCAAAAACCTTAGTTATCCTTGATTCTTCTCCTTTCACACTTCACATCCAATCTAGCAGTAAAAATTTTACCTTCAAAATAAAGCTGAAATCCACCTTCTCTCACCACCTTCATAGCTAAAATCCTGGTTCAAGCCACATTACCTCTTATCTCCTTGTCTCTACAATCTATTCCCAAAACAGTGGCCAAAGTGATTCTGTTAAAAGATAATTCAATTTAAAGAATAATACACCATAACCAAGTGAGATTTATCACAGGAATGCAAGGGTGGTTCAACATAAGAAAATGAATCAGTGCAAATGTATCACTTCACTAGAATGAAAGAATACCACATAATCATCTCAGTTCACACACACACACACACACACACACACACACACACACGTAACATCTGAAAAATCCACCACTCTTTCATGATAAAAAAAAAGACTCAAAAAACTAATAATGAAAGGAACTTCCTCAATATGTTAAAAGGCATTTATCAAAAATCCAAAGCAGGGCACCTGGGTGGCTCAGTCAGTTAAGTGTCCAACTCTTGGTTTTGGCTAAGGGCATGATCTCAGGGTTCGTGAGTTTGAGCCTGCTTGGTATTCTTTCTCTCCCTCTCCCTCTGCTCCACCCCCCGAAATAAATAAATACACTTAAATTCACAGCTAATATATTCAGTGGTGAAAAGATTGACAGTGTGGAGCTTGCCTGGAATTCTCTCTTTCCCTCGCTCTCTGCCCCTCCCCCACTCAATCTCTCTCAAAATAAATAAACTTTAAAAAATTTTTAAAAAAAAAGGACAAGGCAGGGATATTCACTTTCACCACTACTATTCAACACTGTTTGGGAAATTCTGGCCAGAGAAATTAGACATAAAGAAATAATAATAATAAACATTCAAATTGGAAATGAAAAATTAAAACTATCTCTATTCACAGATGACATGATCCTACATACAAAAATCCCAAAGAATCCACAAGAAATCCACTAGATCTAATAAGAAAAGTCAGCAAAGTTGTAGGATACAAGATCAATACACAAAAAGCCGGCTGTGTTTTACACACTAGCAATGAACAATCTGAAAAAGAACTATGAAAGTAATTTCATTTATAATAGCATCTAAAAGAATAAAATAAAATACCTAATAGTAAATTTATCCAAGAAGGTGAAAAACTTGAATACTTCCAAAACACTGCTGGAAAAGATTTTAAAGATACCAATTAATGGAAAGACATCCATGTTCATGGACAGAAATGCTTAACATTGATAAGGTGCCAATGCTACCCAAAGCTAACTACAGCTTCAATGTAATATCAAGACTCCTACAGCCTTTTTGCCAGAAATGAAAAAGCCAATCCTCAAATTCTTATGGAATTTCAAGGGCCTTGAATAGCCATAACAGTCTTCAAAAAGAATAAAGTTGGAGACTCACACTTTCCAATTTCAAAACATACTACAAAACTACAGTGACCAAAATAGTGTTGTACTGGCATAAGAATAAACATATAGATCAGTGGAACAGAATTGAGCTTCCAGAAATTAATTCTTACATTTATGGCCAACTGATTTTTGACAAGGATGCCAAGTCCATTCAGTGAAAAAAGAAGTTCTTCAACAGATGATATTGAGACAGTTGGATTTCCACCTGCAAAAACAATGAACTTGGACCTCTATCTCACACCATATACAAAAATTAACTCAAAATATATTGATTCGAATATAAGAGCTACTAAGACTATAAAAAACTCTTAGAAGAAAACATAGAAGTAAATCTTCATGACTTTGGACTTGAGAACAAATTCTTAAACATGACAACAAGAGCACAAGCAACAAAAGAAAAAATAGATATACTGAACTTTATCAAAATTTAAAACTTTTATGAATAAAAGAACATTATCCAAAAGTGTAAAGACAATCCACAGAATGGGAGAAAATATCTGCAAATCATATTTCTGGTAAGTGTTTTAATAAAGAGAATATACTATGAAGATTTCATACAACGCAATAACAAAAAGATAAACAACTCAATTTTTTTATTTTTAATTTTTTTTTTCAACGTTTTTTATTTATTTTTGGGACAGAGAGAGACAGAGCATGAACGGGGGAGGGGCAGAGAGAGAGAGGGAGACACAGAATCGGAAACAGGCTCCAGGCTCCGAGCCATCAGCCCAGAGCCTGACGCGGGGCTCGAACTCACGGACCGCGAGATCGTGACCTGGCTGAAGTCGGACACTTAACCGACTGCGCCACCCAGGCGCCCCTAAACAACTCAATTTAAAAATGGGCAAAGGGACTGTCATCACCCCTCATCCCAGCCTTCCTCTGTCCTACTCACCTCCCCTTTTCTCCTCATCTTTCCCCTTTCTTCCCAGCACCCTCACCCTTGGGGCTGGAAGGACTGCTCTTGGACACACGAGAGGTGTAAATGAGGCAGGAGAGGGAGGTGCTGGGTTTCTGGACAGACAAGGACTCCCTATCTCCACCCAGAGCCACCTTATCATGCTGCCCAAAGTGGGGACTGAAGCCCTGAGACTGGCTCAGTCGCATGGGGAACAGGGGCAGATGCCGGAAAACATGCAAGTGTCTCAGTTTAAAATGCTGAATTACTCCTATGATGAAGATCAAGAAGAGCTCTGTCCAGTGTGTAGCGATAAAGTGTTTGGATACCGTTATGGGCTCCTCACCTGTGAAAGCTGCAAAGGGTTTTTCAAGCACAGTCCAAAATAATAAAAGGTACACATGTATAGAACACCAGAACTGCCAAATTGATAAAACACAGAGAAAGCGTTGTTCTTACTGTCAATTTAAAAAATGTCTCTGTGTTGGAATGAAGCTAGAAGCAGTAAAGGGCCAACCAAATGCACAGGGGAAGGAATAAATCTGGGCCAATGTACAAGACAGATGGGTCTCTAAAACAGAAAAAAGCCCTCATCCGAGCCAGTGGACTTAAGCTAGAAGCCATGTCTCCCGTGATCCAAGCAATGCCCTCTGAGCTCAGAATCTCTTCTGCAATTCAGAACATGCATTTTATCTCCAAAGGCCTCCAAAGGCCTTGCCTCCTACAGACTATGACAGAAGTCCCTTTGTAACATCCTCCATTAGCATGACAATGCCACCTCATTGCAGCCCGCAAGGGTTACTTCAGTCCCCTAGCCAGGCCATCAAGTCTGAGTACCCAGACCCTGACACCAGCTCACGGGAGTCAATAACGGGTTATATTCCTCCATGGACAGTTACCAGACAAGCTCCCCAGCAAGCATCCCACATCTGATACTGCAACTCGTGAAGTGTGAACCAGATGAGCCTCAAGTCCAGGCCAAAGTCATGGCCTATTTGCAGCAAGAGCAAGCTAAAGCAAGCACAAAAAGCTGAGCACGTTTGGGTTTATGTGCAAAATGGCTGATCAAACCCTCTTCTCCACTGTTGAGTGGGCCAGAAGTAGTAACTTCTTCAGCGAACTTAAGATATGTGACCAGCTATTACGACTCTCCCTTTCAAGAGAGACCTAACTCTGTTCCTAATTAAAATATTCTTAGTGCTAAAAACACACTTTCCTTAACTTTTCTTCTTTACATGATTTACTGAGTTAGAAAAATCTTATAACCTTGACATCAGGACTATCACAGCTTTTATTATATGTGGTTCATAGTTTGGGGGAGAGGGGAATAGCATTTCATGTAAACTATAGTAAATTTGGCTGGGTTTTTGTTTTTTTTTTTTTTTTTTTCTGAATAGTAGAATGTCTTTACTTATTTCCTTTAATTCAGATGGCTTATGGCTAGAAAATTTAAGTCTATGTGAACCAGCAACCTAGGGAACTTCTTAAAAACTACCAAATAAAAAGTTATAATAGTGCCAACTTAAAAGAAAAAATACCAACATTTACTTGTACTTAAACCCTAAAGAGTGAAAATGATACCACTGGTTACTAGTATCAAATAGGTCTTTACTACCTGTTTACTTTGACATTTGGTTGGTAAAGCTTTTGTTTTTGGAGCAGATTCCAACAGGATGTTTACTATCATTGGATGGGGCTTAGGCAAATGGTGAGTGCTAGTCTACTTGACTGGGGGTTTAGTTCTAAATATCTATGTCTACTGTTGATTTTAACAGATTGGTACATTGTAAACACAGTTCTTGTTTGTATAAGTATCTCTGTTTAACTACATAATTATTTTATTTCCTGAAACTTAATACTGAATTAATCTGGGAAAGTAAAATAGAAGTTTGGAAACTAAAAGTAGCTATCAAAGCACATTTGGTAGTCAGTGGTTTCATTCTCTGTTTTAAGAACAAAGTGAATCCTGGATTTGATTTCTCAGTGTATCTCTTACAAAATCAATTTCTCCCTTTTCCAGTCATAGGGGTAGATGTGGCTACAAAATATCTGTAGCTTCTGATCACCTAGGACTTTTGGAGGAAATTTAAAACTCTTTGAGAGAAAGACAATACAAAGCAGACTTTGAATATAAAGGGTGACTGTTAAAAACCGTGCAGAGGGATCAGGGAATATGGAAGCTGTGTGCAAATGGAAAATAGTGCTTTTCACAGCAGTCTTCATTAAGCACTGTGACTTGTACAGGGAAACAAAAAAGTTACCTGAATGGATCCAACTAAGTTGATAGAATACAACCACCATGCTGTTAAGACTATTAATGTATCCAGCTCTGTACTCTCTTGTCCTTTATTGTCCCATTTAAAGATGGCTGAAGGTGGAAATAGATACTAGGCTGCAGAGGACAAGCCGAATGCATTGATTCAGCACAGTGAGGCCAGATATTTCCTGAGTATGCAATCACTTTGTGATAAAGTGTTTTCCACTAAAAACAAAAACAAATAGGGGCACCTGGGTGGCTCAGTCAGTTACCTCTTGATTTCAGCTCAGATCATGACCTCACAGTTCATGAGTTCAAGCTCTATATCAGGCTCCACGCTGACAGTGAGGAGCCTGCTTGGGATTCTCTCTCTCTCCCTCCCTCTCTGCCCCTCCCCAACTTACACTCTGTCTCTCATTAATAAACATTAACAAATTTTTCAGTAAATAAATTTTAAAAAAATAAAAATGGGCAAAAACTTGAACAGACATTGCGCCAAAGAAGATATACCAAATAGCCAATAAGCACATGAAAAAAAAATGTTCAACATCATTAGTCACTAAGGAAATGCAAATCAAAACCACAATAAGATATCACTTCACTTCATCACCTAGGAATAAGAATTATATGAAAGAGGAAGAAAATTATTTAGAGAAGATATGGAGAAACTAGAAGTTTTACCACATTGCTGGTTAAATGTAAAACAGTGCTGCCAATGTGGTTGGGCAGTTAGCTCCTCAACAACTGAAACAGAATTATCACATGATCCAGCAAGTCCACTCCTAGATATATGCCCAAAAGAATTGGAAACAGGAACTCAAGCAGATATTTGTAAGCCAGTGTTCACTGCAGCATTATTCACAATAGCCAAAAGTGGTAAAAAAACCAAGTGTCCATCAACAGATGAACATAAAATGGAATATAAACACACAATAAAATATTACTCCGCCATAAGTTCTTTTTTATTTTTTTAACTTTTTTTTAAATTTTTTTATGTTTGTTTATTTTTGAGACAGAGAAACAGAGCATGAGTTGGGGAGGGGCAGAGAGAAAAGGAGGGGCAGAATCTAAAGCAGACTCCAGGCTCTGAGCTGCCAGCACAGGGTCCAACACAGGGCTTGAACCCATGAACCGTGAGATCATGACCTGAGCCGAAGTCGGACGCTCAACCAACTGAGCCATCCAGACGCCCCTAATGTTTATTTTTGAGAGAGACAGACAGAATGTGAGCGGAGAAGGGGTACAGAGAGGGAGACAGAATCCAAAGCAGGCTCCAGGCTCTGAGCTGTCAGCACAGAGCCCAACACGGGGCTCAAACTCACGAACCATAGGAGAGTGACTTGAACTGAAGTTGGACGCTTAACAGACTAAGCCACCCAGGTGTGCCAAAAGAAATTAAGTTCTGATACACGGTACAACATGAATGAACCCTGAAAACATTATGCTGAATGAAATAAGCCAGATGCAAAAGCACAAATATTTTTTTTTAAAATTAAAATTAAAAAATGTTTAAGAACTCAAATATTATATGATTCCAGAATGAGCAAATTCATAGAGAGAGACTATATTAGAGGTTACCAGGGGCTAGGCAGAAGGGGCAATGGGGAATTATTGAATAATTAACCAGTTAGAACTTGGGGTGAAAAAGTTTTAAAAATAGTGGTGATGGGGGCACCTGGGTGGCTCAGTTAAGCACCAGACCTCAGCTCAGGTCATGATCTCTGGGTTCGTGCATTTGAGCCCTGTGCCAGGCTCTGCTCAGAGCCTGGAGGCCTGCTTCAGATTCAGTGTCTCCCTCTTCCTCAGCCCCTCCCCCACTTGTGCTCGCTCTCCTTTCAAAAAAATGAGTAAACATTAAAAAAAATTATTTTTAAATAGTGGTGATGGCTGTGCAACATAGTGAGTGTAATTAATGTCAATGAGCTGTCCACTTAAAAACTGTTTCAGTGGCACATTTTGTTACATATATTTTACCAGTGTTTTCTATTTTTTTTAATGTTTTATTTATTTTTTGATAGAGAGCACAAGCAGGGGAGAGGCAGAGAGAGAGGGGGGACAGAGGATCCAAAGTAGGCTCTGCGCTGACAGGCTGTCGGGGTTCGAACCCATAAACTGTGAGCTCATGACCTGAGCCAAAGTCGGAGGCTCAAATGACTGGGCTAGGCAGATGCCCCTTACCAGTTTTTTGTTTTTTTTTTTTAAAGATCATTCAGATGATGATGTTTCCCTGACAAAACTCTCCAATAGCTTCCCACCTCCCTCAGAATGAAAACCCAAATTTTCAAAATACCCTACCAGGCCCTACACTATCTGTCCTCAGCTCTTTCCCGTCTGACTTTATCTCCTCCACCTTCTCCCTTACTATCTCATTGTGCTTTAAACTTACTGGCCTCCTAGACTGCTCTTTGAACACGCCAAACAGGCTTCCTCAGGGCCTTTGCACTTCCCGCCCCACCCCAGCCACAGAACTAGCTTTCCTTCGGCTCTTTACTCAAAACTTAATGTTAAAGGATTTAAACTCAAGAAATCCAACTTAATTTGCTAAATTACACGTAATAGGTTATTTCCCTCGACTTTGTTATGAAAATATGGAGTGGCTCCATTTCCGCAGCAGTAAAGGCTGGATCCGAAGGGTACAATCCCAAGGGCCCAAGACAAGCAACCGGTGGCACAAGCTGAAGGTGGGAGGGAATGGGAAAGCTCACTTTTTGGCTGACAGAAGCCCTGGGAAGACCTGCGGCATGTGGGGGCCCTTTTCCGGTATGCTCCGGAGGTGGGAAGGGGCAGGAGGTCGCGGGTTTTAACGCACCTCCTACACACTGCCCAGTGGCCTGCTCTTCGGGACTGAGCACGCACCCCCAATGTCTGGGAAGGCTAGAATGATACCCCAGGGTCTGGAGCTGGCTGAAACAGGGGTAGGGAGGTCACGTTACCCTGAGAAGAGCCAGTTCAACGGGTCTCCTCCTTCAGCTGGATGAATTGTGAAGCGCCACAACAGCAGGGCCTGGAAGCCAGGCATCCAGGCCGGATACCAACTCAACAGACCTTATTCCCGCGCCGCAGAGCGCACGCCTTGGCGTCACGGCGCCCACGGCACATTATCAGCTGGGGTAGACCTATCTTCTCCACCCCTCCCTCCGAGGTCCGCCCCTCCCCCGTCCTCCATTCGTGGTGCTCTGCAGCCCTCCCATCAAGCCCAGCGGGCCAGGCGGCGCGCATGCGCAAGGACTCTCGCTACCGCTGAGCCCTCCGGGAAATGTAGTCCCTGTGCGGATGCCGGTGGGCCGCCAGAGTCCTGCATCCCGGAGGAACCTGGAGAAGTCACAACAGTCTCGCCACCTCCGTCCTCATTACCATCTTCACACCTGTCCAGTCACCTCGCACTCATAGTCCATCACCGCGCGCCGGGCTTCGGTCAGGGCGCGCCCCGAGGAAGAGCGCGAGACCTTCTCTTCCCTTCAGCGGGCTGTGCTGGAGGAGGCGGGGTCCACGGCCCGCCCCCCGCCGCCACCCCCCCCTCCCCTCCCGGCGGGTATCGGGCCGGTGCCCGAAGAGAGGCGGCGGCCCCCGCAGCGGCCGCAGGAGGGGCGGCGGCGGCGGCGGGCGCCGCAGGCGATGCCCCTGCCCGGCTGCTCCGGCGGGGGACGGTGCGAGCGGCGGCGGCGGCGGGGGAGTTGGCGGGGGGCAGCGGCTGCGGCGGCTGCAGCAGAGGGGCCGAGAGCTGGCGGCGGCGGCGGTCGTGAAGGGCATCGGTAGCAGCGGTGATGGCAGTGTCGATGTGAGTGTTTACTGGCTGGGGACCCCGGGGCTGCCGAGCCTGAGGCCGGCGGCCCGGCGGCGAGCGGGAGGCCGGGGCGGCGGAGGGATGCTGTGTGCGCGGTGTGGAGCCGGGAGACGCCGCCTGTCGCCGCCGACGGTCGGGCAGAGGCGGGAGCCGGGCGCTGCGGCGGCGGGCGCCGTGCACCGCGGCCCGGTGTGGGGGTCCCGGGCGGAGGCGGGGGCAGCGCAGGCCGAGGGGCGTCTGCGATTGTTCTCAACACCCCTCCCCCACCCCACCCCGTGTGTCTGTTTGTCACTTGCAGCTGAAGATGGAAAGAGCCAGGCGAAGGGGAGGCGGCGGCGGCCGCGGCCGCGGCGGCAAGAATGTAGGGGGCTCTGGCCTAAGCAAGAGTAGACTCTATCCCCAGGCCCAGCACTCCCACTACCCCCACTACGCGGCCTCAGCCACCCCTAATCAGGCTGGGGGTGCAGCCGAAATCCAGGAGCTGGCCTCCAAACGAGTGGACATCCAGAAAAAGAGGTTTTACCTAGACGTGAAGCAAAGCTCCCGGGGCCGGTTCCTAAAGATAGCTGAAGTCTGGATAGGGAGAGGCCGGCAGGACAATATCAGAAAGAGTAAACTGACTCTGTCCCTGTCTGTGGCAGCGGAGCTGAAGGACTGTCTAGGGGACTTCATCGAGCATTATGCCCACCTGGGCCTGAAAGGCCACCGACAGGAGCATGGCCACGGCAAAGAGCAAGCGTCCAGGAGGAGACAGAAGCACTCGGCACCCTCCCCACCAGTCTCTGTAGGGTCCGAAGAGCACCCTCATAGTGTCCTCAAAACAGACTACATAGAGAGGGACAATAGGAAATACTATCTAGACCTAAAGGAAAATCAGCGGGGTCGCTTCCTAAGAATTAGACAAACCATGATGCGGGGGACTGGCATGATAGGTTATTTTGGTCACAGTTTGGGCCAAGAACAGACTATTGTGCTCCCAGCACAAGGAATGATCGAGTTTCGTGATGCCTTGGTTCAGCTAATTGAAGACTATGGCGAAGGGGACATAGAAGAACGAAGAGGTGGAGATGATGACCCACTTGAACTCCCAGAGGGGACTTCTTTCAGAGTGGACAATAAAAGGTTCTACTTTGATGTGGGCTCTAATAAATATGGAATTTTCCTGAAGGTAAGTGAGGTGAGGCCACCTTACCGTAATACTATTACTGTTCCATTCAAAGCTTGGACAAGGTTTGGGGAGAATTTTATCAAGTATGAAGAAGAGATGAGGAAAATTTGCAACAGCCATAAAGAAAAGAGAATGGATGGCAGAAGGGCCAGTGGTGAAGAACAAGAATGCCTCGACTAGAGTGAATTTGAACTCCATCAGGCAAAATTTTAAATCATAAAATTGGCTAAAAGTACTGATCCATAATCATTTGAAGAAGTTTTTCCTCTTTTTTGGCCCTTTGTTATTAGTAATACCTCTGGTAGTTTATACTTCAAGGAGTCTGATTCTCATGTTATACGTAGAACATTATAATTCTTATGGGAATTCCGATCTTCCCAGAGCTAAATAGTTTAGCTGCTTCAACTGCTCCAGACCATTGAAGTATGCAAATCAGCACAAAATGTGACATTCTGACCTTCTAAATACCATAACTAAGATTTACATTGCACTATGACATAATCCTGAGAAAGATACATATACTTAATATGGAAGTGTGAATTTCTATTTAACAAGTTCCCCAAAAAAGTATTCCATCCCTACTTAGTTAAAAGCTGCTAAGCTTACTTGTAGGGCAGTTACCACAGAAACAGAAATTGACCTCAAGTATAATACAAATATATTTATTTATAAAAGTACATGTAGAAATATATCAGTTGTTCATTGGATAACAGTATTAAACCATACCATTAAAGAGTCAAATCTTACAGCTACTACAATATTCTATAATTTCAAATTTTGTGGTAACCCTGGAGTTTATAGTTGCCATATCAAAGCCGTGGGAGAGTTTTAATTGGTTGTTCTAAACTAGTTATAACCCTATCTTTACCTCTACTTACTGTACCATATATTTTTATTGACTTTCCGAAGTTTTAGGAATTACTTTTATGTCACTGTTGAGTGGGAGGCTTCATCCTATGGCTTTGCTATGGAAATCTTGGTGTTTTAGCCTTTCATGCTAATTTGAAGGTTGTGAGAGGTTGTTTTTTTTTTTTTCCCCCAAAATATATCGTGGACTCAAGGTGTTCTATTTTATGCTTCTTCTTTAGCACTATTTCAGAGGGGTTGGTGCACCAGTTCACTGATACAAAAATACATCTGTAATAATACATTTTAGTAGCACTTTTGCAATTGCTACCCTTAAAACCGTGTCAACACTTCCAATATAAACCTGGCTTTTACAGGTATTTTAATTCCAGAAAAACAAACAAACAAACAAACAAACAACTCTTTTTCTAAAAAGCATTTAGAATATAAATTTTCAGCCTGGGAAAATATTTTAGATTGGTTATGAACATATTTGAAAGGAAAATTCAAGCATTTTCCAAGGTGCTCTTTATGATACTTAAAAAGGTTTACTTTACACAAGACTCACCCAGTTACCTGTATTAAAAATTGCTTTCCAGGAAGTGCCACAGCAATTTTTCAACACCTAAGCAATTTTTAAACAAGTGGATATATTGTATATGTGTACCAACCCACCCTGTATTAACTGACTAGAATTTTATCTGTTGAGCTGCATTTTATTCTGATTGAAACTATTGTCTTTTATCTTGGCTTTATTCACCTCCCACACAATAAGTCCATATAATCATATTTAAGAGCCAGACACTGATTTCAACCCCCAAATATAGCTCTCATTTATGAGAGCTGGCTGCATGGATTGAGATCAGAATGTAGCTCTCCTTTTATATACCATAAGTAGTTCAAAATAATTTTAATAATTTTTTTCCTTCAGAAGTTTGTCCCCAAGTACATTTAAGTAAGGTCACTAAGAAAACGTTATGAGTTAAGAAAATAATATTACTGGCTTATCTTATTTAAAAACAAGCAATCAGTAACCCAGACATATATGCTGGTATTGGTTTTCAGATTGTATTTCACGTTTCCCCAAGTAGTATGAAGGAATCTCATTAGTTCATCATAAATGTGGACCATCTGGATTACTATGGAACAACTGAAGGTTGGAAGATAGTTGGAAATACTAGAGTTAATAGCACATGGTGGGTGTTGAGACTCTAAAAGTAGCAAGGATCTTTAAACAGTCCTAACTGTAAAATAACTATTGTAGACTTGATAAAAAGTAGCTTTTGGTATATGAAGGAGTGATGTGCACTTGAATTACTGTACTACTGATTGTTATTCCTGCCCATCATAGTGCCTATTAATAATTATCAACCTGTCAGATTTTGGCAAACTGGAGCTGTGCATGTTCCAGTATTCGAGTGTTCCTATCACTATTGCTATGACTGTATACTCTCTCTTAAAAACCTTCCCTCGTAAAATACTTATATCCATTAAGTCTAAATGATTTCTTTCTTGGTTTTTAGTCTGATAAGATTTGAGAGTGTGTGTCTATATACATACATACGTGTGTATATAGACATATACACAATACATGTCAGACTTAAATATCTTTAATTCATTGTATATAAATATTAATTTTGCATTAATTGTTTAAGTAAAGAATTAGTTACGTAGCCAAATCTTCTACATTGTATGTATACTTCAAAGTTATTACCATCTCAAAGCTATAGATTGGTAGATGCATATATACCGGCAATTGAATATACTTTAGAATCACTAAGCCTTCTGCCAGTCCTTTTGTTTCACTTTTTTATATGTATTCATTGAAAAATGAAATGATGTTACAATTTTTTGATACTTAAAATTCCCAATTATCCATTAGCCATAATCAAATAAGATCCAGTTCAAAACTCTGGTATTAAGACATGTATTGCCATGTATCTTATAAAATAAGCTACTATTTTTATCTGTGCAATATACATTTTATTTATTGTCATTTGTAACATAAATGGAGCTGCAAGTGTACATGGTATTCTTCAAAATAATAGGATCCCTGCCTTGAAGACATTAAACTCTTAAGGCAACTGGATGTTAGAAGTCAAAAAATGAACATTCAAGTTAGTAACCAAAATTACTAGTTCATTGTATAATTCTAAAACACTGATGATGTTTGCACATAACCCAAGCATAATGTGGTATAGACTCAAAACTGTAATAATATAAGCTAATAGTATGAAATTTGGAAACGGGTTCCTCATAATAGTTGGCAGTGTGCTCCTAGCAATTGAAAGCAACACTAATCTGTTGCTTAATATGCAAAAGATGCAATGTATTATAAAAGTATTAAAAGTTCTGCCACATTTTATAATTTTCCTTGTTAAAACCCCAAACTGCCATGTCCCTTAAACTTGAGTCAAACACAAGCTTATTTGCACTAAAGAGCATGGCCAAAAAGTAAACGACAGGGTGGAAAAGCTAGTTGGAACCTCTTGAAATAATTGGTTCTAATGGGAGAATTTCACATTTGTCTATTTGAAAGCTATATGGTCCAGGCAGACAATCTGTCAGTTCACTAATTTAATAATGCACTTTACCTTTTGTATATAGAAGATGTACATTTATGCCACTTGAAAGGTGGGATGTGTTTCAATAACTATGTAGTTAGAATCTGTAGGGTGATCTCTTGCATGCAGATGTTTGTGTTGGAACTGCTATAATAAGTTTCCATTAAATCAGTGTAACGGAGAAGGGTAGAAGATGCTTTTGAAACAACTCCCAATACATTTAATGAACACTTAAAGTAGAGTTCATATTTGTATTCTTAAGAACTAAAATCAATAAAAAACTACTTCTAGCCCAGATTAGTATTACAGTTGAGACTATATCTAGTTGAGACTCCCCATAATACCCTGAAAGTTAATTTTGGGAATTTGTGCAGAAAAAAATTTTTTTAGTAATTCTGTTTCATTGTTGATGTGTGTTAAAACAACTAATGAAAAGACAGTACATGATACTGTGTAAGAATTAAAGGCATGGTTGGCTGATACAGTGTCATTAAGAAAACACCCAGACTAAAGAAATAAAGTTTCAAATTAAGAAAATGCGAAGAGCCTCAGAACCATTGCTAAAATCAATATAGTATTATTTCAAAATTTGCAGAACTAACTTTCACCAACCAAAAAGGGTATTGGGAGATTTAGTGTATCCTTTCATCCTAAAAACTTCCTGAGATGTACATTTGAAAACTAGATAATTGTTGCTTAATAATAGGTTGTATGTACTTTACTAAGAAACACTGTGTACTAACAATTCATCGAGAATATGCTATATTTACTGCATTCATTTTATATATATGGATAAGAATACATTATATATAATCATCCTATCTTAATATATTCATGTATTTATATTGTAATTTTGCAAATATTTTCAGTAAAATAAACATTTATCTGAGCTGCACAATTTGAAGAGGATGAAATTGGAATACACCCTCAGACACTCATTTTTACTAAGCAGCTACCATTGAAAGCTGGTGTATGTACTATCACTCCTTTAGATTTTGTTTTATGGTTTATTTTAATATCTAAGTGATTAGGACTTAATTTGAATTTTTAAGTGGCGTTCTGAAAATAATTTTTATAAACGTGAGATTTTTTTTCCCTGCTTATTTCAAAATGTCTTTCATTGGAACTATTTATAAAATCCTATTCCAAGCTTTATGTAAGGGCTTTGCTTAGTCACCACATAGTTTGAAGTCTGTGTTTACTAAAACACCAAACATCTTTGGCAGGATAAAAATCTAAAGTAAACCACAAAGAGAAGTTAAAATTGACCCTATGCCAACAGAATAACAGAGGTGTAATACTTATCACTGCCAAGTAAGATTCTTATAGTCCTTCTGAAGTTTCCTTAAAGATTTTTTGAATTTCACAAGTAACGTGGCTAATGGCTAACCCATCACAGGAAGAAAATAAGGATATTAGTATGCTGTTGAGACAGACCATAGTCCACAGTGCTGTAGCGATGAGGTACAGGGAAAATGTGTTTTTCCCAATTTAAGGTCATGTGAAAGTTGAGTTTTTAAGTCACGCTTACTGTCACAAAGTAAAGATACCAAAACTTATGTAGGTGGATCTTGGAAAAACAATATATGTATTAGTATATTTTCTTCTATAACGTAAAAAAAAAAAAAAAGTTTTTTTTTCTTAATTTGACTTGTTTTTTAAAATTAAATTTATTTTGGTAGTTTTTAATCAATATTTTTGAATAGGGAAAACATGTATGGTACAAAATTTAAACGCTATGGTTAGGTAGACAGTGAAAAGTAACCGGTGTTACCGATTTCTTGCGTATCCTTCTAGAGTTACTCTGAGTATACAAGCATATGTGTCTATACATATATTCTTTATAAACATACAAAGGAAAATATATACACTGTCCTGTGTATATGTCCTGGTAGTATCAGTTTTAGATCTGTCATTTTAAATGAGTTTTTTTCCCTTTTACTTAGATACCATACTTGTACTAGTTAACATAAAACTTAATTTGAATTATATTATTACACCAAGGGAACCTCAAGGAAATTTTGAATGAATCCCATTAATATTAACTTAAGATGCAAATATGTGTATATATTAATTTAAAGTGTATAAATATTTAATTTCCCTTCGCTATCCCTAACCACCTTGCCCTTCCTGTCTTCCCCTGTTCCTTCTCTCAAAAGACTATTGGTCTTTTTCCTAAAGTAATACAGTTCAGGACTGGCAGGATATTAAACTATTTTACCAAGTGTTAGGTTAACTATGTTCTCTAATGAAAAACACTGATATTTAAAGCTTTAATAAATTATTACTTAAGTTTTACTAATTCTTTTAATATCTTATTGTTATCCAAAGACCTTGCCATTATGAGAGCAAATAAGTAATGGAACTATAATGAAAGGTTGTGCTATGACTGTTGAAATCTTTTGATTTGTTAACATGAGCTTTTATCTTTATTATGATGAGGTTATTAATGAATAATGCATTTAGCAACCTAGTCAAATCCAGTACTAAACAAAGGGGTAACACTAGTCCTGATTGTTTAAGGCATGGATTCCCCATTGAAGAACTCAGAGTCCATCAGATGTCTTTGGGACCAGAAGGGGTACTATGATGATTTGGGGAGAGAGTAAAAACTTTGGGGCTATGAGGTTACAAGTACAACTAAACCATCTCCATTCTCTGCTGGAAGAGTATTAAACAGTAAATTGTTTGAAAATAAAGTTAGCATAATGCTTTAATAGTTTTTAAAACCCCTCCCCCCCCAAAATCAAAATCAAATTCTCTTCTCATTCATATCAAACGTGTATGTTTAAAGTCATTTTTCTAATAACCACCAAGAAAAAATTATCTGAAAAATTGAAAGGCCCATGCTGGAACCTTAAAGGATATTATCTAGTTATAAATTAAATCAACCAGAGGAAAAGATCTAGTACTATTAGAAATACCTTAAAGAATATGCGGGTTGAGGAGGAATCTTTTAATAGATTAATATCTGTAAATTTTATGAAAATATTAAAAAGTTTTAAAAATTCAAGCACTGGTTTAAACATTAAAAACATATCTCCATAATTGGTGGCATAATTTCCTGTTTGTAAAATGAGAGAGTTGTTAGAAGACAGGACCCTCTTAAATATATATTTTTAAAGCATAAAGAAGTGTTTATTTTAATGATGAATAACCCATCATCCTTTACAGAATCTATAACATTGGTAAAACTCTCCAGTATTTACTTGTTCAAGCTTAAAATGGTTTATAGGTATTGCTTCTTATTTAAGGAGTGGGGTCAAAAAGAAGGTAAATTCTCCTGCAGGAACGAGTTTTGCTTAAAAAATTAAGTATTTCTCATCCTTAATCAAGGAGTTTCCCATGTTGGTGCTTTCAGGTAAATTATGTTTTCCAAACTTTACCTTCTTTCAAATATTCTTTGTGAGAAATGTCTTACCAAGGCCAGTGACATCTACCAGTAAATAAAAACTTATTCATAATGAAATTAGTGCTGCTACAGTGAAGTGAATTTGTGATGTGAATGTAAAGGAAATACTTATTAATGAAATATACATTTTCTTCTTTTCTGTTGTTGACTTTTTTCTAAGATTGTATAGGAGTTGTCTGCCCTCTCATTTCCCCCCTTTATAGTTTCTGTGTTATTCTATTCAAAGTGTTGATTGGTTTCCAGGAAATAATAGGCGTAAATAAAAGGAAAAGTAATCCCTAAGAAAAATGTTCATAGTAGTTAAAAGTTAGACTTGCTCCCAAGTGTAAGATTAGGGGAAAAAATGCTTTTGTGGGCTTTTGTCTTTATCAAAATGGTGGTATAAATCTGTTTATTTGATCCGATTAAAGACAGAATTTCTTGTGAGATACCTATATTCAGAAATCCTTAGTGTCTTATTTTTCTTGGAGTAGTATAATACATACTCTTCAAGATTTTATTTATTATTTGTTGTGGATTTGATGAGGCTGTTGCCTAGAGCTAACAAATACACAAGGAAGAGAGAAGAGAAAGGTAGTGGTTTCCTATTTTGTTTGCCTATAGCAAAAGAAATCAATATAACAAAATGGAAGAAATAAGACTTCTCAAGACCAAATCCCTATTTATTTAACCTTTAAAAGATCATTTGAGAAAGATTAATAAGACCTAATTCTTCCAGTGTAAGGCCTGACTCTCAGTAAACCATTTAACTTCAGTAGGATGGCTTCCTTTTATGAAAAATGAACAAGATTGTGCTAGAAGCTAAGGTTCCCTCCTACTCTAAACTTCTAATAATATTCTGTATCAATGGAGTGTGAAAGAAAAAAACAGAATACCAGAATTGGAAAGTATAAGACAATCTGTATTAAAAACAACAAAATAATGCAGCAATCTGTGCTTATACCCAAAAGAACAGGAAGAAGTGGCAGTTTTATCACATGTATGTATCTCTTCAGCCACACAAAATGAAATTTTGTTCCTGGCCCTTCTTAAGATCAAACTGTTTACACTAACTGTACAATCATCCTATGCTTTAATTTTTTTATAGAAATACTTTTATTATCTGTATGAGGTCTTATTCTTTGGAAGCATTACTTGTTTCTACACCTTCTGTAATCATTTCTTACATTCTACATGACAAAAGAATTTTAAAAATTAACATCACACCCTGAAATGGCATTGTACCTGAAATAACCTTAAATTACGTTGCTAAGTAATACACCACTGCTATCATTTCAGGGGCCCCTGAGAATCAAATACTACCTTTGACCTCTATTTCCTTGGTCTCCTGAACGTATTACGTTACAAATAATGATGTTTAACAAAGGAAATCAGGAAGGGCACTGAACTGTGAACGATATGGTTCTACTTTAGAGGACCCATAACTACTAGAGTGTGCAAAGATAAAACATCATAATGAGTCTGTTTGTTTTGTTTTTAGCCTTGAGAAACCACCAAGGTTGGTGATTGAAGGAGAAGAGAAGAACACATAAGGGTTTTTGTCCCAGATGCTTTACTTAGGCGCCCGAATCCTCCAGTATACAGTGCCACCACTGTCAATAGATCAAACGGAAAAGAGTGACACCTTTCTCCCTAGACCTCTCCTTCTGGTGCCCATTTGTTTATGAGAGACCGTGCTTAAGAGTTACCAAAGTGTATTTTGAAGTGTGTATACACATGTGTATTTCATTAATTTCAAAAATCTCTGTGCACATAAAATTCCATTGCAGAAATGGTCCATATGATAAAGCAGCCTTTAAGCCTGGTGGTGCTTTGCAATAGCAATCTTGTTGGTCAGTTCGCAACAAATTCTGTTGAGAGTGTATTGCCTGTTGTTAGAAATTTTTTTTCTCCTCCCTCTTCTCAATATAGCAGGTACATTTTAGGTTCTTCGCTGTTTCTTCTTCAATGCTGTTTGAAAGCTAAGTGGGATATGAGAGGACGGTTTAGTTGGCAGTTATTTGCCCTTGCCGTTTTGTAGAAATTGTCCCTAGCTTCCCATTCAAACATTCTGAGCAACGATACCAAAAGATAATACATAAGTGCCAAAACTACCCATAAAATAAAACAACAGAACCATTAAGATAATAATTTAGGGGATGCCTGGGTGGCTCAGTCAGTTAAGCATCCGACTTTGGCTCAGGTCATGATTTCACAGTTTGTGAGTTCGAGCCCCACATTGGGCTCTGTGCTGACAGCTCAGAGCCTGGAGCCTGTTTCAGATTCTGTGTCCCCCCCCCCCCCCCACACCCCCCCCCCGTCTGCACCTTCCCTGCTTGTGCTCTCTCTCGCTCTCACTCTCAAAAATAAACGTTAAAAAAATTTTTTAAGATAATTTAGGAATAAGGATATGTATGTACAAGACACCTAGATATAAAAAAATTCCTTATCATTTGCTAATTTGCTTCAGAAACTGCTGTATTTTATTTCTAGGTGTTTCAGACTAGCAATGTGGTTTATACCAATGGTTGACAGTCTAGAATTTCAATAGAACAAAATAATTTGAAAGTTCAGGTGAATTTATTATGGAATTTTATCTATTGCTGTTCTCCTTAAAGGTTAAACCATGCTATAATCATATGAAAAATAGAATTTTAAAATGTCCTCCCTTCTTTTACCCCCCTGTCATAGTAAGAACACTAATTTCTCCCAATACCACCACAGCTCCTCTCCATCCTATTTATTTGTTTAGATGACAACTGAAACACAATAAAGACCGAAAAAATTGCCCTATGAAATAGATCTATAGACTCAGAAAGGACTGCTACTTAACTAATATCAATACTGTTACCGTATTTCTGTACGGGAATTTAGTATGAATAGAAACATTTCACTTGGGAAGATATGGACTGAAAGGTCAGTTATTCCAACTTTCCAGTATACACTGTATCTTCAGGAAATACTTTGACTGGCACAATTGACAAGTAATTTCAGAAACGAATGTAGCCTCTAGGAAAATTGCACCATGACCATTTTTAAAGAGAAGGTGGTAACAAAAGAAAGAGGCAATCTTATTAGTATTAACAACTATTACTTATTGAATACCTACCATATATTAAACATTGCTGAACCCCTGTAACTATTCTACTTATAACAACCCTATTGTCACCATTTTTTTTATCATCACCATTTTAATATGATTTTCCGGAGATTTTCAAAACTGGTTCAGTATTTCAGAACTAATGTATTTGAACCCAAATTGACACCAAGCCAAAGACTGTGTTCATACAATTAGGCCGAACTATCTTTAAGACTTACTCCAAAATCTAACCCCCTGACTAATATAGCACAGTCTACCCCCATGTATTACTGGTAAATCTGCCTCAGATTACTAGGAATTATTTTATCCCAAACTAATCCCCATATATGGGGCTAGTACCACCAAGAGACACTCCTTACATAAGTGTTCATCTAGTTTGTTAAAGTTCAGTGCTATTAAATACAACTTATATGATCTTTATGGATTGAACCTCTAGTCTCAACCGTTTTAAATAAATGTCAATTTTGGAAAGAGATCAGATGACAATATAGATGGATGATTCCAATTTAACCCTTAAGTGCAGAGAGAAGACAAATTACTATTTACTGTGGATCTACTATTTCATTTTCATGACCCGAAATCAACTGGTCATGTTGAATTGATCTGGAAACAAGTCGTGTCAATATCAGTGAAAAGTTTATTGTTTTTTGAAACTCTTTTTACCAACTTACTCTTCCTATATCACTCCACTGATTTTCGTATTTCGTTACCAAGTCTCCCCTTCTTTTCCATATCTCCAGCAGAGTAAACTGAACTGACCCTATTTACAGACACATATTTTCCTCTGTTACTCCAGGCCAGTGGTTTTCAAATTTTGGTTTGATTGAGAATCAACCAGAGGGCTTGTTAAAACAGATTGCTGGCCCCGCTTCCTGGGTTGAGTTCTGTTGGCCTGGTGTGGTGAGGAGGGGACCAAACATTTGCATTTCTGACACATTCCCAGGTAAGCTGATGCTGCTGCCGTGGGGACCACATTTTAAGAACCATAGCTGCAGGTTGATGTGATCTTACCTTAGCTACAAAAGACAGGGAAGGAGAAATGTGGTCATAACAACTGTAAGATCTTGCTAAAAAGAAGTCTCAGTGCTACTCATTCAGCCTTGAGAAATGTACAAATCTAAAATAATATTTTTTATCAATTGACTAGACTTTGAGTAAAAATCATTTTCTTCTCTCTTTATCCTTTCATGACATTTAATAACTTTTCTTCTGATTTTTTGACAACTATCTTGAGATAACTCTGATAGGAACTAATAATTAGGAATTCTTATATGAAAAGCCTAGCATTCCAATTTATGGAGACTGAAACATGTTTTTAATTTATCAAATAACTGGTATATAAATCTTAGTAATGGAAAGTAAATAATTTCTATACTCAACAGTTACTAATACATCTGTTAGGAAATGTTAAACATTAGGACTTGAAGGGACCTTAGTTTTAGTCCCTCAATTTTACATTTTGTGACATGTATCATGTAGCTCAAATGGTTCATAATTAGTAAAATAAGCCAAGTAAGTAAACAGAAAATAAAGGCTAAAGGTTAAAATGCAATTGTCTCTTAAGATAATAACCGATAAGAAATATACTAATTTCTTTTAAATGCATATATTTTCATCATCTTCCTATGTCTTATCTATGTGTGTAGGGTAGAGGAACTATAGATATATACTGTAATGTATTTATGGTACTTTTAGTGGTACCCATTGATTTAAATTTAGAGAAACTTCTCCTGGATGCTCATTGAGCATATTTGAAAACATAACCAACATACTTAAAAATAATTTATATTGTACTTGCTAACCTGTGGACATTCTTTAATTAATGTATTGATCAAAATTAATAAAACAATATTTTATATAAGTCTATATAATTAATATCTATGATATAACCTTACTAGCTGTCATTCTAATGGATCATGCTTTATCAGAAATACCAAATCATTCATATATAGACATTTGGCAGTTCTGCAAGTTCATTAACTTCTGTTTCCAACTACTACCCCTTCGACGATTAGTACTCCAGAACAATGAATGAATTCCTAATTGTGAAAAAGATGAACATAACAGAGATAGTCACCAAGTCAAAAGGATTATTATAGGCTGTATAATGTATTTTTAAAATTCTGTGTCCTGTTGTATTATAGCTACAATTTAAATTTTAGGTTAAAAAATTTATGTCTTATTATTTGAGTCAGCTTCAGACAGAATAGATTTATAGGAAATTTCAGCTCGACATGAGGGCCAAGTTTAAGAAGTAGTGTTCCTTCCCTGTTGCTGAAATTATTTAAGGCAGAGAATAGACATGCACTTAGTTTAGGATGCATAAAGGGAATTAATAAATCAAGAAAAAAATGGGTTGTTATTACCCTGAAGATTCTTTTCAACTCTGAGAGAATTTCTTGGGAATACTTGGAACTTTTGTTTTCAGGTCTTCTATTTTATCACATTGGATAAAGAAGCGTGATTTCAATTTTTCTAGTATTATTCTGAAAACATGTTAAGAAAAAAAATGACTTCCTCCTACCCCTTGTTATTGCAAAACAACATAAAAGACTTTTTCAAATTTTCATGAGCTGTACTAATTAAATGAATTAGTTAAGATAGCTTTCATGAGATTTGCCCCTCAAAATTAAGTCTAGCTTTTATGATTTTCATAAGAAACTTTTCACTTTTAGTCTTTTTTTTTTTTCCCAGAAACAGCCATATGAAGGAATGTACTTGGTACTTATGTGGCTATTTCAAAAGTACCTGTCACAGGTTTATTTGGGAAGACATAAGTGATGGTACAGTAAATTGGATAACCAAATTATTGCATATTATGAGGTTTTTCTTCATAAAAGTCTAGATTAAATTCTCTTTAAAGATTGAAGCAATAAAATATTTCCATTCTCTATTTTTTCTTGCACTTCTAATTTAAGATGAAAAGAAACAACAAAATTCTCTATTTCCTCTTAAGTTTTCTGTATTAAAGAACAAGATTCTAAGTAAGTTGATTATTGCTGCAAATAATATATGTGATTTTCTCCTGGAGATTTTCAAGGCTTTGTATAGGGCAAAAGGTTAGCTGTGGCAATAATATCTAAATTCAGGGATCTGGCATGAATCAATATGAAACTCGATTCTCACTTGCAGGGTCCATTTTTTCTTGTCACTCCTTCCAGGCATCTTATGCTTTCTCATGACACTGTAACATTTCCAAATTTCAGTGGACAAATAATAATATCTTTTAGAGAGATCTGAGTAAGTCAAAATGTATTACATCAAGTCCATAAGCTATTAACACATATCTAAATATTCAGCTAAGTAAATTTTACTCTGCACGAATATTGCACGTGTCTGCATGCGCGCGTGCGTGAGTGTGTGTGTGTGTGTGTGTGTGTGTGTGTGTGTGTGTGTGTAAAATTTTAAAGAGAGCCCAATCTCCCCCCTCCACCCTCTCCATGCCCCCAGAGAAGTCCTGGCAAATTGGTTTCATCTTGTTTGTTACTACAATTGATTGGCTGCCCTAAAGTGCTATGTTGAGAATTTGAAATCTGCATCTATAGGGAAAGAGAGAACAGCCTTCATGCCAAATATTTGCTATTTGTTATCCTTGCTTTAGAGCTATAAAAGTTCTCGTTATAGCTCTAAAAAGCTTAGCCAGACAGCTGGTTCTTGCAGCACAGACTACCATTTGACTCACTCAAGAATATCTCTTCTAATATTTCAAAGATAGTTTAATCCAATAATCTCTCCTTTAAAACAGGAGAGACTCTCCGATGTACCTCTCAGGAACTCAAAGAATCATGGCCGTGATGGTGTCATCAAGAATATCCTTAAACATTAAACTCTGTATTTGCCTCCAATGAGTTCTAACTGCCATTAAAATGACAGAAGTTTCACCCTTTAAAATTTAGTCTGGGCATTCTCAAACATTCGTGTACATAGCATATTTAAAAATTTTTTTAATGTTTGTTTATTTTTGAGACAGACAGAAACAGAGCATGAACAGGGGAGGGTCAGAGAGAGAGGGAGACCCAGAATCTGAAGCAGGCTCCAGGCTCTGAGCTGTCAGTACAGAGCCTGATGCAGGGCTCAAACTCACCGACTGTGAGATCATGACCTGAGCCAAAGTCGGAAGCTCAACCAAGTGAGCCACCCAGGCGCCCCAGTGTACACAGCATATTTAAAATGTAGGTTCTGGTCCCTGCCCCCAGAGATTATGATTTGGTTGGTCCAGAGTGGGGTTCAGAAATTGGCTTTTTAATCTTGCTCTTTCTGAATGGTGTGGGGGCCATTCTTTGTCATGGCCTTAGACTTGTATTCTTTCTTCCACATCATCTTTCCAGCTGGAATTGTTTAGGTTTTAATACTGTCAGCCAAAACGATTTTTTGGTTATCCTATTAACAACTAATATCTAGGGCCCACTTTAAACACAGAGAGGCTAAATACATAAACCCAAATATTTAAGATGTCATACTATCATATTGTCTAGCTTTCTGGACAATGATCACTGGAAATGCTACTTTCTCCCCCACCTCCAATGTTCAAATTCAAACTACTTGACATGTAACCACCAGTTACATATTCCCCAGATGTCAAAACCAAAATATTCTGTCTTTCCAGCCTGCATTAAGTACATAGGTGATTTGTCTTTCACCTTTTCACAAGATGACCCTCTAAGTCTCAAAAATGACCTTTCCCAATTTTCTTTTTTAAATATAAACTTACAATTTATTAGGAGTACAAAAAAAAATATCCTTAATCAGTCTGAATACCTCACTTTTCTGGTCTAGTTCAATTTTTTTTTTATTGTGGCTTAAAAAGCACATAACATAAAATTTACCATCTTAACCATTTCTAATATGCAGTTCATTAGTGTTAAGTACATTCACCTTGTTGTACCACCAATGTCCAGAACTTTTTTGTCTTGCAAAACTGAAACTCTAAGCCCATTGAAAAACTGTCTAATTCCTCCACCCCATCCCCTGGCAACCACCGGTGTACTTTTTTCTCTTTTTTTAAATAAGCAAGATATTTGCTTAAACCTTCGCCCACTCATAGTGGATTGGTTTATGGCTATTGATTATTGCTACTTAGCTCTCCAGGTATGATACATATATCCTGTGTTGTTATAATTCTCACATGTAAAAAGGTTTACAATTGCAAAGCAATTGTGCTTACATTTATTAAGCAATCCTTAGAATCTTTGGGTGGCTGCAAATGAAGTATATTTGGTCCTGGAAACTTTCCTCTGAGTTACAAGGAAGAGTAACCTTTATTGCTCATGAGACCTAGGGGATTCCAGAGGGACAGTTTTTGTATGTTTGTTTGTTTGTTTGTTGAAGGTGTGCGGTTAGAATTACCAAGGAAATTAAATCATGGAATTTCTGTAGATTTTTCCTATGTACATTCTAGGATTTTCTCATTACTTACGAAGTTGATTAGAAATTTTTCTGGAATTTGGCATAATTAATGTTCACCAAATGCTTTCAAAATCTTTGCTGAGTACAATATGAAACTTTACCTCTAAGCAGCTTCATTAGAAATATAATCTGGGAGAAATAGGCATATATAAAAATGCATTTCTGCAAATGGATGTTTCAAATGCTAGTTCAGGAATCATTGGCAATAAGAAAAACCCAAACCCAAGAAACATTCTTAAAATTCTTATTTTTTAAGTTTTTTAAAATTCTTCTTCCTCTGTTATTAAAATTTTCTAAAGAAATGAATAAAGTTTTAAATCCTATAAGCAATCTCCATCTAAATAAACAGAAATACTATAATTATGAGTATTATGCTGGATTTTAACATGGAAAAAAATGTGCCTGTTCTTGGCCTAAATTATCTTGGAACTAACACAAAAACCAGTTGATAGTGATTCTTGGATAATGATAACCGAATCGTTCTTCGTTTTATGAATTTAACAATTCATAATATGAGTGTATATGATTTTTTCAGACAAATGCTATTTATTTACAGCAATTTTAAATAATTTCATAATTTTTGTACACCCAGATATTTCTTTAATGATCTATTGCAACATACTGATGATATTTACTTCAAAGAAAATTCTTTAAAATTGAATCTCATTATTTCCTTGATCTCCACTATAAAATTAGAAATGTTTTCGTTTCTGTTTTTTTTTTTTTAGAAATGTTTTCTCAATACGAGGAAAAATTTTTGAGTTGAAAATATTTAGTGAAAGAGTTGTAATGCATCTGGTTCAGTAACATAGTAAGCAATTACTCTTTTTCCTTTCCAGTGCCCCATCACTATTTAAGATCTTTCTTCGTTGCTCACCATGACCACCCCAATATCACAGAAATTCGTTTCATGCCACGCAATTCTCAAAGGCACACACTGCCAACAACCTAGAACTTAGCCTCTCCTCTAACATCTCTAACATAAGCTAGGCACTAATATTTTGTCAGTAAGACTCTGTATCTAATATAGTAAAACCTTCAGCCTGAAAATTCCCCAAGTCCTGAGCATTTTCTGACAATTATTTACATACTTTATCAATTATAATATTAAATTTACTTCGAATAAAGAATGCCTATTGGATTTATAATAACTGAAGCTAAGTTGCATTATTGTTCTCCAAGCATTATTAAACTCTGCTCCTATTTAAGGAATCCTTCAGGTCATTAACTTATTATGTGCAATTTGGTTTGTTAATCACCATTTACTGTTTGACTTATTTTTTTAAAAGACCCAAATATTACATTTAATGACATATCAAGCTGGGATTCAAGCAGTACCTTCTGTTAAAGTGATCTGCTGTTGTCTTCGGATTATACTACATAACATCTATATTTTATTTGATGGAAATTTTTTATAGTTTATATGGAAAAAAATCAATCTTAGTTAAACCCAGAATTTGATTCCTACATTAGATTTTCAATAATTTAATTCTAAATGATTAGTTTTAAAACTTCTGTCACAAAATGACTATAAAATGAATGTCATTGCCAAATTACTCACTACATCTGTGCTATAATTAATAAAGTCCCCCTCCCCCAATTTATTCGTATTACTCAGACTATTATTTCAAGCATTCATGGAATTTTAAGAATCCTAAGGTCTCACCTTTTCCCTCCCGTGGTGCAGCAGTGTGGTATAGAGGTCAGGGCTCTGTGTTAGAAGCCCTGACTCTGGGCTTTGTAGCTGGCCCAGGGGGAGGCATTTAACCTCTGTGGGCCCCAGCTTGTTTACTCCTCACTTGTGGGGATTGGCTCATAACAGATGATTCCTAAGAACCTTTCAATTTCTATATCCCTGCAGTCATAAAAACTCCGATTACGGTTATCTTCAATTTCTTTCTTTGGTGTATTTTTCTCCACATCATCTTTGTTTCATCTGGCATTTATTGACCATCCATTCCTCCTTGGCATCCTTCATATTTAGATATGGTTGCTTCAGTGAAGTATTTCAGTGCACTGTTCCTCTGTCTGATTTGCCCAATCCCCCTTTTTAATTAAGTTTAAGACCAGAGACTGTTTCTTCCTCTTTTCTTTTCCCCTCCATACCTAGCACTGTGCTGATTGCTTAAATCATCTCTCTTCACTTAATCACCACTGATCCTGTTCCTGCTTTGCCTTTGAAATCTCCTTGCTTCAAGATCACAGTACTTCACAGACAAATCAAAATGGCAACAAGTATGAATGAAAGCAATAACTTTAAAACCTGATAAATACTATGTCAAGGACTGACTCACAGGTTAAGATACAGTAGAATATGGGACCTTTTGTTTCCTGCACCTCCTAAATTTTACTTCAGAAATATTCTTTCCCTTGTTCAATAGAGAAATGATCCTGTTCTTTTCACTCATGGATGTTGAGTGGCTACCTTGTTCCAGGCGCTATGCTAGGGGCTAAAGATCCAAGAATTTACAAAAGAAAAATATGCCACTGCTATTAGCTTTAAGTGTGCCATGTCCAAAATTGTTTGATTCAGAGCAGCTTTTGGAAGCCAATTGAACTTTCATATTTTTCATTCAACGGATATTCATCTGATTATCTGCCATGTGCTAAGCAGTGTGTTGGTGTGTATGAGAAGTGTGTTTGAAGCATTATAAAATGCCAAATATTATTTTCCCTTTAACAATTTATCCTTTAAATATGATTTAATTATCTACATCCTGTTATAATGCTCAAAATATATTTCACTGATGCAGATTTAGAGAATAGCACTGTTTTAAATAATAATTTTGTCTTATCCATTCCAAATCTCTTTTGATGTCCAAGGATGAAAATAATGATTGTGTTTCATCTCACGTGACTACTGTATTCAAGGTAATGATTTCCTAAATTCTAGGTTGGAGATGAATGTAAAGCCCCATGCAGGTTCATCATAAAAGACTGCTGTGGTTTCTGTGTGTGCATGGGGGACTGAGGTGGGGAGAGGTGGAGGAAGACAAGAAGTAGTAAACATCATATCCTATATTTGCCCTCCCTGCTCTAGGCTTTAGTATTTAACCTCACTTTAATTTTATTTCACTCTCTTTGCACATACAATATCTTCACAAACTCCTTTTCTCTCCATATGTCTGGATTTACAAAAACCCATCAGTGTTCCCAGCTACGAATCTCACCAGTATCTTAGCCAAGTGAAATGAGCCTAATTCTACTGTTACTGTGTTGGTGAATCAGAAACTATAATCATTTTCAGTAGATACATTGCAAAGAAGAGTCACTAATGGATAAATTCAATTAGCTACTGATACAAAAGATTCATTCGTCCTCAAAGTTTTTCCATAACTGGAATTTCTAATTAAATTAAATGTAAAAACAATATGGAATTTCAATTACAATAATTTGCATATAATTTCACATATTTTTCAAAGATCCTTCACATACTGTATCTCATTTCATCCTGATGAGAATACTGATTTAGATTGTTTTGTTCATTATCTCTAACCTCAGTTAACAGATGAAGAAAACAGGACCTGGCAGGTTTAAATGATTTACTATGTCACTTAGCAATCTAATAAAATTCTGAGGTTTATAAGGAGCCCACTTCTCACTGCAACCTTCTTAAGAAACATTATAGAAATTTTAAATGGTAAACTTGAAATCACAATTTGGTAAAATTAAGCACATGTTTTTACAGATAATTTAAATAGTTTTTTATTATAATTGACATACAATATTACATTGGTTTCAAGGGTACAAGAGAGTAATTCAGTATTTTTATACATTACAAAATGATCACTACAGTAGGTCTAGTTACCATCTGTCACAATACAAAGTTATTACAATACTACTGACTATATCCCCTCTGCTGTACATCACATCCCCAAAATGTATTTATTTTATAACTGGAAGTTAATTCCCTTCACCTGTTTCGCCCATCTGCCTTCCCCCTTACCCTCTGGCAACCACCAGTTTATTCTCTGTATCTATATGTCTGTTTCTGTTTTGTTTGTTCATTTGTTTTTTAGATTCCACATATAAGTGAAATCATATGGTATTTGTCTTTCTGTGACATATTTCATTTAGCATAATACCCTCCAGGTCCATCCATGTTATCACAAATGGCAATATTTCATTCTATTTTATGGCTGAGTAATATTCCATTATATACATATCACATCTTCTTTGTCCATTTATCTATCGATGAACACTTAGGTTGCTTCCATACCTTGGCTACTGTAAATAATGCTGCAGTGAATATAAGAGAAATATATCTTTTTAAATGTTTTTGTTTTCTTCAGATAAATATCCTGATGTAGAATTGCTGGATCATGTGGTATTTCTATTTTTAATTTTTTAAGGTACCTCCATATAGTTTTCCATAGGGGTTGCACCAATTTATATTCCCACCACTGTGCACAAGAGTTGCCTTTTCTCCATGTCCTCATCAATACTTGTTACTTCTTGTCTTTTTGTTAATGGCCATTCTGACAGGTGTGAGGTGAGATCTCATTGTGATTTTGATTTGCATTTCCCTGATCATTAGTGATGCTGAGCATCTTTTCGTGTGTATGTTGGTCATCTGTATGTCTTGTTTGGAAAAATGTCTGTTCAGGTCCTCACCCATCTTTTAATCAGATTGTTTCTTTTGTGTTGTTGTTATTGAGTTGTGTGAGTTCTTTATATGTTTTAGTTGTCAACCCCTTAACAGATACATAATTTGCAAGTATCTTCTCCCATTCAGTAGTAGGCCTTTTCATTTTGTTGGTGGTTTCCTTCACTGTGCAAAAGTTTTTTTAGTTTGATGTAGCTCAAATTATTTGTCTTTGCTTTTGTTGCCCTTGCCTAAGAAGACATATCCAAAAAAATATTGCTTAGACAAATGTCAAAGAGCTTATTGCATGTTTTCTTCTAGAAGTTTTACGATTTCAGGTCTTGTATTTAAATCTGTAATTCATTTTGAGTTTATTTTGTATATGGTGTGAAAACGTGGTCCAGTTTCATTCCTATGTATGTATCTGTCCAGTTTTCCCAACACTATTTATTGAAGAGACTGTCTTTTCCTCATTGTATATTCTGTTTCCTTTGTCATAGATTAATTGACGATTGACCACAGGTTTATTTCTGAGTTTTCTGTTTTGTTTGTCTGTTTTTGTGCCACTAACATCCTGTTTTGATTACTATAGCTCTGTAGTATATCTTGAAATCTAGGATTGTAATACCTCCAGCTTTGTTCTTGTTTCTCAAGATTACTTTGGCTATTCAGAGTCTTTTGGGGTTCCATGCAAATTTCAGAATTATTTGTTCTGGTTCTGTGAATTAGGCACATTTTTTTTTAATTTAAATTTTAGTTAGTTAACATACTCCTGAAATATTGGTTTCAGGAGTAGAATTCAGTGATTCATCACTTACATATGACATCCAGTGCTCATCACAACAAGTGCCCTCCTTAGTACCCATCACCCATCTAGCCCATCTCCTACTCTCTGTCAACTCATAGTTTATTCTCTACCATTAAGAGTCTCTTGTGGTTTGTTTCCCTTTCTTCTCTTTTTCCCCCTTCCCATATGTTCATCTGTTTTGTTTGTTAAATTCCACATGTGAGTGGAATCATATGGTATTTGTCTTTCTCTGACTGACTTATTTCACTTATCATAATACATTCTTGCTCCATCCACATCATTGCAAATGGCAAGATCTCATTCTTTTGATGGCTGAGTAATATTCCATTGTATATATATACCACATCTTCTTTACCATTCATCAGTTGATGGACATTTGGGTTCTCTCCATAGTTTGGCTCTTGTTGATAATGCTGCTATAAACATCGAGGTGCATGTGTCCTTTTGAATCAGTATTTTTGTATCCTTTGGGTAAATACCCAGTAGTGCAATTGCTGGATCGTAGGGTAGTTCTGTTTTTAGTTTCCTGAGGAACCTCCATACTGTTTTCCAGAGTGGCTGCCCAGTTTGCATTCCCACCAACAGAACTAGATGCTTTTATAACTAATTTAAAAATTTTTTTGAAATACATTCTACACATTTTTCTGTTTTCATCACATCTTTAGGCTCAATTCTGCACTCAGTATTCTGAGTTTTGGCCCTGGCAGAAGGCATATCAAATCATATTTTGGTAATCAATATACACAAGTCATTTGCCTAGATTCAGCCTTTTTTCCTCTTTTGACCATCACTATTTTTTAATCTATTTCCTGAGCTCCCACCTTAGTGAACCTTCCAGAACTTGATCCTAATGACTAGAATACAGATCCCTAGCTGTCTTGTCATCACAAATCTTGTCATGGCATCTGCACTGATTGCAGTGTAGCCTTCAAAAAGTGTAATTTACAGAATTTAAGAAATAAAAATACTTCTTTTTCACAGTTCAGTAAACAATTAAAAAGCAACTAGAGAATTTTTTTCATAAACTCTTAGGAGCAAAGATAAATGACCCCATAATAGTTTGAAAAGGATATTCTAAGTTTATATGAAATTAACTCAGGAACCTACATATTCTTCATTTACATCATTATCTGGTGATTATAGTTTTGTTTTGTTGTTATTGTTTGGTGTCCCTGCGGTGATTATAGTTGTTAACAATAGATTCTAGAGCACTGAAGTATCCTCATTCATACAAAATTTAATTATGCTCACTATATTGTATTCATTCAGTATTCAATAGGATTTAATTTCAATAGGATTAAAAAGTATTGTAGTTAAAGGTCTGTTGACTAGGAAATTCCATTAAATAAATAACCTTGCTCCTGGCATTCTCAATTAACCATGGTTTTGCAGCATCACTGAGGAGTTAGGAGACTTGAGTTCTAAATTTTGCATGCAGATTGTATTTTTCTGTCCCTGTAAGAGTTTCATATTAGCTCAATCTGCACAAATTATCACATAGTTCTTCATATAAAGAGATCAATATGCTTAAGATTATCAAGAAGGAGCTTAATAGAAGTTCCACTTCTACTTTTTGTTAGGAGAGGAATAAAACAACAATAACTTTAAACCATTCCCTTTGTCCCTATAAGTAATGGCAGTAATTTTAGCTGTATCTCTAGGTTGTGGATTCCCCCAGAGTCATCGGGCAGTCTTTGTGGCCCCACTACAGACTTCGGCTGTACAGACTTTGACGTCAGCCAGTCCTGGGTTCAAGTCCAGATTCTGTCAATGTTGTGTAATTTTGGGCAAATTATATTAACTTTGTAGAGCTATTGTGAAAATTCATTCAATCAGCACTCAGCTTATACTTATTATAAACTGTTCTGGGGCAAATCTTCTTGGTCCAGAGGATGTACCAATAACAAAATAGATAAGATTTATTGTCCTCACAGAAACTATAGCCAACCAGAATTCTCTTTAAAAAAATTGAAGCGACTAGCAAAGTTTCTATCACATAATAAGCATTTAATAAATACTAATAACATCATTATTAATTCTTCCCAACCCATAACATGGACAGTTCCCCAGAAAGTATAACAAAATTATGTAAAATTTGGGGCGCCTGGGTGGCTCATTTGGTTAAGCGTCTGACTTTGGCTCAGGTCATGATCTCACAGTTTGTGAGTTCGAGCCCCCCATCAGGCTCTGTGTGGACAACTCAGAGCCTGGAACCTGCTTCAGATTGTGTCTCCCTCTCTGTGTCCCTCCCCTGCTGGCACTCTGTCTCTCTCTCTCTCAAAAATGAGTGAACATTAAAAAAAAAAAAAATTAGAAGGGAGCCTCCTTTTACCACAAAAGCTCTCAGGTATAGCAATAGTCATAATCTCTTGAAGCTAGTTATAATCTCTTGAAGCTATTGCCAGTCAAATATAAAAGTGCACAACTATGTAGGCAGAAATGTCTTGGACAGGAAACAAAAGGCACTGACTTTTATTAAAAAAAATTAAGAATTAATGCTTCACCAAATGTAATTATAGACAGAGACAATTAGCATAGGGGAGGTTTCAGGTTATGAGGGGCCTGATTGGTTGATTTTAAAGTAAAGACATTTGTTGCTCTCTGATTGGGCGTCCTTTGTCTGTCCTTTGGCGGGAAGGCTTTGTCCGTTACTTGTGGCGGGAGAAAAAGAGGGAAGGGGGAAGGGGAAGAATGTGTTAAGCAAGCAAGATTACAGAAGCGAGAAAATGCTGGTTAGTAAGTATTTCCGTGATCTTAGGGTATAGCAAACTAAGTCTAGAAAAATTTAACGGTGCTCACATCGAACAATAGGCAAGACATACAAAATTTTAAATTCATTCTTTACACAAAATTAAAAATTTCTGTTTATCAAAAGACCATTAAGAAACTGAATAAACTATCCACTGGCTGGGAAATATCAAAGCATAATTGTATTGCTGGTGAGAATCAATACAGCTTTGTTTCATTTTTTAAGAGGATGATCATGGGGTGCCTGGCTGGCTCAGTTGGAGAGCGTACAACTCTTGATCTCAGGGTTGTAAGTTTGAGCCCCACGTTGGGTGTAGAGATTGCTTAAAAATAAAATATTTTTTTAAAAGATGGTCATTAGTTTACATGATTTGGGGATCAATGACCCCACTTCTGAAAGGATTATATTCACCTGTTTACTTAGTGACTTGACAATTTAAGATTTTCTTGTCTAAATCTGCCTTTAACTTTAATTTTTTTTTCTACCAGAAAGAGTCTTTGGAATCATGCCACACCCTGATTTTATAACAGTGTGTGGTTTTTTCATAATCATCTAACCAGTCATTTCAGAACCAGAACTAGGTTTTAGTAAGTTGTCCTTCCACTACTCAGAGTCTACTTCTCTATTATTTTGCTTGCAAATCAGTAGGAGATAGTATGTGGACTTTATTCAGAATATTTATTTTCTTCTGTCAGCTGGAAGGGTTTTCACACTTGTATACTTTAAAGTTGAAAACACTGCAGGATTATGGTTGTGGGTCATTTTTGACTGAAAAAAAAAATAGCTTTTCAATAGTTAATACATACTTTAACCCTTGGTTTCAGGATAGTAAAGGAACCATTATAGTTACTGGCCTCAGTTACTGTCATAAAGAGGCTTCTACAGACCATCATCTTGATACTGAGCTTTTCTCATTTCATATAATCTTCAGCTATATTCTTTCTATCTTCTAGCACTTGGTATTTTGTTTGTCTTTGGTACTTAATGAAACTCTAAATCTCTAGCTCAGATATGTTTATGTAAAATGTCTCACAACTATCCATTCTATTAATTACAAAAGTTTTTATTGTTCAGTATAGAGAAGCAAACCGTGTCCTTTAGCGTCATTAACTGAGTTTTTAAGGAAAATTCTATAGCCAAAAATCTAGGTTATATTCTATCAATTTGTTATTATTTCATAATTGTGTTGACTTTATATTTATGTGATTTTTACGTGAACAAAAGCAGTAGAAGCAATAATGACATGTGGTTTAGGGGTTTCAGAGCATTGCTGTCTTTTACTAAGTAAATGTCTATGCTTTTCCTTTTCAATCATACTGAATTTTTAATGTGCAGTAAGAAGCCCCTGTGTGAGGTAAGAAATGGTAATCAAGGGAAACAAAAGCATTCATTCATTTATTCAACAAATACTGAGTTGCTCCCATAGGCCAGGCATTATGCTAGGGAAATTGCTTTTTTTTTTTTTTTTTTCATTTTTTTCTGTCTAATCTCAGGTGGAGATATTGATGAGTAGTAAAATTATGTATTTTAGATTTGCTGTATGACATGTGGGTTTAAAATATAAACATTTGGTGGGTTTGAATTGGAAAAGAAAGAAATGAAATGGAGAAATTATTATCTAGCTTTTGATTTTAGGGTTGTTTTTTTTAATGTTTGAGAGAGAGAGAGAGAAACAGCACGAGTGGGGAAGGGACAGAGACAGAGGGAGACACAGAATCCAAAGTAGGCTTCAGGCTCTGAGCTGTCAGCACAAAGCCCAATATGGGTCTGGAACCCATGAGCCGCGAGATCATGACCTGAGCCAAAGTCTGGTGCTTAACCAACTGAGCCACCCAGGTGCCCCTGATCTTAGTTTTAATTTTTCTCATGAATACTTGGCATCACATGTAGATAAATTCTTTTCAAGGCATGACTACTTTCTTCTCAGAACTAACAGAATTGTTTTGCTTATTTATTTTGAATTGTCAGATAGGGTAATAAGGTTTTTTCTTTAGGGAACTGGAATATTCATTGGATAATGTAACCTCTTTAAAGTTGATGAACACGTGGCCCCTTAGATTTGAAGTGGCAAGGTGATCATAAATTAAGCCCCAAACATTGGCATTCAAAATGGTTTTAAAATGTGATACTCAATAAATACACTTGATTATGCACCAAAGTAGCAAAAGTAAAATCTTGTTTCCTTCCCATGTTTTAAGTCCCTCAATATACCAGTGGAATACTACTGAGCTACTGTGTTCACTCATCTTTGGGGAAATAAGACTGACGGCCATTCTGCCATGATCACTTCTAAGTAGTATTTGAGCCACGTTTTTTATTGATTTTTTATAGCTTTATAAATTAATATTTTCATGGTGATAAATTTAACTTAAAAACTTTTTTCTGTTCTAGGCTATGTTTTAAGCGTGAGAGGTTTTATATCCTTTTCTTAGAGCCAATACATTCAGTATGGTCCATGTAAGAATTTGTCTTCTTTTTTCTCCAGCAATAAAAAATCTGGTTTAGTTCAGTGCCCTGATATAAAATCCATGTTCTCTGTAGAGTATTAGTCGTGGATCCCATTCTAGGATATGTTACTCTTTATAGGACAGTTGTAAGGCAGAAGTCTTAAAATGAAAAAAAGAAAAATGCCACCTAATCTCTGATGCATCAGCAAGAACATTGTGTTTAGTGGCAATGCTCCTTCACATTTTATATTAAGCTATAATTTACATACAGTAAAATGCTCAAATCTTAATATATCATTTAATCCATTTTGACGGATATCAAGACATAAAACATTTTTCTCACACCAGAAAATTTCTGTGTATCCCTTTCCAGTCAACAGCCCCACCCTCCCCCAATCCCATCTTCCAAAATCAATCACTGATCTGATTTGTATCACCACAGGCTAGTTTTGTCTATTCTGGAATTGTATATAAATGAACATGTGTTTTTTGTACTTGGCTTCTTTGACTTAGCCTAATATTTTTGAAATCATCCATGTCGTTGAGTTTACCAGTTAGTTTCTTTTTATTACAGATAATATTTTTGTAAAAAAAAAAACAGGCAAAAAAAATTAGATCTTCACCAAGTATCTTTTTTTTTTTTTTTTAACCAAGTATCTTAATTGATACATGACTACCTTTGAAATCAGGGCAGCAAAACCACAGTAAGAATGAAGGGGACAAAATACCCTCCAATATTAATATTAAGTGACAGTACTCCTAACATTCAAATGGCTCTCCCACCTTAATTACTGTTATGTGCATCAAGAGGTACTCTTCTGGGAGATTCTAACCTGTTCTATTAACAACAAAGACACTGGGCAACTGCACTTCAGCAATTGCAATGGCCGCGGATCTGTCATTGTTTCTTTCCCTTTGTATTTCTTCTTTGACCTCAGAAAGCAAATGTGAAAAATAATTCCAGGTGAGAAGATGCTTCTGATGATAGGTCCATGATCAAAACATGCTGGAAGGAATGCTTTCACTGTTCATCAATATGGTGATGCCTTGGTAGCTTTTATGTGCTCTTAAAATTGTATAATAACGTAGACCTTATGAGCTCAGTTTTATTATTACAAACTCACTATGTTCCATAATTTATACAAATGGAAGGAAAGTAGATACAATGAAAGCAACATCCAGATTGCATTCGCATTTTTTTTAAGTTCTAACTGGATTTACCAAAAAATTGCCATTTTAAGCAAAGATTCTTTAAAATTTGGGAGTAGTAATAAGTTTAAGTGAAGACTATACTGTGATTCTAGGAAGTCATAGTAAATTGCATACCAACAGATCCTAAAGGATGAATTGTCGCTATCTGCTGTTGAGATTCAAGAGAATTTTATTCTGACCAAAAAGAAGTCTGAATTTTGACCTAACTACATAATGGCAAGGATTGAGCTGGCCCTCGGCTAGTCCATCCCAAACCATCTCCACTTTTAAGATTCTTAAATAAGAAGAACCACAAAGAGTTCCCGGAACACTAAAGTACACATCAACAGCACACACAACAAGCACCTTCTTAACTTTATGGAATGTTATCATGTCATTTTCAGTGTTTATACAACTATTCAGTAAGGGGAGAAATGACGATAAAGTACTATAGTGCTTGCATCGGTTCTATGGAAAAAGGCACTCAAACGAATAAGAAGTTGTGCCAGATTACTGAGAGAATAAAATTTCAGATTATGTCCATTCTGCGAATCCCTCACATCCACTGATTTTCTCATTTCTTTCTGCTCTCCACTAAATACACATTCCTTCTCTCCTCTCATACTTATTTTTCTCATATGGTTCCTAAATTCTGTTACCACATTCATATTTCATTCTAATAATTCCAAAAATGTTGAAGTGACACTTCCCTTTAACACAACCTACTTTAGTATACAATTTGGCTTAAGTCTTACTTCTCATTTGTCTTATTTTACATAAGAAAGCAGTTACATTTAAATTATCAAGAGTATCTCATTAGTGGGGCACCTGAGTGGCTCAGCAGGTTAATTGTCCACTCCTTGATTTTGGTTCAAGTCATGAGCTCATGGTTTGTGAAATCAAGCCCTGTGTCAGGCTCTGAGCTGACAGTGTAGAGCCTGCTTGGGATTTCTCTCTCCCTCTCTCTCTGCCCCTCTGCCACCTGTGTACATGCTCTATTTTTCTCTCTCTCTCTCAAAATAAATAAATATGTTTTTAAAAAAAGACAGATTCTTAAAAAAAAAAAAAAAGAGTATCTCATTAGTATAATTTAACCTGTATGGAGGACTTACAATGCTGTCATACCAAACCTCAAGGATCTATGTTCTAAACTATAAAGATGATTAACTACTTTTGAGCAGTGTGCATGAATTCTCTCAGCAGTTCATCATCATTTTAGTTGTAGTAATTAATTTTAATTAACTGCCAATGCTGTTTGTTGCCATGTGGAAAAATGAGAATATGGCCCTTCTTCCCATTTGAGTATGAGTAATGATATCAATTTAATATTAGAAGGGTAAAGAGGTTTTAGGTTGTGAAATAAAGAATTATAAACCTGATTTCCCAGGGAATGCACTCTGCTTGGAGGGTGTTGAGAAGTCCTAGCTTAACAGAAATTAACACTGATAGTGAACCATCTTTCCTCCTACCACATTTTTAAGGTTCTGGCTAATGAAAAGTAGATTTTGCTTCCTAGTTTTGGAAACTAGTATTGTTTTTGTTGCTTCTCAAAGTGTTCTAATTAATAGTGCTGTTTTTATAAACATATACAGTAATTTAGAAATTCAAACTTAATATCATAGCCATTGGTTTTTTCCACTACTGTGATTTAAAACAATAATTTAATTTTACAAGAAATAATTTCACCTCCTCTCTTTGAAGTTGGAAATGAGATCATGAATTGTACTTAAGACTTATTCTTTAGGGGACATGTTCATGTAAAGTAGTAGGAGTAGGAGCAAACTCCTCACTACTAATTTTGCTAACAATGTAAAGTATTGTCAGCAAAGTAATATCCAGACTATATTGATATAATTTAATTATATTTATTCAGGATTTAAAAGGCTTTACATGTTATTGTTGGGGAAAAACAGGAGTAAAGGTGGTTTAAAAAAACTTAATATTCACAGTTGTTTAATCATTCCAAAACATCAAATTTTTCAAGTTTATCATTTTTACTTTAAAATATACTCTGAATACTGAGTAGATTCTCATCTTACCAGAAGAGGAATCAGTTAGCACAACATAGAATTTTAGAGCTGGAAAGACTTTCAATATCATCTAGTTTAAATGTGACATTAACCTAGTTCATTAAAATCACTGTTTTCTCAAGGATCTCAGCTTCTCTGCGCTAATTTCCAGAAAATTAAAGGACCTCTAGTCCCTAATCCCTTTTGCTGTATGTCTGTCTTTTTGGTACCTTCTGATAGACTCCATATTCATGCCAATGATTACAACAGTGAGGATTTTCTCTATTCCTTATGCCTGAATTAGCTAAAGAATAGTCTATTGTGTGCAGAAACATAACTTTTAATTTAAATAGTCGTTCAAAGGGGCTCCTGGGTGGCCCAGTCGGTTAAGTGCCCAACTTCAGCTCAGGTCATGATCTTGCAGTTTGTGAGTTCAAGCCCCGAGTCTAGCTCTATGCTGACAGCTCAGAGCCTAGAGCCTGCTTCAGATTCTGTGTCTCCCTCTCTCTCTGCCCCTCCCCTACTTGCATTCTCTCTCTCTCAAAAATAAATAAACATTAAAAAAAATTTTTTAAATAAATAGTTGACCAAAAGAAAGGTGAATAATTTAGTTTTAGGAGTAGTTGTAGAAAGAGTCGAGTTATTGCCACTCTGGAGGACACATACCATAAGGTCTTCTCCAGGGAGATTTAAAAGTGAGTAATACAACCCTATTGTGTAAGACAAGTAATACCTCTTAGCCTATTGTAGTGGAGAAGCAAGAGTGAGGTAAACATGGCTCTTCACTTGGAGGTTGAAGGTGAGAGGGGCAGTATGTTGAGGTTCTTTGTTTTATTTTCTCAGTCCTGTTTCTCAGTCATTAAATCAACAGACATTTATTTTGCATACAACACGAGGTAAACATTCTGATAGGTATGGGTATACAGCAGACAACGAGATCTAGTCTTTGGCCTCAAGGAGCATAGCCTCAAGATACATAGCAGAGGGCAATGCAGATAACTGCCTATCTAACAGAGAAGATACATAGGATCTCTGAAAACCCTGTATAGCTCCACCACTGCACAAGCAATTTATTAACTTGGCTCATCTTGTAGAATGAGAAGTAACTATCATAATTAGTTGTGCAGTGTTTTGGAAATGAAAAGTGCTATAAAATAGCCGAGTAATAGAAAACAAGATTAAATTATATGGTAGGAATGGTTCTTATAGGTATCTTCAATATTTATGTCAGCGCTAAAGGACTACTACCAAAGAAAAGCTAAATTAGGTAAATACAATTTCCTAGGTAGATTTTACAAAGCCAAGAAAATATCTGTGTGTATTGACAAGAGAGATTGCGCAATCTTACTTTGGGTAATGCAAGAATTAAATATAGCATGGGGTTTCCCCATTCTTCACCTTTTATTAAGAATCTTCTGCATTTCAGTGTTTATTTGAAGTGTTTCTTTAACAATTTTTAAATGCTGCCACTATCCAAGACTGTTATCTACCAACAAGCAATTATATTTTCATATTGAGAAACTAAAAGAATGTTCATTAAATTATGTAGAATGAATGTCTACCTTTCTGTGATTAACCTATCAGTATATTGGGTTTGGGGGAGTTGTTATCAGTGATTTATCATGCCTGATTCTTTCTGCTTTTACTTATGTTTTTAAAGTTTGTGAATTCTAGAGGACTAAGATACCAATTTACATCCTACTCTATATCCTCAGAAGGTGAAGAATTTATAAAATTGGGCATTTCTTTCATATCCTTTCATATGGTGACATTCTTACACCCAAGATTAAGATTATCAAACTGTAGGAAAAGGAAGGAGTTCTTTTTCAATAGTCATTTAATGTTCCATGACTACAAAGTAATCTTATTTTATTATTAGCATTTTTACATTTTACCAGCATTTTCATCCTAATTAAATGAGGCACTACACCACTATGTTTAGCCTGTGGCATAACAGAAGGCAGATGACCTGTCATTGAGAATCATGATCTCACACACTCTTTTTCCTCTGAAGAATATAGTTTTGTTTTGTTTGTTTTTTTGGTCTCAGTTTATAATGACATACCTCTGTAGCTTAACTTCATCACATTCAAACAATAAAAACATTAAAAATTTAACCTCATTATATGCATGCCACTTATTTTTAAAAATATATATTAATATAATTATTACTTGGTAAAGAGATCTTATTTTTTATTGTCTTTCCCTGATTTAACAAATTTAATGATATGGAGAATTTCTATACAGTTGCTTATTTTATTCATTCCATATATTGGGTGTTTTGGTCTCTAATGTCCTGTTGTCCTTATTAGATTATCGGTATACATTTCCATTTAGATGAAGAGACAGAAGCATGCAGATTAATTACCCATGCATCAGACATTTTTGCCGTGCTTAATAGGAATGAGCAATTAAGGCTAGAAACCTCAGTGTTTAATACTGTTTTCAGAACTCAGTTATTACACATATATTGTCACTTCAGTGATTAAAGAGAGTAAGTATAATATGTAGTCAGATTCAAACAAGATAACTAAACCAATATTAAAAAAAAAAAAAAAAGCTATGGTGTCTGCACTGCATGGCAGAGTACTAATAAAATTTGCCTAAACAAATTCTCATGATGTTTTGGGATATTATGGGAATGCTTTGGCTATACATGGATTTGAATCTTCATAATGACAAAGGTTCTAACAGTTATTTTTTAAAAACACACTATACTGTTTTTAGAAGGTTGTAATTACTTCCTGCTTATATTTATGATAAATTTGTAAAACTACTATACTGTTATGAAAAAGGTAAAAGTTTATATGTACTTTGATTTTGAAAAGTAGCATCGGACGCATTTAAAAAAATTTTTGGTAACTTGTGGCACTTTGGTAAAGGAATGTGCAATTATAGAGATTTATGCTGTTTTAATTTTTTTTAATTGCCAGGAGTTACTCTTACTAGGCTTTAGACTGAAAACCAAACTCGGTTTTAATACTGGCACTTTTTCCTCCTGGTACTTCCCGTTTCTCTAATTATGTGGAACATTTAATTTAAACCATTCTTTGCAATGAGGTTTAACTTTCCTCCTCCATCCTAACCTCAAAAACCTTTAATTTAAAATTAATCCAGTGGTAGTTAGATAAGCATTTTGGGTATCATGGCCATTTGATCTGGCACCTGACTTTAGTAATCTCATAAAAATAGCTAAACTCCTGAAAAACAATAGTCAATCATTTTCATTAGTTTTTATTGATTATAACCAATTGAGTAACTTGACATCCATCGAGTCATAATTTATCTTAAAATCTGGGGCTGCCAACATAACTAACTACACAGCATCGCTTAAAATACCCTCGTATATTCATTCCAAAGAGAAATGACAAGAAAAAATAGAATTCTGTATGATTATGGCTATTGCAGACACTTCTGTTAGGTTTCCAGTATTTTACTGTGATACACCCATGGGTGGTACAAGTAAAATAAAAACAAATATAAATGCTTTAACATTGGATGGTGGCATCCATCAGTACAGATTATGCATAAGCTACTGCAATAAAAAATACTCATTGTGCCTGTATTTGAAGAATTTATCTGAGATTTCCTCTGGCCTTTTCCATTTAAGGCTGTACAATCATTTTAAATGTAAAGACAACAGAATATATAAATGAGTGAAATGATGGCCCTGTTTGCCATAGGATAAATATTCTGTTGAACTTGTTGAGGGGCATTGGCTGTTGCATATTATAACATAAGCTAGGTTGTTATAAGCCACATGCGAGTCTTATGTACAAATCAGAGCATTTAGAAATTATACATCTTTCTTTTTCCTCACAAAAAGAATTCAGACTTTATAATCCAAATTTATAATTTTAAGCTGCTGTTTATTGAAAAGCACCTAATATGGATTAAAAGACTAAATGAAATAAGACCTATGAAAGAATGCTAATTAATAGCCTAACCCTGTATATTTTCAAACTTCTAATAATGTTAAGTTTCTTATAAAGCCTTAAAATATTTTAATGAAAAATTAATTACCTAGAAATGAAGGCACTTTATTACCTTAAACTAGCTATTTGTCTGTATAGAATTTGTCTAAACCCCATAAAATATTCTTTATCCTTTTATAAATTTATCCTGCTTATGTGTTTTTCTAAAGCTTCTTATAATAATTCAAAGTATTTTACCTTAACAGAAAATTGTGTTACATGGTAGAACCAATGAACAATTCAGAAATAAAACTCTAGAGTAACAAAAGTATGTGTGATAATAGCAAAACTGTTAGTCTAAGTTAGTCTACAGTCATTTGGGGTAAAAATGTAAGATTTGAAGGCTTTTTCCTTGAACAATCTTTAGTCAGCTTTTTGTTTTTTAAATCTTATTTTTAACTGGCACTACCTTGTGTTTAAGTGTTGGTCAAATATAAGGGCAATCAAAATTATTATGCCAGCCTGTCATAACTCAGTTTTGTTTAGTTGAGTTTTTTTTAAACTAAAACGTTGAGAATTAGTTTTGTTTCTTCTATGTTCAAGTCAGCCCCGCCTGGTAAATTATCAAATTTAAATCAGTATTATGGGTGTGCTGCTCTGTATAGCTGTACCCTCTTCAGAAAATTAATAGTTGATTTATACAAGGGAGGTGATTCAGCAGAAAAAGCCTAGGATAATTTTTTCAAAAGTTAAATTTTTTCTGAAGCTCAACCTTACATCTTTCTGACATTTATAAAACATAGGCTAGCTTTCTTTTATCCAAGAAATTTTTTTAACAGAAGAATATTTCAAAGCAAACAAACTTTGCTTTCCTTTTCATTTGGGGGCAGTTCACTTAAGAAGAAAACATTTGTCTATAATTGTACTTATCTTTAATTCTTTCTCTGTGGTGGCCATTTTTCTATCACTAGTTTTAAATGTTTTGCTAAATGTGAATGCTGCTTCATAGATGCAGTTTTCATTACATGGTACAGACAGGAGTCAAGTTTATTAGCAGTCTACTCTTATCAAGGAGAAACTAAAAATAAGTTCCATGTCAATTCTTTGGTTTGTATCTTGGTATCTTTTTTTTTAAATAAGATATATTAGCCCAAAGGTGTGTTAATTGTCATGGCATGAACAATCTTAAATGTAGATCTATTGAGTATTTTGTGATGCTGAGTAAACAGACTTTTCTCAAATCTCTGTGATGCTAAATATTTTCCTTAGGAGGTTTTGTTTAATGTTAGATTGTTGTTCTGAAAGATGTTGGTCTTAGTGGGATTTTTTTTAAACTGGGAAAACAAATAAACGCATGTATTACAAGTATAGAAATGGTGAATTGTAAACTTACCGTATAATAATGATTCTATTTTCAAAAATGTTTTGCTGTTAAATATATACAACATAAAATTGCTGCCATACTGTAATTGAATACTTTTTCTTAAATGACCCTGTTATCACTATTCCAGAATTAGAAGTTGGGCAGATACATGATTGATTCATGTGTCTGCATAGATGCTTCAAGGTATATTCTTCTCTTGGTGAGTAAAAATATATTTTCCTTGGCATCAGTGCATTGAGATCTGAATATACCTGTATCTATCCATTCTTATTGCACATTTCTTATACAGTATCTTCTAATATGCCAAAATTGGCCTAGACATAACTTAAAATTGAGGGTTTGTTACATGCTTTCTAACAGAAAGGTTTTCAATGATATTCATTATGGGTTTGTACTGTGAAAATAGTGAAACTCCCTTTAAAATTTCATATATGCTAAATTTAAATTAATATTTTTTCTTTAGCTCAAATTTCCCTAAATCCAGGGAGAATACCAACCCTTTTCACTGTTGTCAAATCCAGCATAAGGAACAGCCCTATGACACTACAAAAACAGTTGAGGAATAAGGAATAAGTCTCTTATGTTACACTCCAGAATAAAGGCATTGTGTGAAAGAAATGAACCGAAGTTCACCGTGAATGCAAGGCTTCTGTACTTGACATCCCTCCACCGAAGGGAAGACAAGTGTCAACACCACTGGCATCATTTTCAAACTCATCTTATGTGGAATATCTTCCACCACACTGGAGTACTTATTGACTCTTACCGGGTTTTGGCTTTGTTTTGTTTTGTTTTGTTTTGTTTTAATTCATCAAGCCTTTCAGTTTTCAAAAAACCATTTGTCAGCACTGAGGTAGAGGGACATAGATTTGAAAATACTTTCTTAAGAGATCATGTAACTATTTAACTCAATTTAAAAGGAGGAGGAGGGATAGTTTCAACCCACTGCCTCTCACAAGAAACATGTTTTTAAATCTGTAACTGTTTTAGTGTTAACAGGGTACAATGTGTTTTTTGTCCTGTATTGTACTTAAAAAGTTCTCATTGATTGGTGATTGTATTGTACTGTATGGAAACAAATCATAAATTGCCTTGTATTGTTTATAATAGACCATACCACGTACCACTTCAGTTTTTATGTTCCAAGTTTTCCAGTGATGCATGTTAACAGTTAGGTCCTAAAATTCTGTGGTGCTAATTCTTCCATATCCAATGGTGCTTTTGTGGATGCTAACTGCACACATGCTGAACAAAGCTTGAAGTTTAAAACTTTCCTCCCTTCCTCTGTTTATATAAAGTAAAATAAAATAACTTGAATTTGTCTCAAAGTATCACTGACAATCTAATAAACTGGTTTATATGTGTGATTAGTTTGGATTCTTAATTATTTTTCAGAAAGCAGATTAGCTCTACTGGGCCCTTCCTTCTATCAAACAGAAATTGATTTTACTGTGTGTTTATTTTGTTATTTCATTTTGTGCCCCCAAAGTTGTGGTACCTTTGGGAATTTAAATCCAGGTGGCCTGTCTTCTATAATCAAGTTTATGTCGGATCTACAAAAACTAGACCTATCAGACCTGGAAATTAGTAAGTTGAGAAAACCAAAAATGTACCATGAGAGTGCCTTTGTGTATTTTAGTATTTTATTAATAAAGTTTTATTATCTATGTACCATGAGATAGTATTTGCATGGAAACTAGTATGCCTTCAGAACCTTTATTATTGCTCAGATGACATTGAAAAGGCCATCCCTCTATGCTGATATTTAAAGTAAAAGCTCCACTTTACATGTATGAAAATACAGACAAAAAAATATATAATAAAATCAGAACTTTCCAGGACAAACTGATAACCTATGCCAGGATGGCATAATAGATAAGCCCATGCCTAGTCTTATTGGATTTTTAATTTTAGCATCTGCACTAAGAACCACAGCATTAGGACGAGTGAAGCTGCTCCTCGAGAGGGCAGAAGGCTGTTTCTCCTAAGCTGGAGATAAAGTCAGTATTAAGGCAGTGTGCAAATTTGCATTCTAATCTCGGTATTTTGCCTAACCCATGGGTAACCTTAAATTTAAAAAGAAAAGATCAAAATAAATCTATTAAAACTCCTCAAGCAGCAACCATTGATGTCAAATAAGAGATGAGCAAACCTGTCTATCTGTCCTAGTGGGCCTGATGACTGAGGTTACATTCCCATGTTGCTGGGGTTCTTTATTTTATCAAGAGCATATATTCAGTAATTCTGCCTCAAATAGTTATTAAATCATGTCTAACTTCTAATATCAGAAAATAAAGTTGACAAAAATAGAGCCAATATGAGCACTGGGCTTACATCCCCATGACTGTCTTGAACAAATGCAATATTTACTAAATCACAGCCTCTCCAAAGATATTTCTACTGTGTATTTTTGTAACTACCTTTACAGCATGCCATTTTATGAAAACTGGCAAATAATAAATGTGTGGCAAAATAATTCCAGGTCTTCTTTAATCAAAAAAAGAGAGAGAGGGTAGGTAGATCTATGAATGTTTTAGAGTATCTTTACTTCTGCGGTAATATTTTGCCTGTTAATTGAAAGAAAATTTAATTATAATTTTATGAAAGGATAAAAGGATAAATTGCTTTTGGAAAATCTCTGCTTTTTAATCTACATGAAAAATCTCTCATTTTTTCCCTACAGCCACCAGATTTGTGTATTATTGTTCACCATCATGTTTGTCCCACCTAAAAAATTATTCTCACAAAATTTATCAGGTTTTTTTTTGTATGAAATTATTTTTAAAACTCAGCCTTAAATAAAATGAATACACTTTGTAAGTTTGGTTCATTTATGAAAATAATGTAGTCTCTCCCTCTTTATTATTTAAGCTTTTTTAAAGTTACAAAATTATGTTTGTCTTTAGTTTTATCAACATTATTTTGGCAAGTTGTGTTTTCTGTTCCTAAAATAATAATTTCCCTTGGAAATCATAACCTCAAGGTGTCATCTGTAAATCCATGAATGAAAGCACTTTCAATAAAGATCCAGATATTCTCCATTGAGAAACATCTTTTGAAATAAATTTCATGTACATTAAAAACCTAACCTATTCATCTTAGGGAACTAATTTTTCTCATCAGAAATTGTGTTGAGTTTGAAAATGACCAATAATAATAATCTCGCCCTTATTTTTTTAAAAGCCAATAGGAGCACCTAGGTGGCTCAGTTGGTTAAGTATCTGACTTTGGTTCAGGTCATGATCTCACAGCTCGTGGGTTCAAGCCTTGCATTGGGCTCTGGGCTGACAGCTCAGAGCCTGGAGCCTGTCTCAGATTCTGTATCTCCCTCTCTGTCTGCCCCTCCCCTGCTCTCTCTCTCTCTCTCTCTCTCTCTCTCTCAAAAAATAAACAGTAAAAAAAATTTTTTAAGCCAATCTATAACCTATATCATTTCAGATTTGTCTTCTTCATGCATTTTTTTTTTAAACCATTGAAGTACGTGCATACTGAGTTCTCATTAAGACTAATGTCACTTTTCTTACTCTCCACTTAATCCGTGGGGCAGTAAAAAGACTCCTAGAAAATAACTAAAAACTAAGTAAGACAATTCACATAAAAACAAATGAGTGGTACTTCATAAGACTGAATTAACCATATAATGCAGTGAGCAAACATTATACATATTCTCCCCAAATTGGTCTCGATGCTGTGAATGGTAGCTAAAGCTTACACTTTCTGCAGAGCATACCAGACCTTGAAAATAAAAAGGACTCTGAATGAAAGGATTGGCCCTCCATTTGGGGTATGAAGAAACTCAGTTTTGTTAGTTCATTCTGAGTAAATACACAAGAGATCCCTTTTAAACAAGGTCATAAAGAAAACATGTTGAGCATGAGATATCCTGTGAAGAAAATTAATTTACAACAAAAAATAAAGTGTTATTCCCATTGAGTAGGACTGAAAGGAAACTGTATAAGAAGTAATCTTTATTTTTACCTTATATTCTTTACGTTATTTAATGATAAGCATGTATTACTTTATCTTTTTAAAAATTATTTTTTGGGGTGCCTGGTGGCTCAGTTGGTTAGGCGTCTGACTTCAACTCAGGTCATGATCTCATGGTTCGTGAGTTGGAGCCCTGCGTCGGGCTTTGTACTGACAGCTCAGAGCCTGGAATCCGCTCCAGATTCTGTGTCTGCCTCTCTCTTTGCCCTCCCCAACTCGTGCTCTGTCTCTCTCTGCCTCTCAAAAATGAATGTTAAAAAAAAATTTTAATGATTTTTTTAAGGGGTACCTGGGTGGCTCAGTCTGTTGTGTATCCGACTCTTGATTTCGGTTCAGGTCATGATCCCAAGGTTGTGGGATCAAGCCCTGCATCAGGCCTTGTGCTGAGTGTGGAGCCTGCTTAAGATTCTCTCTCTCCTCTCTCCCCCTCTGTCCCTCTCCCCTGCTTGTGTGCTCACTCTCTCTCTAAAAACAGACAAAATAATAATAATAATAATAATTAAATAAAAATAAAAATTATTCTTAGAGGAAGGAAATAAATGCTCAACAAATTAGAATACCTACATCAACTGGTTGCATATTCTCTTTCTAGTAGGAAAACCTGCTTATAGAATCTAATTAATGTCAGAACATCACTTCACAAGTATAAGATCAGGTAAAAGGAAATATTGATGAATATTAATCATGTTATGATGGGGCTCCATAAAAAAACAGAAATAATCACACTAGCTCATCAGAGCAGTCACCCCAAGTCAGAGACCGAGATTACTAACACATCCTTATGTTTTGTATCTTTTTTTTTCAATTCCATATGACACCATCTTTCAGTGTGAAAATGTTATTGCTTATCAATATAATCAAACCACATAGTATATTTGCATCACTTTAGGCTCCTTAATGATATAATATCATGTTATCATTATCATTCATCATTAAGGATTATTGTTATTCATATCTTATATAGTCATTATGTACTACATCATTATTTCATATAATAAGAATATCATTATTACTAATGTAGTCATCATTATTAGTAATAATTAGCTATATTTGGCATTATTCATTCACTATCGTAACGTCATTCATCATTAATGAAAGTTTCCTATACAACAGATACCCCTCTGACTTTGACCTTTCTTGATAGAGACTTTGGGAATATCCCAAATCATCAGTAGCAATGAATGAAAGGTCAAAACCCTCTTCCCTTGCCCTCATGACAGAACATGTCAATAGATCATGGCATTCTTTCCAGTGGACCACATACATCTCTGGAATCTTTTTCAACTCAGCACTCCCGGCAGCCACTACCAGTTGACTAGACCTAGTATACAAGGTTGGCATATTTGCCACTCTGCCTCTGATGCCTCACGGACATAAAGAAGCCATCTGTATTTGTCTGGGTCCTCCAAGAAGCAGGTTTCAAGATAGGATTACATGTGGGGCACATGGGTGACTCAGTCAGTTGGGCATCCATCCGACTCTTGATATTGGCTCAGGTCATGATCCCACAGTTCATGAGTTTGAGCCCCACGGTGGGCTCTGTGCTGACAGTGATGGAGCAGAGCCTGCTTGGGACTCTCTCTCTCTGCCCCTCTCCACTCATGCTCACAGGCCCCCCACCAACAAATAAATACATAGATAAATAAAACATTTTTTAAAGATGAGATTGGTTGTAACAATAGATTTATTAGAGGAAATGCCATTGAGGGAAAATGGAGAAGGAGTTGGTGGAGCCATCAGACTGTGATGCAGGTCTGTACCCAATGACGGAGAAGACAGAAGAAACCAAGGAGGAGGGAAGAAGGGAGTACAGAAGGTACTTCTTAGACTTCAGCACAGTTTTAAGAAAATTTCAGCCAAACAATGGGCAGTCCTCGAGCCAAAGTCACCCTTCAGAGGAGGCCAGCGTCTTACAGGTATGGGCCTGCTTAGTATCCTTGCCATGCTCAGTCATTAGCTGGGAGCCGTCTAGGCAAAGCACAACCTCAGTACAAACATGGTAATGGACGTCAGAGCATAGCAGCTGGTCTGTGGGTCAATTATGCTCCCTGAAGTAGGAAATCTGAAAGATGCACTTTCAGGGCCCCCACAGGCTCCTATCTGCACTGCACAGACTTACGTGTCCACCTAAGTTAGAGGAGCACTCTCTCCGTGGTCCTCACAGGCCTCTCTTCCTAAAGGAAAAACTCAGGAAAGAGAAGTTAGGGAATAAAGTACAACCCCTGATGTTGCATTGGATCTCAGGGTCACAAATGGAACTTGTCTTCCTCCTCCACCATCCTTTCTAAATTACCCCTTACCTTGGTACGACTCAATGACTTGCCTGGTGGTATGACTGAGACCTTCATTCCTGAGGAATCCGGCTTATTCAGATTGGGCTACGGTTGCCGCACAGGTCCATCAACAGTTACAGTGGGCTAGGAAGTACCAGGAGGCTGCCTGAGTGGATCACGCACACATTCCTTCCTCCCTACCTCCATTGTGTAAAGCATCGTTATCTCCTCCTAACGATCAGGGTTAATTAACCCTGTCCAGCTGGTGACTCTTCTCCTAACCTGCTGATTCCTAGGTATAGGGAGTCTATAGTGTCCTGGCAGCAGCTATAACTCGAAGTTCAATGGATACTAGCAGTGTCCTTTGCCAAGAATACGCCCCATTTGGGGACTAGAACCTCCAAACTGCAAAGCCCAGAGCTGCAGGGATAGGAGGCACAAACACCCAGTGGGTCATTAGTAGTGATGGTAAGTAAAGCCACACCTGCTTCTTCCACACCCTTGATTCCCAGGTTTATGTATTCTTCCTACTGAGTGCACAGCACTATATAGAGGTCCCTGGTTTAATGCACATACTGCATCTTAAAGGATGGCATCCCATGCTTTCAGAGTATTGCCTCACATTGGCCCTTTTGCTGTGCCTTTAGAAAGCTATTTCTGCATTCCTTGGAGCTGGCTCTCTCTGGATGGTGTGCTAGTCATAGTTGGATCATAGGCCCACTCCGTCCACCTCCACTGGGAAATGGGTCCCCTGGTTGGATGCTTCTGTCTCTGCTCCCATGGCTACTTTGTTCATGTGCTCATTGTGCTCGTTGCGAAGCGGCCAGTGGAAGTCTGACTCATGTCAGTTGACTGAGTCATTTTGTCTTCTTGGTTGTTCAGGATGCCTTCTGATGGATATTGACATGTAAAACGAATCTCTTCACAATTCATGTCCACTCCCATGTGTCCATCCACACGCATCTACCCCAGACTTTTGTGTTCCAATCTTCCAGTTCTTTTCCTTTTAGGCCCCTGACCAGAGAGCCAAGCTGATGACCACTGTCCAGGAAGTGTAAATATTTTCACCTCAGGCCACTTCTTCCATACAAAGGGGATGACAAGGTGCACTGCTTACAACTTCACCTGCTGGAAAGATTTTCCCCCTCCACTGGTCCTTTCAAGGCCACCCCACCCATTTTCAGCTTGTACCCATATATCTAGCCATTTCATCCTAAGCTATGCTCAAGCTTTTTCATCCTCCTTCAGCTGGTTTTATGAGAACCCCCATATGTGCATATGTGTGAGATGGGAGAGGGATGCTGATGTTTTAGCTCCTGTTTGAGGGTGCTAAAGATAAGGGCCTTGGGCTGCCTGTTCATACAATATTCTCATGATCTCTGGTTCTGTTCAGGCTTGATCATTCCTATATCATTTCCATGTCTTGGTGAACTACCTTTGGGCCCATCCAACTTCATGATTTGGAGGGTTCAACAGAACCCAAATAATGAAGGGCAGTTCTGTACCCATAGTCCACAACCATCATCTCCACCAGTACCCTAGCCCTCCAATGTCTGTTTCTCAAAAAGTGTCAAATTTTCTACTAGTTGACTTGGCCTTATTCCAGAATCCCAGGATTCTGCACTGGGACTCTCCCACTGGGGTTTGCCAAAAGCTCTCTCTTTTCCCACTGCACCCTTCTCAATACTAACACTTCCAAAGCCATAGGATCTGCCCATTCGTATGAACCAAATAATAGGGCTGCTATACTTCCTACAGAGCATTTCCTGCTCTGACCCTACTCAAAGCTGACAGTTTTCCATGTCACACAGTATATGGGCAAGGACAATATTCTTATCTGTGGAATGTGTTGTCTCCTGAGCTCAAAAAAGCTAACCAGGTGCTAAGCTTCCTCTATATTGTATGGACAAAAGGTGCACCAACGTCTTTTACTTTGGAAAAGATATCCTGGCATGTTTTCAACCACTGGACCCCCTAAAAACCACTGAAGTGGCAGGAGCCTGATTATTCATAGGGTACCTAATAGAGTTCCCACTTTCCTCAGCCTCCTTATTCCTTCTGCTGATCATAGGGACCAATGAGCAATGTGACTTGCACTGCAGCCTGGTCCTGTTTCAGAATCCTTTCCTGAGGGCAACTCAGAAATTTCCACTGCACTGAGTGCTGTCATTGTTTTTTCAAGACTTCTAAGAACTACCACAGCAGTGATTTTGCCCCATTCCCTAAGGTTCTTGCCAAGGTATAAAACCTTAGATCCCGATGGAGTTAAATTCCAGGCCCCTTATCAAGCACTCTGAAAACACAGTCCAAAGTATATGCCTCTGGCTCCAGCTTGTATGTGCTAGATAATTCTTGCAGCTCTTCTAGTGTAGAGGCTCTTTCCTCCTTCATCATTCCTAGCATGTACCTATCTAGACTATACTGGGACCGATCTTCAGTTATCAGACAGGGAGAGGTGAGGGCAGCTACAGAGGGAAGCCTGTGCTCCTTGTGAGGGAAATGTCTCTGCAGCATCTTCTAGTGTGTCTGAAGTACTGGCTCTTAACAGGGAAAGCTGGGACACTTCTGCAAGTCTAAAGGATTTAGTGGTGTAGGGGTGGGGAGGGGAATCCTGCAGAGACAATATACTCAGGAGCATCCATCTACATGTTCTTTAGGGTCCCATGTTTCCCCAACCAGCACCTTGACCTTCATATAACAGATCTGTCTTGGCTGAACATTCAAACACCTGGGGGTCTTTGCAATTCACTTTGATTTTTGTCTGTTCAACTGTGTCTGTCTCCCACGCTGGAGCAGGCAAGGGCCTCTTTGAAATCTACCAAAGAGACCCTCTGGCTCTCACACTTAGCCATTAACTATTTATTAATGGCTCTGAGCCTCTCATTACCCTCGGCTGGCATCAATACAACTTAGCAGTAATCAGCCAACTCTGCTATCTTTGAGGACATTGTTCTTACCATAGCTTTCAAATGCCTGAATCATCACATCTGCCACAGCATTCCTCTCAGCCAGGACATTTCCCTAGGTCACTGTCAATGAAGTACTTAGCATTTGAGTCATCACTTTATGCTAGGACTGTCCTTGCTCCACTATCAGTCAGGTTAACATCCTCTTTGCCCACTGGGTGATTAGTGGGTTGGTCCCAAACTGCAGTCTTTTCTTGGATCATTCTTGGTACTTATTGTGTTAGTCCAGCTCGTCTGAAAAGCAGAAGCTAAGATAGAATTAGATAAATTTAAGAGATTTATTGGGGCAAAAGCTGGTGAGGGAAAATGGGGAGCTGGAGGAAGTTGGGAGATCCTTCAGACCAATGCTGGTCCTGCCCCTATGCAGGAAAGAAAGATCTCAGACTGCAACACTGCTCTAAGAAAGTTTTGGCAAGGCCAACAGGAATCCTCAAGCCAACAGTGTCCTTCAGAAAAGTCCTGTGTCTTTGAGAAATGGACCTGCCTTTGGAACCCTGCCATGAGCAGTCATTAGGAACATCTCAGGAGAATGCGGCCTTGGCATGGACACAATGATAAAAAGTCAGAGCACAGTAGCTGATGCCTTCAGGTAAGTATCCTCCCCACAATAGGGGATCTGGGAGGCATGTTCTCACAGCTGTCATGTTCCACGCGTCCTTCCACCCCTGCCACCACATGGAGGTGGAGGCATTCGCAATCACAAAGAGTCCATCTCGGCCCTTGTTGAAATGCTGATGCTTTTCTGGCTCAGTTTGAGAGAGGAATCATTTTGATCCTTATCCTGCAGACTGTAGAAAAGATTAACCTAATTGGAGTCTGAACTGACAATGAGTAATAAATTTAAAAGTAGTATTAAAATATTTATGAATACTCAAGCTCAATAGTCAAATTTATATCCCAAAAAAATTACTTGAAAAGTTTTTAAAATAGGGGCGTGTGGGTGGCTCAGATGGTTGAGCGTCTGACTTTGGCTTGGGTCGTGGTCTCGCGTTTTGTAAGTTGGGGCCTATCTATTGGCACAGAGCCCCCTTGGGATCTTCTGTCCCCTTCTTTCTCTGCTCCTCCCCCACTTGTGCTCCTCTCTCTCTCTCTCTCAAAAACAAATAAACATTTTTTAAGTTTTTTAAATATTTCAACATACAAATATCTCATATATATTTATACACATCTTATATATTGAAAGTCAAAAATCTTTCGGGGTGCCCAGGTGGCTCAGTCAGTTGAGCGTCTGACTTCAGCTCAGGTCATGATCTTGCCATCCATGAGTTCGAGCTCCGAGTCGGGCTCTGTGCTGACAGCTCAGAGCCTGGATCCTGCTTCAGATTGTGTCTCCCTCTCTTGGCCCCTCCCATGCTCACACCTCTGTCTCTCTCTCTCTCCTAGTCTCAAAAGTAAATAAACATGAAAGAAAGAAAGAAAGAAAGAAAGAAAGAAAGAAAGAAAGAAAGAAAGAAAGGAAGGAAGGAAGGAAAGAGAAGCAAAATCTTTCAATACAAAAAAGCTAAATTTATACAAAAAGTAAATAATACAGTGATTTTTGTGTAACAAAATATTGTTTTTAAAAGATTTCCTGGGGCATCTGGGTGGCTCAGTCAATTAAGCATCTGACTCTTGATCTCGGCTCTGGTTGTGATCTCAAGGTTGTGAGTTAGAGCCCCATGTTGGGCTCCAAACTGGGCACAAAGCCTACTTTAAAAAAAACCAAACAGATTTCCTATATGATGTATTTATTAGCAGACTCTGCTAGCATATTTCTTTAAGCATTTAAAAGATCTGATTTGAGCGCACCTGGGAGGCACAGTCAGTTAAGCAATGGACTCTTGATTTCGGCTCAGGTCATGATCTCATGGTTGGTGAGTTTGAGCCCCGCAACCACTCTGCACTGACAGTGTGAAACCTGCTTGGAATCCTCTCTCTCTCTGCCCCTCCCCTCCTCATACTTTCTCTCTCTCAAAAATAAATAAACTTTTTAAAAAAGTATTTGATTTTACACAATTACAAGTTATATACACATTACATAATTTTTAATCAAATAGTACCTAAATGATTAGGTACTAATCACTAAATCACTAAATAATCTAAATTATTTAGAAAGTAAACACCCTCCATAACTTCACTCCTCAGAGATAACTATTAACAGGTCAGTGAGTAGTCTCCCAAATTTATTTATATGCATATCTTAACATATGCATATAATGCTTCAAACAAAAATAATATTTCACTATACTCAATTTCACTCAATATCCAAATTACTTTTTTTTAACATTGCATCTTTTATTTCTTTTAAGTTTAAAAAAAATTTTTTTTAAGGTTTATTTATTTTTGAGAGAGAGAGAAAGAGACAGAGCATGAGTGGGGGAGGGGCAGAGAGATGTGAAGACACAGAATCAGAAGCAGGCTCCAGTCTCTGAGCTGTCAGCACAGAGCCTGATGCGGGGCTCGAACTCAGGAACTGTGAAATCATGACCTGAGCCAAAGTCAGACATTTAACTGGCTGAGTCACCCAGGCGGCCCTTTTATGAGTTTTTTAAAATAAGATTTTTTAAAATTGAGGTTTTAGTCACACAACATGAAGTTCACTGTCTTAAAGTTTACACTTCTGCTCTTTTAGGACATTCACTATGTTGCACAACCATCACCACAATCTAATTCCAGAATATTTTCACCCCCTCTAAAATAAACCCTGGACCTAATAGCAGTTAATCCCAATTTCCTTTCCTTACAGGCCCCGTCGGCCACTCATCTACTTCCAGTGTCTATGGATTTGCCTATTCTAGACATTTCACACACATGGAATCATATGATATGTGGCCTTGTATGTCTGGCTTCTTTTTCTTAGCATAATGTTTTCCAGGTTAACTCATGTTGTAGCATGTACCTTGGCTTCATTCCTTTTATGCCTGAGTACTAGTCCACTGTATGGATGTACCATGTTTTGTTTATCCATTTATCAGCTGATGGACATTTGAGTTATATCCACTTTTTTAGCTATTGTGTATAATGCTGCTATGAACATTTGTGTACAAGTTTTTATTTTTTAAATTTTTTTTTAACGTTTTTATTTATTTTTGAGACAGAGAGAGACAGAGCATGAATGGGGGAGGGTCAGAGAGAGGGAGACACAGAATCTGAAACAGGCTCCGGGCTCTGAGCTGTCAACACAGGGGCCCGATGCGGGGCTCGAACTCACGGACCTCGAGATCGTGACCTGAGCCGCAGTCGGCGCTCAACCGACTGAGCCACCCAGGCGCCCCTGTGTACAAGTTTTTAAATGAACATATGTTCCCAATTCTTTTGGGTACATACACTTAGGAATAAAATATTTGGATCATATGGTAACTCTGTGTTTAATTTTTTAAGGACTGTTGCCCATAATGGCTCTACCTTCCCACCAGCAAGCAAATTACTTTTTATACTTCAAATATCTTAGACATCTTTCTGTGTATAGAGATTAATAGTTATTTTAATAACTAGTATTTCACTGCATGAGGCCATCAAAACTTATTTATCTCCTGATAATAGACTTTGTATTGTTCACGGTTTTTTACAGTTTCAATTGGTCCTGTATTATAGTTTACACATATCTTAACAAGTAATGTTACTTGTTCAAAAGAGATACTTGTTTTAATTCTTTGATTGAGGCATAAGTGACCTACTATACACTGTACATATTCCAAGTGTACCATTGGATAGGTTCTGATTATGTATACAACCATGAAACCCTCACTACAATCAAAATAATAAACATATCCATCACCTGCAAAGTTTCCTTCCCTCTCCCACCCCCATCGTCACCTTTACCCCATCTGCAGGCAACCACTGACCTACTTTCCATCAATGCAGGTAAGTCTGCATTTTCTAGAATTTTATATAATTGAGTCATGACATATGTACTCAGTTTTTGTTTTTGGTTCTCTGACTCAGCATAATTATTTTGCAAGTAATCCAAATTATGTGCATCAATAGTTAATTCCTTCTTATTGCTGAATAGTATTCCATTGTATGGATGTAGTAGATTTTTAAATTTATTAGTCTCCTGATGGACATTTGAGTTGTTCTTAGCATTTGGGTACTAAAAATAAAGCTGCAGGGAGCCTGGATGGCTCAGCAGGAGCCAACTTTGGCTCAGGTCACGATCTCCCTGTGCTGACAGCTCAGAGTCTGGAGCCTGCCTAGGATTCTGTGTCTTCCTCTCTCTCTACCCCTCTCCCACTCACACTCTGTCTCTCTCTCTCTCTCTCAAAAATAAACCTTAAAAAATTTTTAAAAAATAAAGCCGCTATGAAAAGTTGTGTTCAAGTATTGTTATCCACGTTTGCTTTCATTTCTCTTTAGTAATGGAATGGAATGACTAGATCACATGGTGAGTATATGTTTAACTTTTTAAGAAACTGCCAAACTGTTCTCCAAAGGGCTTGTTCCATTTCACATTCCTCCACATCCTTGTCAATCCTTGGTATGGTCAGTGTTTCTAATTTTTGTCATTTGAATAGGTATGTAAAGGTGTCTCATATGGTTTTAATTTGCACTTCCCTAATGCCTAGTGATGTTGTGTATTTTTTCATATGCTTATGTAATATCTCTATATCTTCTTTGGTGAAGTTACAAATCTTTGCCTATTTTTGATTTACCAATTTTTTTTACTGCTTCGTTATAACTTTAAGAGTTCTTTATACAAGTCCATTATCAGCTTTATGACTTGCAAACATTTTCTCCCATTCTGTGGCTAGTCCTTTCATTTTCATAGCAGTGTCTTTCAAACAGAAGCTTTTAATTTTGATGAAGTTCAATGTATCAATTTTTTTTCTTATAAATTGTTTTTTTGGTACCATTTCAAAAAATTCTATGCCTAACTTAAGGTCACAAAGATTCTCTTCAATGTTTTCTTTCATAAGTTGTATAACTTTATGTATTATATTTAGGTCTATAATCCATTTAGAGTACAAAAGTACATGCTATAAGAAGGGATCTAATTTCATTGTGTTGCAGTGGAATATCCGGTTGCTCTATCACCATTTTTTCCAAAGACTGTTCTTTGCTACTGATTTACCATCACGTCATCGTTGAAAAATCGGTTGCCCATTTATGTGTCAGTCTATTTCTGAACTCTATCCTGTTCCATTGTTATATGTGTCCATCTTGGTGCCAATACCACACTATCTTAATTAATACGTCTTGAAATCAGGAAGTGTTAGTTTCCCAACTTTCATATTCTTTATAAAGTGATTTTGGCAATTCTAGGTTCTCTGCATTTCCAAATGAATTTGAGATTCAGCTTCTCAATTTCCGCAATAAAGCCTACTGGGATTTTGATGGGATTGCATTCAGTCAATACACCGGTTTTGGGAGAAATGATGCCTTAACAATCTTGAGTCTTCCACCCATTATCAATTGTTCTTTAATATCTCTCATGACTTACAGTTTTAAATGTACGAGTCTTGTACATATTTTTCAAATTTAAGTATTTCCCAATTTTATATTATTATAAATCATGTTATTAAAAAATATTTTCATGTTTATTTATTTCTGAGAGAAAGACAGAGTGCAAGTGGGGGAGGGGCAGAGAGAGAGGGAAACACAGAATCCGGAGCAGGCTCCAGGCTCTGAGCTGTCAGCACAGAGCCTGACGCGGGACTTGAACTCACAACTGTGAGATCTTAACCTGAGCCGAAGTCGGATGCTTAACCAACTGAGCCTCCCAGGCATCTCAAATCATGCTATTTTTGTAATTTAAGTTGCTTATTGTTCATTCCTAGTCTATAAAAATACAACTGATATTTGCATATTTTGTGTACAACTGACTTTCTATATTTTATACCCTGCCAACATCTGTCTCTGTGTATGTGTATGCATATGTATTATTGGACTACATATACTCAATAGTTAGCAGGATACCCTAATTTGGTTCCTTGGTTTGTGGGATAAAATTTATAAACATGGGAAAAGGCAAGTGAAATCTCTGAAACTACCCCTTCAGCCAAGATAGTAAATAAAAAATAATATATTTCAGGGAGCCAATGGCAGAGATTAATTCCACCCTTAAAGACCTAAATGATGCAAGTATTAGTGGTCCACATCATACATCTATTTAATTCTCTGATCTGGCTTCTACTGAAACTGAATCATGGAAGATGGCAGTGAACTACCTCAAACTCGACCTTATAGTAGGCCAAATTGCACCTACAGTGTCGGATGTGGTATCTCTATTGGAGCATATTCACACTGCCTCTGGTACATGGCATGTGACCACTGAGCTGTTCAATGCATTCTTTGTCATCACTATCAGGAAGTTCACATTGACTTAGGCCAGACAACAGTATGCGTTTACTGTCCTATCACAGGACTGTTAGTGATTTCACTCTGTCAAAATACAGCCCAGAGGGAATTGAATTCCCTGGACATTCTGCAAAATATTACCTTGGTCCATTATATGGATGATATCACATTAATTGATGATTGTTCATCAATTATGATCATATGAACAAGAAGTGGCAAATATATTGGAGGCCTTATTAAGACACATATTACAAGTAGTGGGAAATAAACCCAGCAGAGATTCAAGGGCCCACCATATCAGCAAGAATTCAGGACCAGTGGTCTGAGGCATGTTAGGATATCCCCTCCAAAGTGAAAAGCAATTTAATGTGCCTTGCACTTCTCACAAGTAACATGGAACCATAACATCCAGAAGGGATCTCCGGTTCTTGGAAGCACCATATTCTACACTTAGAAATATGGTTTGGCTCATTTTGCCAAATAACAAGGAAGTTTCCCAGTTTGAGTAAGGATCAGAGTAGGAAAGGACTCCAAAGCAAGTCCAGGCTGCAAGCAGCTCTGTCATTTTGCCATCTGACCCAGCACACTCTATGATATACTCTATGGTATGCCATATGGATTTTATGACGAGTCCCAAAACAAGAATCACAATGCAGACCCCTGGGGTTCTGGAGTATGATCATACCATCTGCAGCAGGTATTATAACCCATTTGAGGGGCACCTGGCTAACTCAGTTGGTAGAGCATGTGACTCTTTATCTTTGGGTCAGGAGTTTGAGCACCATTTGAAAAACAGATCCTAGTGTGTTATTAGCTTCCATGGAAAAGACAAGAGTGCTTGACAATAGGACATGAAGCAACTCTGTATCCAGAAATGCCTATCATGAAATGGGCTCTGTCAGACCCACAAAGTTATAAGGTCAAGTATGTTCAGCAGCATTCCACTCTAAAATGGAAATGATGCGTTTGGGATTGAGCACAAGCAAGAACAAAGGGCAAAAGTAAGCAGCACAAGCAGGTGACCCAGGCTCCATGTAACTCACTCCTATTGCCCCACCCTCTCTCCTGCAGCTGACACCTATGGCTACATAGGGGGTCTCTGTGGACAGCTCACAGAGAAGGAGAAAGACAGGGCGTAGTTCACTGATGATTCAGCTCAGTTTGTGTGTATAAGTCAAAATCAGACTGCTGCTCTACTACATATCCACCCAGGGATGGCTCTGAAGACCAAGGGTGAAGGGAAGTCTTCCCCACGGGCATAGCTTTTGTTGGTGCACATCATTCACTTTGTGTGAAGGGAAAGCGGCCCAAGGAAAGACTATACAGACTCATGGCCATCAGCACGTGGTTTGACTGTTTGGTCAAGAGCTTAAAATGAGAAGGATTGGGGGGCGCCTACGTGGCTCAGTCAGTTAAGCATCCGAGTCTTGATTTTGGCTCAGGCCATGATCTCACAGTTCATGTGTTCGAGCCCCATGTTAGGCTCTGTGCAGGGCCTGCTTGGGATTCTCTCTCTCTCTCTCTCTCTCTCTCTATCTCTCTCTCCCCTTCCCTGGCTCTCTGCTCTCCCCCGCCCCCACCTCTGAAAATAAATAAATAAACTTTAAAAATAAATAAATAATTTTTTTTTTAAATGAGAAGGATTGGACCAGCGAGGATAGGGAGGTCTGGGGAAGAAGCTTGTGGATGGACATATGGGAAGAGGCAAGAAGTGTGGAGATCTTTGTGTTGTTTACTAATTTCCACCAGAGAATATTAATCAAGGGAGAGACACTAAGAAACCAAGTAGCTCGAACAACCCACACACAAATCTCAGAGTCTTTTTCCCAAAGGAACTTATCTATGGCAAAGTCTTTGGTTCTTTACCTGATTATATTCAGTACCAAAAAGTGCATTTTCTCCCAAAATTATAATTTTGGTATCAGAAGAGTGTCCATATTTTTCCTCTGTATATAGTATTGTACCATTTGCATGAAAAGAGGGAAAATGTACACTCATAGTTGCTTTCATATACAGAAAATATTCCTGGCAAGTATACCAGAAACACTGAATAACTGGTGCCTTAGGGAAGCAGAACTAGGTGATAGGTTAAGAATGAGATATTTTTACCATACATACTCTTACCTTTTCTGAAACCATGCAGTATGAGTTAAAAAAATAAGTTAGAAGAAATAGATTTGACCAATAAAGAAAATTCCAAAAGAGTGAGTCATTTATTCAGACAAAATTTCTTTGTCCTTTTTTCTCATCTGTAATTCCATAGTCACTGAGATTGCGACAAAAGCCCTTATCCATCCATCTTCAAGATCTTCAAAATTAGTTTCAGACCAGCTCCACTTCCCCTTTCCATATCTATTCCTTGTCATCTTCTAGTAAAGGCTTGTTTCTCCTGATGAAATCTCACTAATCTCCCAGCGCTCTCCAGTCTCTTTATTTGTTTTTCTCACTTTGACCTTTACCCCCATGAACTTAGACCAGTAATAACCTAAGCTTCTTCCTCCAGAGCGGTGAGGGAAGAGATTAGAAACAACTATAATCTGATATATTTTACTTCCTCTTTATTGCATCTCCTTCTTAGCATCACTATCAACTTTAATGTCTTGATTTAATAGAGTATCTGCAGTACCTGAGACAGAGCCGAGCACATGGTTAATGCTTATAATGTATCGAGCTAAATGAAAGAATGCAATGAGTGAATAAACAATGCACTCTGTTCGGAGGTCAGTTCGTTTTTTTCCCATGCAACCTTAAAACAAATGTTGCCACTCCCAGATTTTAGGAAGTCTATAGCACCAGTGTCTGTCCGCAGAGGTCCCCTAAAGGTGATTTGGGATACCCCACTCCTGGCTGGAGAAATATGTTGTTAGATGCTTCCCACTACGTGGATATTTTTGTTTGTTCTGTTTTTGTTTTACCAGATCATCAATTTATTATAAAAGAATATAACTTAGGAAAAGCTAGATGGAGGAGGTACACAGGGCAAGTCACGGGGATGGGGGCAGGGGCAGGGTGGCGGAGACCTTTCACGCCCTCTCTATCCATCAGTCTCCATTTCTAGGTGCCCCACTCTTGCAGAACCTCCACGTGTCCATCAACCCAGAAGCCCTCCAAACCCCATTCTTTTGGGTTTTTATGGAAACTTCATCACATGGGCACAATTGATTAAGGCATTAGCCGTTGTTGATTGAACTCCATTTCTAGCCCTTCCAGGCAAGGCTGGTTTCCCCTGGCAACCAGCCCCCTTCCAAAGGGGCTTTCCAAAAGTCAGGTCATTAACATAAACTTAGGTGTAGTTAAAAGAACTTGTTATGAATAACCAAAGACACCTTTACCACTCATATTACCTCTTTTCACTTAGGAAATTTCAAGGGTTTTTAGGAGCTCTTAGGAGCCGGGAATGGGACAGACAAAGACCAACACCACGGTGATATTTAATGAAATTGCAGAGATGGCCTGCTGTGCTTCGTGATTTCTCCGAATTCTCTAATCTCTCTGTCTCCCATTACTGTTGCAGTTAAAAGCGGTTTGGCTTGGTGTCTGTGCACTCAACGCCTCTCTCAAAACAGCTTGAAGGCTAGGACTGCTAAATTGGAAAATGTCCTTGTCTCTCAGGACACTGCTTCTATAACTTCTTGATTTGTAGGTCTCAAAGCAGAGGAGTGAACATTTTTAAATTTCCTCACAGTTATCACAGGAGACCAGAGTCAAAGATTGAAAACACCAACACCTACCGAGCAGGTTGGATATTCTTTCCTCCATGCTAACAAAGTGGAGGCACTAACAAAAAAATAGATCATCTGCTTTCTCTATTCTGGCCTTTCGCCCCTGCCCAATAAACAAAAGTCTAAATACTGAAAATCACTAATTATATTCTGAATCCCTAATATAGCAGCAGCAATTATGTATTAGTGAAGAGCTTCAGGATAAAGCCTGCTTTCTGTTTAGCAGAAAACACCCTCTCCTACTTATTCAGAAACTACTGTATCATTTATTTATCACATACCCGCCATATGCTAGACACTATGTTATTTTCTTTCACATAAGTGACTTCCTTTAATGTAACTCTTTTTGTGTGTGAGCATTTATTCATTCATTACACAACTGGTAGAAGGAGAAAAAAATCCAACAGGGATTTATCCCTCTTGACTTGTAGGGGTCCTCAACCATGAGGATAAAGAAAATGAAAGGTTAGTGTAATTGGCTTTGATTTTCTACAGATGGGGCATTGTTATTTAAATATAATTTCTTTATGCTGTAGTTCCTGGTTTTAAAGATGGTTTCTTGGTTGAGCTAAAACTAGATACACAGCATCAGTCATTTAACTCTCACTTGTTAATTATATGAGAAAACATTGCACCCTGTGTATGGATTTGAAATCACTGGCCATCTTCCAACTTTATGAAAGATACGTTATAAACAGAAGTATGTCTCACCACCAAGTGACTCTAAATGCAACTATGTGATTTTGTTATGTCAATACCTAAAGTGATATATACGCCTTCATGCAAATTTCGAGGCTTAAAAAGGAAATAAAAGAGGGTGGCTCACAAACATCCCTACAATCTAATTTTAGGACGTTTCCCCTCCCTTAAAAAAAGAAACCCCATACCCATTCGCCCTCAACCCCCATTCTCCCCCTTCCGCCACCCTCTTCACTTCCTGGCTCTAGGTAACTACTAACTTACTTTCTGTCTCTATAGGTTGCCCTATTCTGGACATTTCCTATAAATGGAATCAAGGCTCATCCATGTTGTAGCATGAATCAGTACTTCGTTTATAAAGAAGGCTTTTTTAATATCCAAAAATCAAATAAATTCTTTGTGAGATAATGAATAAGGTGTATGGAAGATAAACACGTAATTTAGTTATGTACCAAATATCTTGTTTTGACTGTGTCAAGGTCAGGATTTTTAATTTGCACATTTTGATAGACAGCTGTATAAGTTCAGAAAATGATAATTAAAGAGAAAGACTAAAATAAGACATGTTTTGTACGTTAAATTTGGTGATATATTTCTCCATTCCTGAAAATTCAGAGATATTATGGAAAGATAATAGTTTAATGCATTCATAAAGAAAAAAATTTGGAGTGCTGAAGAAAATGGGTGCTTGAAAACTGATGAAGAAATTGCTTTTCTTTAATCAAATACCAAACAGAGGTCTGAAAACTCATTTTAGAGTAAGAATATTCAGTTGCCTCATAAATAAAGCAAGGTCATGGGTTTTCCATTGTGTAAAGGGAACATGAAAAATATCATGCCTATTGTCAGCTGCCCTTAGGGCACCAGGCAGCAATAATATCTTTCAGCAATTCACCCCTAACTCTTCTCAATTTTTCATAGATCTTTTCACGGTTCTTTGATCTAACCTTCTTTTGACTTTCAGTTACCTTCTTTCCCTACTCTTGATCTGCTTCCCTATCATCAGATGCATCTTGCGTGGAGAAAGATAACACAAGTAACCAGGCACAAAAATGACCAAGTGACCTTTTCTTCTCCAGAAACCTGAAGTGACAGCCTCAACATTATGGGCTTGCCTAGGCTGTGTACTAGGCAAACTAAGCCTTGCTTAAGGCTCCAACAAATCAGGGATGCCAATCAAGAAGAAAAAATTAAATAATCATATGTTAAATATTTTCAAAAATCATCTGATAGCTATCATGGTGTACATTTTAAAATAATTGCACTTATGCTTATTTTATAGATTAGTATTGCTTTCATTTTGTACCACACAATGGTGAGGTGTTGCAAACTGATTTCAGCCACTTTAGTATGCACAACACTTAAGTTCTTTCGGAAAGATGACAGCAGCCACCTAAGAAGTTTGCTTGGAATAAAGATTAGCACTCCCCCATAACCTTGGTGCCTGGCTGTGAAGAAAGAAGCCCTCAGACCACATTCTGCCAACACACACACATTCACCATCTAACGATTCACGAAGCAGGCAAACACAAAAGCCTATACAACCTATTCTGAGCTCAAAAGAAATTCCTGCTCGCTTGCTTTTCTTTTCTTTCCTTACTTTCTTCCTTTCTTTCTTCTTTCCTTCCTCTCTCTTTTTTCTTTTATCCAGATGCCCTAATGACTCTAGGCAGATATTCCAGAACATAACACAAGAATCCTCTGAGCCTAAGTTACATACGTAAGAAATACATACTACAGGAATCTGTTTATATCTTTTTATATCCTGTTCATGCAAGTGCTAGGGTGTCTCTAAAACATTTCACCAATCAAGACACTGAAATTACCCATTTCTAACTTTCTTCATGCTAGTTTGTAAGTCACTAAGTTTACCATTAAATGACCATTTTTGACATTTACCCTGGTAAGTAGAGTTACCATGAGTGGGTCAAGCTATGGACAATCACAGAAACACCATCCATGTAGGATAGCCATCTCTGGCAATCCTGATTAGAATGCCAGCTGCACTTAGTTGTAGCTTAATCTAAGTAACAAACACATAGTGATAGTCTATGCTGAATTGTTTTATTTTTTTATGGTGAATTTTTAAAAATGTTTTTATTTATTCTTGAGAGAGAGAGAGACAGAGTGCAAGTGGGGGAGGGGCCGAGAGAGAGGGAGACACAGAATCTGAAGCAGGCTCCAGGCTCTGAGCCATCAGCACAGAACCCTGGCACAAGGCCTGAACTTATGGACTGCAAGATCGTGACCTGAGCCTGAAGTCAGACGCTTAACCAACTGAGCCACCCAGGTGCCCCTATACAGAATTGTTTTAAAACAGATTACAAACATCCTAACATGAGAATTGCACCAGAAACTTTTCTGTCCCTGTTTTCTCAAGTCCCCATCTGAATCTTGTTTGCCGGCTTCCTCACACCGTCCTTGTTTCTTATGGCAACAAGATCAAGGAAAGTCAATCTTCCTTCTTCTTGGCCCTCACATTCAATCAATTGTCAAATCCTGGCACACTCTTGTCATAATTAAGTTCATGTCTGCTCCTTCCATATACTCTCATGGCCAGCAATCTAGTTTGGGCCATTGCCACTCAGGGGCTCTGCAAATGCTCAGTAACTGCATTTAACTTGCTCACGGTGAGTACTCAACAAATACTTCAGGGAGCAAATCAAGTGAGCTAAAAAATGGAGTCAAAATCAGAAAATACATAACAAACAAAGCTGGAGCAACTGGTTGCCAATATGTCCTTCAGTATATTTAAGACACAGCCATGAAGATTTCAACTGATAAATTAGACTTGTTACATGACAATCCAAATACCCATGTAGGAAAGCTGTCTAATGGCATTAGTAGTAGGAGAGAGTTAGGTTGCTATTCGCTTCCATAAGAATACTTTTTGTAAGTCTTTACTTAAATTCAGGTTAGTTAACATATGGTACAATGTGAGTTTCAGGTGTACAATATAGTGATTCAACACTTCCATACATCACCCAGTGCTCATCACAAGTGTCCTCCTGATATGCCCCGATTCGAGAGACCCCCCGAAAACAAACCACCAGAGTCCAGAGTCAAAGCCAAGCGGCAAGGGTCGTTTATTGCAGGTTCGAACCCGGTCCTCCGCGCACTCGTTGCCGGTGACACTAAGAGGCCCCGAGCAAGGATCTTACAGCTTCTTTTATAGACAGGCACAAACAAGTTAGGGATTTTTTTAGAGGTTACGGAGCTGTTGTTGGTTGACATTTAAATTTGAACGCTCAGCAGAACTTGATTGGTTCCCGCCTTTATTTCAAACCACTCAGCAGAACTTGATTGGTTCCCGCCTTTATGTCAGACTACAATCGAGCATGCCCTGGCTGGTTTCGGAAATGGCGGGCGGGGGTCTTTTCTTTGTAGTTGTGAGTACACCTGGTAATTTTTCTCTTAGTCTATTTAGAGACTTTAGTCTATTATAGTCTTTAGTCTATTTCTCTTAGTCCATCTTAAGAGTCTATTTCTTGGTTTCCCTCTTTCTCCCTCTCCCTCTCACTCTCTCTTTCTTCTTTGCTCATTTGTTTTGTTTCTTAAATTCCACATATGAGTGAAATCATATGGTATATAGTATATATATCTTTCTCTGATTTATTTTGCCTTGCATAATATTCTCTAGCTCCATCCATATCATTGCAAATGGCAAGATTTCATTCATTTGTGGCTGAGTAATATTTCATTACATATATAATATATATATACCACTTCTTTATCCATTCATCTATCGACGGACGCTTGGGCTGTTTCCATAATTTGGCTATCGTAGGTAATGCTGCCATAAACATCCAGGTGCATGTATCCCTTTGAATTAGCGTTTTTGTATCCTTTGGGTAAATATCTAGTGGTGCAATTGCCAGATTGTAGGTTAGTTCTATTTTTAATTTTGGAGGGAACCTCTGTACTGTTTTTCAGAGCAACTGCATCAGTTTGCATTCCCACCAATAGTGCAAAAGTTTTCCCCTTCTCCACACCCTTGCCAATACCTCTTGGTTCTTGTGTTGTTGATTTTAGCCATTCTGACAGATGTGAGGTGGCATCTCATTGTAGTTTTGATTTGCATTTCCCCAATAAGCGATGTTGAGCAGCTTTTCATATGTCTGTTGGTCATATGTCTGTTGGTCTTCTTTGAAAAAAATGTCTATTCATGTCTTCTGCCCATTTTTTAATTGGATTGTTTGTTTTTGGGTTGCTGAGTTTTATAAGTTCTTTATACATTTTGGACACTAACTCTTTTTCAGATATGTCATTTGCAAATATCTTCTCCTGTTCCATAGGTTGACTTTTAGTTTTGTTGACTGCTTCCTTTACTGTGAAAGAGCTTTTTATATTGATGTAGCCCCAATACTTTTTCTTTGCTTTTGTTTCCCTTGCCTCAGGAAACCTATCTAGAAAGAAGTTGCTTCAACCAATATCAAAGAGGTTACTTCCTATGTTTCTTCTAGGATTTTTAAAAATTAAAAAAAACAATTTTTAAATGCTTATTTATTTTCGGAGAGAGAAACAGAGTGTGAGCTGGGGAGGGGCAGAGAGAGAGATAGAGACACAGAATCCAAAGTAGTCTCCAGGCTCTGAGCTGTCAGTACAGAGCCCGACATGGAGCTCGAACTCATGAGCTATGAGATCATGACCTGAGCCAAAGTTGGACACTTAACCGACTGAGCCACCTAGGCCCCCAGACTCTTCTAGGATTTTTATGATTTCAGGTCTCACATGTAGGTCTTTAACCCATTTTGAATTTATTTTTGTATATGGTGTAAGAAAGTGGCCCAGTTTCATTCTTTTGCATGTGCTGTCCAGTTTTCCCAGCACCATTTGGTGAAGAGACAGTCTTTTTCACATTGGATATTCTTTGCTGAAGATTAATTGACCATATAAATGTGGGTTCATTTCTGGGTTTTCTATTATGTTCTATTAATCTATGTGTCTATTTTTATGTCAGTACCCTACTGTTTTGATTTACTACAGCTTTGCAATATAACTTGAAGTCTGGAATTGTAATGCCTCCAGCTTTGCTTTTCTTTTTCAAGATGACTTTGTCTATTTGGAGTCTTCTTCTTCTTCTTCTTCTTCTTCTTCTTCTTCTTCTTCTTCTTCTTCTTTTAAGTAAGCTCTAGGACTGATGTCGTACTTGAACTCATGACCTTGAGATCAAAAATCACATGTTCTACTGACTCAACCCACCAGGTGCCCTGCTATTCAGGGTCTTTTGTGGTTCCATACAAATTTTAGCGTTGTTTTTTCTAGTTCTGCGAAAAATTCTTTTGGTGTTTTGATAATGTATAGATTGCTTTGGGTTGTATAGACACTTTAACAATATTTGTTCTTCCAATCCATGAGCATGGAATGTGCTTCCATAAGACTAATTTTCATGGGAACATATACAAAATGTGTACAACTGTTCAACAAACGTTTATTCAGTGCCTACTATATATTAGGCACTGTTCAAAGTGCTGGGGAAGTGTCAATGAACAAAACAGTAAAGTTTCTGCTTTTGTGGAGCTTACATAATCAAACTGTTTAATGCATTTCTCTCCTGTTCTGGTATCACTTTGGTTATCACCAACTCATAAAAAAAAAAAAAAAAAAAAAAAAAAAAAAAAACCTGTTGGAAACTTCGAATCACTTTTCTTAAATCATGTTAAATTGTGTAAGTGATATGCAAACAAAATTTGTGTCATGGAAGTCTGGTTTCAAGCCAGTTTTTTAAAGGGTAGATCCCAGGTGACTGGGTGGCTCAGTTGGTTAAGCATCTGACTTTGGCTTAGGTCATGATCTCATACATAGCTCGTGAGTTTGAGCCCTGTGTTGGGCTCTGTGTTGACAGTTTGGAGCCTGGGGCCTGCTTCAGATTCTGTGTCTCCCTCTCTCTCTGCCCCTCTCCTGCTCACGCTCTGTCTCCCTCTCCTTCAAAGATAAATAAACATAAGAAAAAAAATTTTTAACTAAAGGGTAGATCCTTTCCTGTCCTATTCTCAATCCTGAATTACCATAAGGACTAACTCACCCATTCATTTTTTAAAAACATTATTTACTGAGTGTTTATTATGTTCTGGGGATATAGCAGTGAACTGAACAGAGGTTTTGCCTCAGGAGCTTACATTATAGGGCAGAGAGACAAACAATAAACAAGATTATGTCCGGTTATCAGAGGTGCTAAGAACGGAAGAAATAGGGAGTGTGGAGAGAAGGACTAAGTCCTAACCCTTAGGGAAGGTCTCTCTGATCTGTTGAATTTATGGAAAAGCCTGAAGGAAGTGAGGCAATGAGCCCTATGGATATCAGAGAGAAGAGCGTTACTGGGGGATCAAGAGCAAAGACCTCCTAGCAGGATTGTTCCTGGCATGTTCAAGGAACAAGAGGGAAGTCAGTGCAGCTGGAACAGAGTTAATGAAAGAAAGTAGATGAGATCTGAGCGTTGAGGGAGTAAAAGGGACAAGATCATGCAGCAGTGGGGGAAGCCACGATAAGGACTTTCACTCTGAGATGAAAAGCATTATTTTAAGCATGTGAATGTCATGATTTTACCAGAGTGTCATACATTTTAATAGAATCAAATAAGCCACAAGAGGGCAAGGTGGAAGCAAAGAAAACTGTTCAGAGGCTTTTGGAGTAACCCAGGCAAGAGATGACAGTGGCTTGAACCAGGGTAACAGTGGGGACGGTGAACGGTGGAAAGACTAGAAGTTCGTCTTAAAGATAGAGCCGACAGCGTTTGAATAATGTATGTGAGATACAAGAGAAAAAAGAGTGCCCAGTTGTCTTTTAAAGGTGAATCCCTTCCAAAAAAGAGATAATATATCTTTACAAATATAGTGCAGTTTTATGTGTCATACATGTGAAATGCAGCAACATAGTAACTGTGTATTTGGCATCGTAAATGTTTCTGATACCTCATATCCTTTTTCTTCATGTACCCATGTTAGGTTACGCAAGAACCTCTGCTACTATATTATGTATACATACGTCTACATATACACATATAAAACACCTCTGCCTACACGTATGTAAAACCCCTAAGCAATGGGTCGCCTTCCTCACATTTATATGACACATTATTTCTTACTCTCATTCCAAACATTTATTTTCTTTTCATCCCTCTGCCCAACCACATCAATCTTATCATCCAAAATTATGTTACACGTGCAGGGAAAGCTTACGTGAATGGATGGATATCACTTTCAACTTTTAAGAACTTTCAGACGTAAAAAGTGCCTTTTGTAGTCTCTTCAAAATGAGCTGTCTTTGTGGCATAAAAGTTTTTGAAAGATGATGATCCAGGAAAAAAGAGTTCTTTAGATCTAACGCATTTTTGTCCTATTATTATTAGGCTTTTAGTATTAAGTCACGTAATTTTGTAGGCATTTGCAAGTGAAATTTTCACAAGGTTGAGCTCTTTTCTGGCATGTTTTACACATCTTTCAAGCTCATCAGCCCGGGTTCATGTTCTGTGTGATCTTGGACGTTTCCTCGGTGTATAATGAAGACAGTGAATGTGCCTCCTTCATTAGATTACTGGGGATTAGATGACCTGCAGAATAATGCTTGGTGGGTGGGAAACCCTCAGTAAATAGTATTTTTTACCATCACCACTGCCATCATCATCATCAGGCTACATACAGGGTCTGTTAGTTGGTAAATCTTAAAATCTTAAATTGTTTCCACCCTATGCAAAAACAACCACTCGTTGCAGTCAATTCATTAAAAATATCAGGCCCTAGTACAGACAAAACACCAGTTGTCCATTAGATTTTTTCCCCCAGTACCTTTCAGCAGATTATTTTTGGCGTTACAAAGGAACAGACAACGGAAAGAAACTTCTCTTTCCATCTAGCAAGTGTTTTCTCTTTGTGAAAGTTGCCGCCAACAGAAGTAGTCCCTTTAACAGCAAGGGATGACTCTTCTCTTTCAGGGCAATCCCTTCTTGTTCTGGACATTATCGGCCTGCTGATTAGGTAGCACTGGAGACAGGTCAGCGCAAGTGCTTAGCGTTTGTATATGAGGCTTTCTCTCTCACTCTCATCACTAAACTGCAGAAAGTTGTTGGAGCAAAGCAAATTCATTCACTGCAAAAAAAAAAAAAAATCAAGCTTGAATTTCTGCCCATTTTTACCTTAAAAAGATGATTTCAAACCAAATTCACTTTCTCTACAAAGATAAATAAGCAAATTTGTTTTGCCCTTTGCCCTGTATGTTCTATTGATTTCTTACACAAAATTGAACCTATATCTTCCAACGCTCTTTTAAGTCTAAAGAATGCCATTCATCTTGTAAACAATGTTCCACGGTGGGCAGAGGAAATAGAAACCATTGTGAATAAAGATGGTTTTAATCCCAAACATCAGCTTCTGGACAAAAAAGCATTAAAATACTTTAAGAAGTATCACCTTAGGTCTTTATTCCTCACTTCTCTGTATCTTTTCCCCAGAAGTAAAATCTCAGGTTGATAAACTTCTCACTTGGAAACTATTCATTCACAGTATTTTCAACTTGTGTTCAGGTTAAATGTTGACTTCTCACTATTGTATCCCTGGCATCTAGCACATAAATATCCCTTACAATAAAATAATAATGCTGAATGATTTTTTTTAATATTTATTTTATTTTTGAGAGAGAGAGAGAGAAAGACAGAGTGCGAGTGGGGGAGGGGCAAAGAGGGAGGGAGACAGAATTCCAAAGCAGGCTCCAGGCTCTGAGCCATCAGCACAGAGCCCAACAAGCACAGAGCCCAACGCGGGGCTTGAACTCAAAACCCTGAGATCATGACCTGAGCTGAAGTCAGAGGTTTAACTGACTGAGCCACCCAGGGGACCGGATTTCTTTTTCTTTTTCTTTTTCTTTTTAAAAATACTTGGCTCTATTTTTTTTTTTTACTGTTTTTTTCTTCCAACTTTTTATTTAAATTGCAGTTAGTTAATATACAGTGTAATATTAGTTTCCAATGTAGAATTTAGTGATGCATCACTTACATACAACACCAAGGGCTCATCACAAGTGCCCTCCTTAACCCATCATCCGTTTAACCTATCCCCTCATCTCCCTCCCTTTTCAGCAACCCTCATTTGTTCTCTACAGTTAAGAGTTATGTTTGCCTCTCTCTTTTTTTTTCCCTTCTATGTTCATCTGTTTTGTTTCTTAAATTCCACATATGAGTGAAATAATACGATATTTATCTTTCTTTGACTGATTTATTTTGCTTAGCATAATACTCTTTAGCTCCATTTATGTCGTTGCAAATGGCAAGATTTCATTCTTTTTGTTTGCCGAGTAATAGTCCATTGTATATATATGCCACCTCTTTATCCATTCATCAGTCCATGGACATTTGGGCTCTTTCCATAATTTGGCTCTTATCGATATTGCTGCTATAAACATTGGTGTCCATGTATCACTTTGTAGGGTAGTTCTATTTTGAACTTTCTGAGGAATCTCCACCCTGTTTTCCACAGTGGCTGCTACAGTTTGCATTCCTATCGAAAGTGTAAGAGGGTTCCCCTTTCTCCACATCCTTGACAACACCTGTTGTTTCCTATGTTGTTGATGTTAGCTATTCTGACGGTGTGAGGTGATATCTCATTGTAGTTTTAATTTGTATTTCCCTGATGATCAGGGATGTTGAGCATCTTTTCATGTGTCTGTTAGCCACCAGCATATCTTCTCTGGAAAAATGTCTATTCATGTCTTCTGCTCATTTCTTAACTAGATCATTTGTTTTTCGGGTGTTGAGGTTTTGGAGGAGTGTTTTTTTGGTGTGCTTGTTTCTTTCAGTAGGCTCTACACCCAGTGTGGAGCCCAACTCCGGGCTTGAACTCAAGATTGTGCCATCAAGACCTGAGCTGAGATCAAGACTCTGACACTTGACCAGCTGAGCCACCCAGGTGCTCCTGAGTGTTGGGTTTTATAAATTCTTTATGTATTTTACACGCTAACCCTTTATCTGATATGTCACTTGCAAATACCTTCTCCCATTCCAAAGGTTGCATTTTAGTTTTGTTGATTATTTCCTTCACTGTGCAGAAGCATTTTATCTTGATTTCTTATTTTTTTTTAAAGAGAGATATATACAATGTAGCCATTTAATCAAAAAGAATTCTGAGAAAAATCACCCCACTTGAGGACTTGTAAGTAGACAATGCAATCTTGCAAATTACTATTCTACTTGCTCAGGAAAAGTGGTGATTTATTAAAAATAAATGTAAAAAAATCAATTAGTACCTATGCTAAGCACTTGGTAAGATCAGAGAAGATACCCTTTTTTGGACTGGGCCTAAATTTGGTTCTTTTAAATAAATTATAGGAGAAAGTTTTAAAATGCCAAAAAGACTCAGAAACCAGTAAAAAGAAACTTTTAAATTAAAAAAAAAATTTAATGTTTACCTATTTTTGAGAGACAGAGAGAGAGAGAGAGAGAGAGTGGAGGATGGGGCACAGAGACAGGGAGACACAGAATCTGAAGGAGGCTCCTAGCTCCAAGCTACCAGCACAGAGCTAGATGCGTAGCTCGAATTCACAAAACTGTGAAATCATGGCCTGAGCTAAAACCAAGACTTGGACATTTAACCAATTGAGCCACCCAATTGCCCTAAACACAGTATTTCTTACCTGCAGTTATTTTTCCCCCCGCTTCGAGGGAAGAAAGCCTCTGGCCCTTTTTAAAACTTCTGATGCAGGAGCACCAGGCTGGCTCAGCCGATGAAGCATGTGACTCTTGATTGTGGGATGGTGCGTTTGAATCCCACATAGGGTGTAGAGGTTACTTAAAAATAAAATCTTAAAAAAAAAAATTCTGATGCAGAAAAAATGGGCCACAATAACATCTGATTGTGGTTCTATTACCTTATTAAGAAGGGTTTGGTAGATGGGTCTGTCTCTATTCTTTAGTACAAATGTTAGTATTTCTATTATTTCAAATATTAGCACAATATTAATATAGTGCAGTTTATACTAATGGTACAAATATGAGTAATTTCCCATAGGAGCTTTGCAAATATCACACATTCCATTTGTGGTGATAACGCAAACTTGTTTTTCCAAAAAGAATACACACAGATCTTGATGAGACTTGCTTAAGAAAGCTAGCTAACAATCATAGTTTTGTATTTCAATTTTTTTTTCTCAAAAGAGGAGGGGAAATGAATGTATAATGAGTATCAATAAGCTCAGGACTATTAGAAGCAATTTTACCAAAGATCTTCTGGAATAGAACTCCAATATATAAATAAAATCTTTATATTATATGTAAATTGACTTTATGTAAATAGATTTACTTTCCGTGTTGCTAGGGTCATTCCTAGTTAAAGGGTCCCTGTGGGAAAAAAATTTTAATCAAGGAATCTTTTTGTGATATGAATCTCCTTAACTGAACAACTTGGATGTATACTGAATTTTATTACTAGAGAATTCATCAATGGATAAGTGAATTGTGGTTCACTATGCAATGGTCTAGTATGCTGAATGAAATACTATTCAGCAATGAAATGGACCAAACGACTGACTGAGAAACTGCCTGCCATGGCAGCTGTCCCTCAAAAGACCATTATCTTTGTGTGCCCATCACCAATGTGTGACCACAAAAAACCCACACACAAACACCCATAGATCCCAACTTGTTCTGGGAAATGACTGACCACAGAAAACCCTCCACCTAACACTGAACCCTCCTTCATCTTTTGAAATGTCCCCAAACTTCTCACTTGCCCTCTTGCAAGTAATCAAGGACTGCCAAATAGCTAAAAACCAATGAGAAAGTCTCCCCGCTTCCCCAAATCCCACATTAATAGAATACTTGCCAATCAGGGGCTGTCTCAGTATTTCCTCTTTTTGCTCCATAAAACTTATTTTCCCTTCCAATGCATCTGAGCCCCTGCTGAAACAAAAGTGATGACAGATGGGTTCCCTTGCCAAGAGTAAATGAATAAACAGTTTTTGTTAATTCTGTCTCAGACTTGGTTTTATCTTTGACGTGATAGACACAAGAACATGGATGAATCTCAAAAACATGAAATTGAGTGAAAGAAGCCAGACACTGTATGATTCTATTTATATAGAATTCTGGAGCAGGCAAAACTGAGCTGTGATGATAGAAATCGAGATAGAGGTTGTCACTGGGAGTGGAACTGACTGGAAAAGACCAGAGGGATCTTTTTGGAATGATGGAAATGTTCTATATTTTCATTCAGGTGGTACTTACACTGATATATGTGTTTTTCAGAGCCCATTGATCTATACGCTTAAGGCTTGTACATTTTATTGGGTGCAAATTGTACCTCAGTTTTGAAAAGTAAGAATGTCTCTGATTTGGAAGAGTAATAGGTTTCAGTATCCACCTATAACTGACTTAGAGGAACCAAAGCTCATTCTGTGCCCTATAAGGAAATGCACCATGTCTCTAATAAACTCCAACTTTTGTACCCCAAAGATGGCAACAGAGGAAGAATTCCTAGAATGAAAATCATAATCACTACTGTTTCTGGAACTCTTACCATGCTCTTCACATACATAATCTCATTTAATCCCTCTGAGGTAGTATTGCTTTTATCCTCAGATAAGAGAAAACATAGGCCCAGAGAGGTTGACTAATCTTCTCAGTTTACTTGTAAGGTGGACCTAGTAAGTGGAGAAGTCAGTATGAAACCCAAGCAACTTGATCCCATAGTCTATGATTTTATCATCATGCTATGTTGGAGAAGAGCCTGTTGGACACCATAACCTTAGCTTTGACCTCAAAACTCATTTTCTTTTGGGGAATTCTCATTAGTCTGCTGTTACAAGACACTGAAAAATAATATGACATTTCTATCTCTCACAACAGTCCGAGTGATGGTTCAGATTGGTAGGCAAATTTGTCTGCATGATCCTTCAGGGATCCAGGCTGATAGCTGCTTGCCGTCTCAATGTGTGGTTTCTAAGGTCACGCTGGTCTTCATCTTTCCAGGCAACAGGAAAGAGAAAAAAATGGTTACTCAAAGTTAGGGATTTTCTCATAAGCAAGTGAGAAGTTGTATAGACCACTTCTGCTCATCCCACTGGGACACTTTAAGCAAAGGGCATACCTAGCTGCAAGGGAAGCTGGGAAATGTAGTCACTAAATATGCAGCTATGGTATAGCATTAGCCTTTTATTATGAAAGAAGCAGAGAATGGATTTTGCTTGGACAGTTAACAGTCTCTGCCATATTACTCTAGACAAATCATTCTTTTTTTAAAGTATTTATTTATTTATTTATTTTGAGAGAGAGAGAGAGCATGTGCATGTTGGGGAGGGGCAGAGAGAGAGAGAATCCCAAGCAGGCTCTGCACTGCCAGTGCAGAGCCCAATGTGGGGCTTGAACCCACAAACCAGAAGATCATGACCTGAGCCAAAGTCAAGAGTCAGATGCTCAACTGACTGAGCTACCCAGGTGTCCCTACATGTATCATTCTTAATTTCCCTAGACACACCTAAGACAAAGCTGGAATGTTAGTAAGATTATACTTTTGGGAATAGTAGAGGAAGAGGAAATAGTGTACAGCATACCACAAAATAATGTGCGCTAAAAGATATTCAGCAATTTGCTTGCTGAAGTCTTTTCCCACCTCCTAGTCTATTTCATGAGGTAAGTATTATCTCAATCCAGGCTCTTTATAGGAGCCAGAGGAGAAAAGAACTACAGTCAAATTTAGCTCAAGTGAAAAGATATCTTTTGGAAAGGACACGTGGGCAATCTAAAAGATATTCTCACATAGGAAATAAAGTAGAATTGATTAAAATACTTAGGAAAGAACTGGAAAAAGAAAGTTCTGGATATTATTCATTCATTCAACAAATATTTATCAAGCATCTATTATGAGCTGCCAGGCACTGTTTTAAGTGATGTAGACACAACAGTAAAAAAAAAAAAAATCTCCCTGAACAAACTTTCTTAATCATAAAGTTTACATTGTAGTAGTGGAGACAGACAATAAACAAAATAAGTGAAACATATAGCATATCACAAGGTCTTAAAATGTTATGGAGAAAATAGAAAGAAAATGGAAGTAGAAAATGTTAGAATGGTTGTTTGTGATAAAGATTGGTTAGCTGCCACTCAAATCTACTTTTCTCTTCCTCCTGGGAACATAGGTGAATTACATTTCTCAACCTCATTTTGTAGTTAGCTGTTGTCAGGTGACTAAGCTCCACTCAATGGAACATGAGTAGACATGATATTCACCTTCTGAAGGCCTAACGCATAAAACCACTTATACACAATCATCTACTCTTAGCTCATCTGATCACTGAATGGAGAGCGCTCTGGGAACTTATGAAGGGGATGGAACCACAAGATAGGATTCTGGGTCCCAGCGTGACCAAGGTTGGCTTTTCTTTTCAGAAATCCCTAACAGAGCTTTATATGAACAAGAAGGAAATTACTATTTAGTTCAGCTACTGAGGTTTGAAGATTTATATTACAGAACATTATTTACTGTAATATAGTAATTGGTACCAAAAAATATAAGTTATGAGCCATTAAAGGAGACCATAGCCTCAAGAAGGAAGGACCACAGGTCTCTAAATGATTAAGTAGAAGACTACCAACCAACCCAGAGCACCCAATTGGTCTTATGTAACTAGAAATAAATGGTCATTGTGTTAAACCACTGAAAGGCATCTGTTCAACCACTGGATTTTATCTATTAGAGCAGCTAGCATTACTTCCCCTAACTAATCAGGGATGTTGTATGATCTCTAGTTTCTTTTTGGCTGCATTGTTCTGCCAGTCTCCTGCTTCTCTGAAGACCAGCTCTCTGGGTTCCCTATAATTTTGGCTGGAACATGGCACTTTTATGAAGTCAACTCCAGCCCTGACTATACATGACCTTGCAGTTCAAGTATCCATACTCCTCTAACTGACTCAGACTCTCATTGTCACAATGCCAGCTTCTCAAAAGCAAAAACCTAATTGACCCATCTAGTATTGGACATCCACAACTTGTCCTATGAGCTGTGCTAGGGGAAGGTGATAATGGTGTTTTCCAGGGGCCATGGGCAGAATAATATCTAAATAAAACAGAAAACAAACAAACAAAAATATCCACAATACTGGATAGGAAAGCAATGGTTGCAAAATTTACTATAGACACCATCTTTTCATCTCTTATCCAGAAGCCCACACCTGGACACTACCTGAAAACCTTTAAAATCTATCTCTAACAAGAACAAGACCTCAAATGGGACACATCTTCCCTGTTACATATTCTAACTTCTGGTTCATTGAGTTAAGGTCAATTGGATAAATGACACCGGGAAAAATGGATTCCTTCAAAGAAAACCCTCACTCTCTTCATAGGGGTGTGTTATTCTCTAACATCTGCAACACATTAACCAAATCTGGATTCAATACCATAACCCCAACATCACAAAAGAATTATATGTAGAGCAACAGGCAAGGCATGTATTTTGATCATTGTGAATTACTCTTAATTGCCTTTATCATTAGTTTCCTCTATTGTACTTAAGACTTGGGGAAAAATATATTATTCTCACTTTTTAAAAAACATTATGTTTTTACATTAATTTATTTTTGAGAAACAGAGCATGAGCAGGGGGAGGGGCAGAGAGAGAGGAAACACAGAATCTGAAGCAACCTCCAGGCTCTGAGCAAGCAGTCAGCACAGAGCCCGACATGGGGCTTGAACCCACAAACCATAAGATCATGACCTGAGTCGAAGTTGGACACTTAACTGACTGAGCCACCCAGGAGCCCCTTACTCTCACTTTTAATACGAATTCTTGACAGGGAACATTATCACTTCTCCTGAATCTTTCACTGAAAGGTACCCGAGGGCTTGAAATATCAGAACTCCTAAAATCACAATAATCCAAAATCTACAAGGAAATTTCATGCCCATGTACCTGTGAATAGAATTTCTGAACTCCCATGCAACTAGCCAAGATAACAAGGCAAATCCTTTGGGAAATCAAGGAGATTCTTGCCCTCAATGGACTCATTTTGAATTTCTATGGGGCTTTGGGGACTTGCTTAAGTATTATCTGCTGTCACTTCTGGTATTGAGTGCAGGACCACGACACAGGAAAAGGAAGAAAAGGCAAAGGGCACACATGGCAGAGAAAGTTTGTCAGGAGAGAAGAGGAGAGGGACAATAGAGAGAACAAAGGAAACAGGAATTTTTGAAGGATGGGAAGTGAAAGATTACCTACAACATCCCCTTAGGATTCTAAGTGAAGGCCACCACTGGAAGGCCATCCCAGTTTAGCCTGAGATGATGTTTTTCTCAGCTTTCTCTATATTCTTCACCCTCCTCCAACCTCACTGTGGGCAGACACACACACACACACACACACACACTCACCACCTTACTATATTCTAATATGCATTTCCCAACACCAATTCGCTTCAGTGCTTTGTACTCTCTTTGTTCTAATTTTTTTTACAAGTTTTAAAATGCCTCCAAAATTATTTTTTAAAGACTCAGAGGAGCGCCTGGATGGCTCATTTGGTTAAGCATTCAACTCTTGCTCTTGGCTCACAAGATCGTGGGTTCAAGCCCTGCATCAGACCTTAGAGCCTCCTTTAGATTCTCTCTCTCCTTCGTTCTCTGCCCCTTCCCCCCTCCCTCTCATTCCCTCTATCTCTCACCCCCCTCCGCCTCTCTCCCAAAAATAAATAAGGGGTGCTTGGGTGGCTCAGTCAGTTAAGCATCCGATTTCGGCTCAGGTCGTGATCTCACGGTTCATGAGTTCCAAACCCCACGTCTAGCTCTGTGCTGACAGCTCAGAGCCTGGAGCCAGCTTCATATTCTGTGTCTCCCTCTCTCTCTGCCCCTCCCCTACTCACACTCTGTCTCCCTCTTTCTCAAAAATAAGTAAACATTAAAAAATTTTAATAAAAAAATAAACAAATACATAAACTTTTTAAAAAACACTCAGAAAAGTGACAATACTACAAATCACAGTATCAAGGACTTGGAGGCTTTTGACTTGCCAATGGGAATCCCATAGTATTTATATGTCCATCAGTGTCTCCGATTTTGAGTCCTAGTCTACTTTCTTACTTAATAAGACTTTCCTTGTACTGGACCTTTCTATAATATTAACATTAGTATTATAATGTTGTAATACTATAACCTATGGACAAATGTGTCCTGACAAAATTCATAGGTTAAAGCTCTACTCTCCAATGTGATGGTCTTTGGAGATGAGGCCTTTTGGGAGGTAATTAGGTAAGAAGAGTGGAACCCTCAAGAATGGGATTAGTGCCCTTATAAGAAGAGACACAAGAGGGACAATCTCTGTCTCTCTCTCTCTGCCATGTGAGGATACAGAGAGAAGTTGGCCATCTGTAAGCCAGGAAGAGGGATCTCACCAGAAAAATGAATCAGCTGGCTCCTTGATCTTGGACCTCCCAGTCTCCAGAACTGTGAGAAATAAATGTTTGTTGTTTCAGCCACTTAGTCTATGGTATTTTGTTATAGCAGCTCAAACTAAGATAATTAGAGTAAAAGGTACTCAGGGAGCAACAAAATTGTGTCCACTCAATATGAAATTGGGAGAAACAGCCACTTTGTGACTTGTGGATGGCTTATTTCTTGGCCCCCCCAGTATTTCCAGTGTAAGTTAATTTCATGTAATGGTTTTAATTCAGCATTACTGTAATTGACTTGATCTCTTAGGAAACAGATTATAAAAAAAGAAAATTTACCTGAAATATTATCTTCTTTAAATGGATACGGTGATGGTTGTACAATATTATGACTGTGTTTAATACCACTGAACTGTACACTTTAAAATGGAAAATTTTTATATTATATGTATTTTACTACAATGAAAAAAGGCTAAGCTTATATTAAAAATAGGCAAATCAAAGAGAGCAATGGAAAGGAAAAACCACTGATCAATAAACAGTTATATTAGCCAGAATTCTTTGGTTCTCAAGCACAAGAAAGGCAACTCAAATTGGCTTATGCAAACAAACAAACAAACAAACAAAAAAACATTGGCTCATGTAACTGAAAAGCCAAGGAATAATTTTCTATCAACATTTATTCATTTTTGAGAGACAGAGTGCAAGCGGGAGAGGGGCAGAGAGAGAGAGAGACACAAAACCTGAAGCAGGCTCCAAGCTCTGAGCTGTCAACACAGAGCGTGATGCCAGGCTCAAACTCATGAACCATGAGATCATAACATGAGCCAAAGTCAGATGCTCAACCAACTGAGCCACCCAGGTGCCCCTGGAATAATTTTTTTTTTATTTCAGTCATTGCTAGATTGAAATATTCATTGTCATCCTGACTTCTGTCTGCATCTATTGGCTGTGTTTTCCCCTATGCTAGGTTCATTCTTATGCAGTTTCTCCCTAGATAATGGTGAAAGTGACTACCCAAGGCTCCAGGCTTATATCCTAGCACGTTAGCAAACACGGGAAAAGGAGAGTGATCTCTCCCAAAAGTTCCAATAAAAATTCTGGAGCTAAAATGGCCTGGCTTGGATCAGAACCATTTCCTGAGCCAGTTATCTTGTCTAGGGGGATGCAATGCTCTAATTACTTAAGCCTGGGATAGGTTATCACCTTTAGAGCAAGGAGATAAAATCAGCCCAACCTAAACCAACTGAACTGAGAGTGGGGGAGAGGCGACTCCCTAAGAAAATTAAGTCCTGTTACCAAATGGGAGGAAAGACATTGGGCAGGCAAAAAACACAGATGTCCAGAAAGGGTACAAAATAGACACTGGGACATGTTTGCCCCAAAAATAAAATCAATAGAATCATTTACAGACTAAAGACAGAGACAAAATTTTCTAACTTTATTTGATAATATCCCAATTGGATGGGTGTTTGCTTCCTAGTTTTTGATCTTACATCTCTCTACAGCTACCACTCTCTCTGTTTCCCCTCTCCGTTTTGGCCAAGCTTCTTGAAAGACTTTGATATTCCCATTTAGAATTGTTTTCTGGGGACGCCTGGGGAACTCAGTTAGTTAAGCATCCAGCTCTTGATTTTGGCTCAGGTCATGACCTCACAGTTCCTGAGTTGGAGACCCATCTTGGGCTCCACTCCGAGTGTGGAGCCTACTTAAGATTCTCTCTCTCTCTCTCTCTCTCTCTCTCTTTCTCTCCCCTCTCCCTCTGCCCCTGTTCCCCACAGTTCTCTCTCTCTAAAATAATTTTTCAAAAGTAAATAAAAATTTTAAAAAGAATGTTTTCTGAAATGATAAATTGTATCTCCACTCCTCTTGTCCTTTCCACACCCACAAAAGTTAACACAATGGACTCCAAATACTACCAAAATGAGAAGATTCAGTGTGTGAGTTGTAGATTGAATCTGTGTCTTTGGCCTCATACTACATCACCTCCTCAGACTGTTTCTATGGGAGAACAAGCTGACTTTTGCTGGCTGGAGTTACATAAACATACCTTCTGTGTTTTTTCTTGGTGTTCATGGTCACCTTAGAAGAGAGCTACCAAATCAAATAGAGATAATATTAAACTCTCAGCTCTCGGAGTTCCTCCATGTGGTGCTAATAATGCACAATAGCTAGCCCCCTCCAAGCTCATTTGACTTTGCCCTTGCATTATCATTTAAAGCACACACACACTTCTTGGAGAGCCTGGGTGGCTCAGTTGGTTGAGCATCTGACTTCAGCTCAGGTCATGATCTCACAGTCTGTGAGTTCAAGCCCCGTGTTGGGCTCTGTGGTGACAGCTCAGAGACTGGAGCCTGCTTCAGATTCTGTGTCTCCCTCTCTCTCTGCCCCTCCCCTGCTCATGCTCTGTCTCTCTCTGTCTCAAAAATAAATAAAAACATTAACAAAAAATTTAGAAAGCACACACGCTTCTTAATGTCTGACCTTGACCAGAAAGCACACAGATGACCAAGAAGATAGATTCACAATGGCAATCATCGTCACTGAGCACAGTCACATGATTAACAGAAATAGAACTTGAATCCTCCCCCCCACCCCCAAATTTCTTTATTTTCCTTCTTCACAAAACTAACTGGAAATAGAACCACATGATTTAAGTACTGAGCAGAAATATCACTTTGTCGAGATAACATATTGCCTTTGCCCCCATGTTCAATAGAGGTTCTTGTCACCATCATTCCATTAAGCCAAACAATGTCAGGAAAAGGAAGGCTGACACTTAAAGCCGCATTTAAAACCTGTAAATGCTATCTGGGATATGTTTGTGAGGCAGAACAGAGAGGGATGGTCTTTTCTCACTAACAACCTACTAACCCCAGGAAAAATTCACCTAGCTTCACCTGGGAACCAGAGAAGAGCAGAGAATTTCAGCATTCCATTAAAATACCGGTAAATTTGGAGACCAGAAATTGCCAGGGAGGTGAGGTCATTATGCAGGCCTTGGAAGAGGAAATGTCCCAAATGAACTCACAGTCATTGGAAAGAATTTTAAAAGGGAGAATCAGATAGAAAAGAGAAAAAAAATAGTCAAAGAAGTTAATAGTAGACAAGCAGGTATATTTGTCATTCAATCCAGGAGAGATTAAACAAAAAACAAAAAACCGAAGTCAAGGGATGCCTGGGTAGCTCAGTTGGTTAGGCCTCTGACTTTGGCCCAGGTCATCGTATCATGGTTCATGGGTTCAAGCCCCATGTCGGGCTCTGTGCTGACAGCTCAGAGCTTGCATCTTGCTTCAGATTCTGTGTCTCCCTCTGTCTCTTCTCATCTCCCATTTGGATTCTCTCTGTCTCTCAACAATAAATAAACATTAAAAAAAATTAAAAAAGAAAAACTTGAAGCCAAATAGATATCGTGTCTATTGGGGGAAGAAGTAATTGAGACATGGTGAAAGGGGGTTCAGAAAACAAGAGGATTCTGGCATGCTCTAGCATGAAGTCAAAGCCCTGTCACTTAGCATTGGGAGGGGAAGAGAGAAGCAGACTGGGGAATCACTCCCTCAGTCTAATGCATAGAATCCATTAAGACTGTTCTTTGTTTTTCCATCTCAAACTTACAAATTCCTCTGTGTCCCTTGTAGTATTGTAGCAGCTGGAAGCAGATCTGAACTACTGCATGTTGGTTCTAGAGAATGTCATGATCAGAATTTACATTTCAGAGAGATCACAGAGATCCTGCAGCCCTACACCTAGAAAATGGCAGGCACATAGTATGTATTCAATAAATGTTGAATAGTTGAGTGTTGTAGCAGATGCAGCCACGGCCTTGATCTTGTCCTCTTGGCCCAGCCTGAGGTCACCAGAAATCTTGGTTATGAAATCTCGTACTTGCTCATGGCTTCTGTTGTGTGGGTCTTGGTCTATCGGTAGTAATGCGTTGGGCTAGAAATGCCCGAGGTGCTCACCTGGGCCCATCCTACCTGTGGCAGTCCCCATGGGAATTTTTTTTAATGTTTATTTTTATTTATGAGACAGAGAGAGAGAGAGACAGAGCACAAGCAGGGGAGGGCAGAGAGAGAGGGAGACACAGGACCTCAGGCAGGCTCCAGGCTCTGAGCTGTCAGCATAGAGCGCGACACGGGGCTCGAACTCACAAACCATGAGATCATGACCTGGGCCGAAGTGGGAAGCTTAACTGACTGAGCCACCCAGGCACTTCCCCCCAACCCCCACCCTCTGGGAATTTCTGACCAGACTCAACGTTGTGGCTGGACTGGCCCTTGTGGTTCTCATTATGACTGCACCAAAAAAGAGCAGCAGGATGGAGCTGGGCTCTGCCTTTGTTAGGATCTACCTAGGGTTGCTCAGGTTCTCTCTTTATTGGCAAATGTAAAATGTAAGAATGGGACTCAGGATGCAGGGAGGGAGAAGCGGGGGCCACCCAGGTGGTCAGTTACCCAGGTTACCCAGGGCATTCCTAAAAGGGGAACCTGATGGGTGGGGGTGGCCTGGTTTCTTGACTGGTTGGTTTGCTAGTAGCTGTATCCTACAGCCAGCAATGTGTTTATCAGGATGAGTGTCTTTGAAATGGATACCTTGGCAATTAAAAGCTTAATGTCAGGCACATCCACCACAGCTTCCCAGCATTTCTTGCCTGCAGGAGCTGTTCAGCCTGGGCACAGAGTAGATCACAAGTGCCACAGAAATGATCCTCAACTAAAGAGAGGCAGTAGTTGGTGAATTAAAAAAAATCTCTTGCTCTGGGTATGGTCTGCAGGGTCTCCCAGTGGGTCCCTCATGGGCAGACCATTGTCACCACTGTAACCTGCTCACTGAGGAACATTTATTGACTTTCCTCTCTTTGTCTTACTTCTCCAACCTTTTTAATATGCTTCCTGGGATACCCTCTGAATAAACTACTTGCACCCAAATCATTGTCTTAAAATTGCCTTTTGGATGGTTCAAAAACTAAAAAAACAAATTACTAGTAATCTAGTAAGCCAAGGGACTTTCTCTTATTATGCCCCTGACCTTGTAATTCCTTTTACAGAGTCTGTGACCTCTGGGCTCTAAAGTTATTAGTCAGGGAGAAATGTGGCTTTGAATCCCATGAGACAAATTTTGTTATTCATCAGAGTGAATAAAGATTGAATAATAATCAGATTCTGTTGGTTATAAAGCCAAAGCAAAATATTCATTTACCAAACATTTTTGAGAAGTCTGAATACCAAACTGTTGAACCAATCATTTATAATCCATTTCCAAGAGACTTGTATTAATTCTAGTATTAATTCCCTACGTAGACCCAACTTATTCTTACCCAAATTACCTACCCTCTCAGCAGCTCCATTTTTCTTATTTGTGGAATGGAGATAATCATGCTCGCCAGCTCCTTCACAAGGACACTGTGAGGATTAATGAGTTAATGCCAGGAAGCACGTTTCTGCCTTAGACGAATGTTGCTATATAAATGCAAATTATTGTATTACAGCTAGGCTTACATGTGCTAATGCAATAAGTTTTAGATCCTAGCTTCTTTCATAACACTGAGAAATAATTCTCCTCTGAACACAGCTTTCTCAATTTTGTTTTGTCCAAGAGAAAAAGCAATCAGTGTGAAGGGTAGCCAGGGATGATAGAGTTGCTCCTCATACTTTTTCCCAGACCCTCTCCCTGTCTGCTAATTGCTCAGTGATTGTGTGTCTACTCTCTCCTCAGCTACGTGCAGGGATCATCCCTCTCTCACCTGCTGTGTGACCAGGTGTTCCCATCACTCCTGGAACCCTTTGTGGCTTATTTAAATGAACTGTCTGCTTCTATTAAAAGAAAATCATCCTATATCTTACTTTTTGAATTCTCACAGAATCTTTCTTTCTCCTAATTCACCTCTCTGAAGCCTGACTCAGTAGATTCTGGGCAGTGGTCAAAGAGGAGAGGAGTAAAGTCTTTAGTATTCCATTGATCATATTATCCTCCTGCATAACACTTGGGCAACTTTCCATGACCTGCAGGATGACGTCCACACTCCTCAGTCTGGCACTCTGCCTTGTCCGTTCCTAATTCGACCGAAAGGCTCTTTCATCCCTCTCTGTCACTATTATCCTGCACAAAAAGAACACCCTTCTCTTATCTACCTTACAGCTCAGAACACCTGGATTTAATCCTGTTTGGGTCCTTACTACCTGTGTGATCTTGCATAAATTCCTTTTTAGCTTACATTTTTTTTTTATCAACATGTATACATGTGGTACAAAATTCAAAGGTACAAAAAGTGTAAAAGCAAGTCCAACGATCTGCTGTCTGCAAGCTGAAGAGCCAGGAAAGCTGGTGGTAGAATTCATTCCGACACTGCAGGCCTCAGAACTGGGAAGACCGCTGGTGTAAGTCCTGGAGTCCAAAGGTGTGAGAATCAGGAACTCCAATGTCCGAGGATGAGAAGATGGACCTCCCAGCTCAAGAAGAGAGAGCAGGAATTTGCTGTTCTGCTGCCTTTTTGTTCTATTTCAACCCTCAACAGGTTGGGTGAGACCCACCCACATTGGTGAGGGGCATCTTCTTTACTCAATTTACCAACTCAAACGCCAATCTCTTTTGGAAGGCACCCTCACAGACACATGAATAAGGTTTTATTAGGTATTTGGGGATTTCTTAGCCAAGTCAAGTTGACAGATAAAATTAACCATCGCAGCATATTATACAAATGAAAGGTACTAATATTGTTACCTAGCTATATCGTGTGGGTGTGTGTTTCATCTCTACACTGTCACACATGTTCTTCCCTAACTCCTCCCAACGCTCCAGCTTTACCTCAGGTGTCTCTTATCCTTATTCTCAATGCTCCAGTCACTTTGAAATTTTAATATCTAGTTTTTGTTGCCTAATAAGAACAAGGATTTATAGTCTTTTTTTATTTCTTAAATTTTTTTTGATGTTTATTTATTTTTGAGAGACAGAGAGACAGAGTGTGAGCAGGGGAGGGGCAGAGACAGGGGGAGACACAGAATCGAAGTAGGCTCCAGGCTCTGAGCTGTCAGCACAGAGTCTGATGCGGGGGCTCAAACCCACAAACTGTGAGATCATGACCTGAGCCAAAGTAGGACGCTCAACTGACTCAGCCACCCAGGCGCCACTATAGTCTTTTTTTAAAGTACAGAGGGTGGGCAAAAAGGGGGAAGGTGATCAAAAGGTGATCAAAATTCCAGTTATAAGACAAATAAGTCCTGGGGATGTAATGTACAGCATGGTGACATAGTTAACAATACTGTATTGTACATTTGAAAGTCGCTGAGAGAGTAAATCTTAAAAGTTCTCATCACACATACAGAAAGTGTAACTATACATGATGATGGGTGTTAACTGAACTATATAATTATTTCACAATATATACATACATAAAATCATTATGTTGTACACCTAAAACAAATACAATGTCATATGTCAATTATATCTCAGTAAAAACAGTTTTATTTTGAGCCAAGTAGCACTATACATTTTCAAAACATTAAACAACAGTTCCCGAGTTACTGGACTCATAGTCCTACCCCACCTATGGCTCTTTCGAGTGTTTTATTTTTTGTGGTATTTGCAGATATTATTATCACAATGTTCTGTTCTTGATTTATTAATTTCAGATATTATCTGTGAATTCCTCATGGAATGTATTCCTCAATGGAATTTCCTCATGGAAAATAAGGATTTAACATTCATAAGCCATCATTCCTAACAGTTCTCCTCTGATAATACCAGGAATTTAGATATATCACAACTTAAAAAACAAATATTGTGATTTCTTTACTGTGATTATGTAATTATTGTTCACTACTAAACCCAAAGTATAATTTGATTACATTTTATTGTCTTTTTAAGTTTATTTATTTATTTTGAGAGAGGGAGAGAGAGTGCCCATGAGCAGGGGAGGGACAGAAAGAGAGGGAGAGAGAGAATTCCAAGCAGGCTCCACACTGTCAGCCCAGAGCCCCACATGGTGCTCAATCCCATGACCATGAGATTACAACCCAAGTAGAAATCAAGAGTCAGATTCTTAACCCACTGAGCCACCCAGGTGCCTGATTTCTGGTCTTATCTGGAGTTAATAGTTGATTCTTCCATTCCTTTGCTTAAAGTAAATGGTATACATATAATCTTTTTCTTCCCAACTCTTCACAGAATCATAAAACCCACTTAAGGGGTGCCTGGGTGGCTCAGTCGGTTAAGTGTCGACTTCCACTCAGGTTGTGATCTCAGGGTTCATAGGTTTGAGCCCCACATCAGGCTCTGTGCTGACAGCTGGGAGCCTGGAGCCTGCTTCAGGTTCTGTGTGTATCTCTCTCTCTGGCCTCCGCTGCTCACACTCTGTCTCTGTCAAAAATGAATAAACATTAAAAATAAATAAACAAGGGCACCTGTTGGGATGAGCACTGGGTGTTGTATGGAAACCAATTTGACAATAAATTTCATATTTACAAAAGATAAAAATAAAAAAATAAAAATAAATAAACACGACCCACTTAATAGTATTTTTCATATCCTCAAATGCATCAGTGCTGGTGTGCATGCATCTGTGTTTTCTTAGAGCTTACTAGTCATCTACTCCAATCTAACTAGTTGTTCTCTAGGCTTTTGGCAAAACTGTTATCCCAGGACTTTCTTTCTTACTTTTTTTTTTTAGTCCTAGGACTTTCTTTTCTCATCACCTAGGGCGTTCTCTCTCTCTCCTTTTTTAAGACTTTATACCAACATGGGGCTCAAACTAATGACCCCAAGATCAAGAGTCACACATTTACAGACTGAACCAACAAGCCAGGGACCTGTCAGGAGTCCTCTTTATCCCTATTCTATGTTGTATCTCCTATTTCTTTTGATCCCATGTCTACCTCCTTTTTTTTTTTTTTTTTTTTTTTTTTTTGGAAATGTACTTCATTTTGAAGGAATATACCATGCAGAAAGTTCCTGAGAAACAGGGTTTGGGAGGTAAATGCTTATGTCTGAGAATATCTTTTATTTTCCCGTCACCATTTCTTAAAATTTTTTAAACATTTTTTTAAGTTTTATTTATTTATTTTTGAGAGATAGAGCGAGCACAAGCTAGGTAGGCACAGAGAGAGAGGGGAGACACAGAATATGATGCAGGGCTCAAACCCCTTGAACCCTGAGATCATGACCCGGCCAAAGTCAGATGCTCAACTGACTGAGCCACCCAGGTGCCCCTCCCATCACCATTTTTGATAGTTTATCTGGGTAGAGAATTCTAAGTCAAAAATATTTTTCCCTTAAGATTTTGAAGACATGTCACCTCTGCTTTCTTGCTTCCGGTGTTGGTAATAAGTACAGCATATTTCTAATTCTTGACCCTCTGTAGATTTTAGCTTTTTCTTTATTCCAGTGAGGATGATTCTGGGAAGACAGCAGCAGCAGAAGCATTTTGAATCTCTCCAAATCTTCACTTAAAAACAGAGTAATTAAAGGGAACACAAACAAACAAACAAAAAACTAAGAGATATCCCCTGAACCCCAAAGTACAAGCAGGTGAGAACAAAATAGCAGCCGTCAGTCATAGGACCTGTAACAGCATCTGCGTTTATGCAGGAGAAAAGCAGGGGCAAGCAATGGTATTCTGAAAGACCTGAAAATAGGAGAGCCCCATGGCTAACAGGTATTCATCGGAAAGCACAGTGAGTCAAATTTAGAACAACATCTGAACATGGGAAAGGTTTTGTCCACTCCAGCAGCAGGTGAGAACAGTAAATGTCTCCCTTGTAAAATAAGCTGGACAAAACAAATATTAAAACTATAAGTCAAGACATCTTGTCTAAAAAAAGAACAGCCAAAAAATAAAAACCCTTAAAACCACGTGTTGAAAGAGTGTGCCTCATATCTAATTATATCAACCTGAAAATCACCAGCCCAAGACATATTCTAATAAAATTATTGGACTTGAAAGAAAAATTGTTTGGGCAACTAGGCACAAAGAGCAATTGATATAAAGGAAAGAAAATTAAACTATCATCAGACTTTTGTCAGCAACAGATTATGCCAAAAGAAATGGAGTGTCTTTAAAATACTTAAGAGCAGAAAATGTGTAAAGGATTTTATATCCAGCAAAAATGACTTTCAAATAAAAAGGGGCAGAGGTGGACTATTATTAACACACATAAACTCAGACTTTCTTGTGTGTTGTTTTCACGGGCCCTTACTGCGGAATCTACTAGAGGAGAGCTTTGAACAACCAACGTAACTGGAATACTCACATAAACCAAGACTATATCTAATACTTCAGCTAGGTGTTTCTTCATGCATTATCCTGGGAATTTGAAGGATGGTTTCAATCTTAAAACTTAGTTCAGAGAAATGTTCTTGTATTATTCATTTGAAAATCCCCTCCCCTAAAATAGGTAGGGAGAGGGTGTCTGGCTTGCTCAGTAGGTAGAATGTGCAACTCTTGATCTCAGAGTTGTGGGTTTTGAGCCCCAATTGGGTGTAGAGATTACTTAAAAATAAAATCTTTTTTTTTTTTCTTTAGAAAGAGAGAGAGTGTGTGTGATCGGGGGAGAGGAGCAGAGGAAGAGACAGAGAATCTTAAGCCAGCTCTACACTCAATGCAGAACCTAATACAGGGCTTGATCCCATGACCCTGGGAATCATGACCTGAGCCGAAATCAAGAGTTGGATGTTCAACCGACTGAGCCACTCACATGCCCCAAAAATGAAATCTTTTAAAAAAAGGAAAAAGAAAATGTATTCCCCTATATATATATATATTCTCTTTCTGAAACTCCTATACATCAGTTTACCATATGCTCTGTCTCTTTTCCGTTTTGTTGTACATTTTGAGAGTTTCTTGACTTTATCTTCCAGTCTCTATACTGAAAGTTTTTATTTTTCTTTTAAAGATTTTAAGTAATCTCTATACTCATTGTAAGACTCAGACTCACAACCCGAGATCAAGAGTTACATGCTGTACGAACTGATCCAGTCAGGCACCCCTGAAAGTTTTTACTTAATCTCTCATCTTTTTAATTTCTAAATGCTCTTCCTTCCATTTAAAAAAAAAATTTTTTTAACATTTATTTATTTTGAGAGACACAGAGAGACAGATCACGAGCAGGGGAGGGGCAGAGAGAGAGGAAGACACAAAATCTGAAGCAGGCTCTTGGCTCTGAGCTGTCAGCACAGAGCCTGACATGGGGCTCGAACTCACAAACTTTAAGATTATGACCTGAGCCAAAGTCAGACGCTTAAATGACTGAGCCACCCAGGCACCCCTCTTCCTTCCATTTTTTTTTAACAGAATTGTGTATTGTTTCATGAATAAAGTATCTTCTCTGATTTCTGTGACAATATTATACTTACAAGGTTTTTCTTTTGCTCTTTATAGTATCTGTTTCCTTTGAGTGATTTTTCTAGTCTTTGTATTTCATGATACTGGTTTTCTTCCAATGTATGAAGACCCATGATTGTCCCCTCATATTAAATTGGAATATTACAAAGCTGACTGAAGTTCTGTGAGCATAGACTGGTTTGACCACTGTAGGCATTTAGGCAAGGACCCTAGTGATTTAAGAGACCTAAAAATATCAATTCTTGTAACTTTTCCTCTGGGACCATTCTGTTTCCCTAGAGAAGTGCCTTGTGTTTTTTTTCTACCTAGGAAGTATAACCTTGATTGCTACCATTCTGGGAGATGAACAGGGAAAGGTGGTTGGTTGGGTGGGGTGGGATGTCTGCCTTTCAATATGCAAATTCTTACTTATTCTGTTTTTTATCAGTCCTGCACGTGACTGTCTTTAATGCTGCCTGGTGTCCTCAAGCATGGAACTTCTCTAATTCAATTTCTCCAGATTATAAACCTCTGGTATCCTGCAGAGGCTGGAGGAAAGTTGTCACCTAGCTATGAAACATGGGGAAACAGAACTGGAATCTATTTATATACAGATTTTTAGCTGATCATTGGTTTTAACCCCATCACTTACCCTTACCTTCCACTGCTCCTAGTGAGTGCCTCCAGGGACTGACACTTTCTGTGTTTTTTTGGGAAATGGACTTGCTCCTTTTTGTCATCTTCCTTATGCAAACATGTAAGGGTTCAGCCTTCTCTGTTCTGTTAATGTTATTAATCACTCCCCCCCCCCCCCGCTTACTATCTTCCAGAAATTTGTTGACATACTATTGTTGTCTCTGTTTTTCTTTATCCTTGTGAGTTCTTATATTTCAAATTCATTTTCTGTCATTTTATTGGGGAATTGGAAGGAAGCAGCTGTAAACAAACCTGTTCAATGTGTGCTTAAAAGGGAGTCTTCCTTTCTATTGCTTGAATTAAAGTATTGTGTTACTTTCTGTAGCAGGTTTTCACACATGCTGTTTCCTCTCTGTAAAAGACTCATTGTCCTTCCTTCACTCTGGAATACCCATTCAACTGATGTAGTGGGTTGAATTGTGTCCCTGCAAAAGATATATCTGAGCCAGTACCTGTGAATGTGACCTTATTTGGAAATAAGACCTTTGCACATGTAATTAAGTTACAGATCTCAAAATGTTACAGATCAGTCTTAAGGAGTGATTTTCTCATAAGAGAAAGAAGAGGGAGATTTGTGACCCACATGATGAGGTTTTGAAATGGTAGGGATTTGGAGCTGATGGCCAAGAAAGAATTCTTGGAGACATCTTTCGTGCAAAAAGGTGATTTTATTAAAGCACAGGGACAGGACCCGTGTGCAGAAAGAGCTTCACTGGGGTTGTGAAGAGTGACTGGTTATATGCTATGGAGTTGGGGAGGTAAAGGCAAACAGGAGGCCTCCAGAAGGACTCTGATATGCTTAGGAAGATTCCTAAAATGCCAGGGCCTTACTATTGTCAAGCTAAGGTTGTTTTCCTTCCAGTAAGGCATTAACAAAGGGCAGTAGGGGGTTCCTGGAGAAATGTTATACTCCAAATTTGTCTCAAGTATTTGTCAATGGGCTGCGGGTTATAAGGAAATTTAATTTTACCTGCCATTTCCTTCTTGCCTTTGTTCTCCATATCATCATGGAGGGGAGGGTGATATTAGAGCTCCAGGAAAATGAGTCTATAGGTTTTTGGAAATTAGGCTATTGGTAAGATTGCCTTTTTCTTGTAATTTACTAAGATATTTATAAACTGATGGAGACTCATGTCCTGCATGACTGTGATCTCTATCAGTAAACTATTTGTTTTCCCCTTTTCTTTGTTCTTGGGCAGCAAGAGTTGCCTGAGGAATATCACACATAACCCACCTGGAGCTGGGGTTGTGTGCTAGTTTGTACTTTGCCCCCCCACTTGCCTTATGCTCCCTCATCACACAGACAGAGAAGATCCAAAGGGCTCTCTGTGAAGACAGGAGCAGAGAGTTGAGGGATGCAGCCACAAGCCATGGAATTCCAGGAGGCAGGAGAAGCTAGAAGAGGCAAAGGAGTATTCTCCCTCTGAGGCTTCAGAGGGAGCACGCTCCTGCCAACACCTTGATTTTGGACTTCCGGGCTCAAAAACTGTAAAAGAATAAATTTCCATTGTTTTAGGCCATTAATTTTGTGGTTATTTGTTGTGGTGGCTCTAGGACACTAATACTCCTGGTAAAAACCATCTACACGTAAGCTAACAAGTGACACATAACCTCTACATCCAGAAATCAGACACTGAATTAAAGAGCTAGAACAAGCTGTAATATATAATGTGATAAATGCCAAAGAAGAGGTAAATGTGCAGGGAAAAATTTAGCTGAAGAGACCAGGAAAGTCTTTGTAAAGGAGGTGACCTTTAGGCTCTCTATCCCCCCCCCAGAAACCACAGCATCTATCATGATGGAAGCAAATAAACATTTTTGGTGGTGGTCATGATAGCTCCTTTAAGAGCTAATCATTTATTGGACACTGTGGTTAAGTTGTCTTCTCCTCTGTCTCATAATCAAGACTTGAAGCAGCCAGAGGCAGATGTAACATAATACTCCCACTGTATCTCTGGTTGGGAAAAAAAAATTAGTGACCTTGTGGGCTTCTGTGTTTATAAGTTTTAATCACAATTTTACCAAGGATTCCCGAGGCTGGAGCAATGTGTTCTACACCTCTGTTAACCTGTATATGCCCCTAGTTTTGTACCCAGCACAAGTATTTATGGTAGAGGTATGTGTTCATATGATGTAATTATATACTTGTGTGCTTCCCCCACTAATTTGAAAGCCCAGGGAGAAACACTGTGACTTATTCATCACTGTATGCCTCTTCCCTAACAAAATGCCTGGCATACAATAGGAGAACAGCATATCTTTGCTAATTAAATAAAAGTCATTTAGTTAAACTTGCTCTGTCCCTGTAAGTTCTCATTTTGGATAATTTCTAAGAGCTGAACTTTTTTTTTGCACATTTTAGCTCCTGTGTAATTGGAGTATATATATATATATATATATATATATATATTTAATATTTATGGTTTTTTTGAAAGAGAGAGTATGAAAAGGGGAGGGGCAGAGAGAGAAGGAGAGAGAGAATTCCAAGCAAGATCCACGCTGTCAGCGCAGAGCCCAATGCAGGGCTTGATCTCACAAAACTTGAGATGGTGACCTGAGCTGAATTCAAGAGTCAGATGTTCAACTAAGCCACCCAGGTGCCCCTAAGGGTTGAAATTTTTTAAAATTTTCTTTAGTTTATTTATTTTTTGAGAGAGAGAGAGAGGGGGTGAGAGAGAATCCCAAGCAGGCTCTGTGCTAGAAGTGTGGAGTCCGATGCAGAGCTAGAACGCATGAACCATGAGATCATGACCTGAGCCCAAATCAAGAGTCAAACTCTCAACCGACTGAGCCACCCAGGATCCCTGAGTTGAACTTTTTTAAACTATGGTTATGTGTGCAGCCATCTAAGATGCCTGTAAATCAGGACTTAAACTGGATGGGTGCTCTTCTGGAGTTCCTGGACTCAATTCCAATGTGTTATGGGTGTGTGTCCCATACACAACACCTACACATTTTTTTGTTTTTTTAAGATTTTATTTTTAAGTAATCTCTATACCCAACATGGGCTCAAACTCACAATCCCAAGATCAAGAACCACATGCTCTACCAACTAAGCCAGCCAGGTACCCAAAATAGCAATTCTTGAACACCAACAAAGTGTCCAAGAATTCAACTCAATTCTGACACTATCTACCTGGAGATAGAATCAGATTCCACAGGTTAAGGGTTCAGTTCTATGAGATGCCCTTCTCCAACCTCGATCTCAGACACCAGTCACAAGCTCCAGGCTGTTATCTGTGTCTCTGACCAACAGGCTACAGATGGAGGTTCCAGCAACCTCCTTCTTAGGTTCAACTAATTTTCTAGAGCAGCTCACAGAACTCAGGGAAATATGTTTACCAATTTATTAAACGATATGATAGAAGATATGAATCAACAGACCAGTCAAGAGATACATAGGGCAAGATCCTAAACAAAGAAGCTTCTGTCCTCATAGAGCTTGGGCCTGACTCAGAGGCATGTGGAAATGTTATGGTTCCTGAAACTCTCTGAAAAGGACCAAAAAGTTATTCTCTTGGGTTTTTATGGAAGCTTCATTACATAGTTGTGATTGACTAAGTCATTGGCCATTGGTTGATTCAACCCCCAGCCCCTCTCTCCTTCCCAGAGGTCTGGGAGTGGTGGGACTAAAAGTTTAATCACAGGGCACCTGGGTGGCTCAGTCGGTTAAGTGTGTGCCTCTTATCATGGTCTCACAATTCATGGGTTTGAGCTCCACATTGGGCTCTGTGCTGACAGTGTAGAGCCTGCTTGGGATCCTCGCTCTCCCTCTCTCTGCCCCTCCCCTGCTCTGTCTCCCTCTCTGTCTCTCTCTCTCTCAAAATTAATAAACTTTTTTTTAAAAATTCAAAAGGTTAATCACAACCTTTAATCATAAGGTTGGCTCTCTTCACTTCCAACCTCTAGCCTTGGTGAGCTCCAAAAGTCACCTTCATTAATAACAAGACACTCATTTCACCTTTATGGCTCTGAAGCATTTTCAAAAACTGTGGATGAAGACCAAATATATCTGAGAAATATATTTTGGTCATCTGAATGATCGAGTGTATGTATTCTTATAAATCATTATATCACAGGTACTCATTAATTCTCAGATCCACATCCTGCTGTTCTATTTGCTTTGTGTTCCTATAAATAGGTATCGTGTAGAAATTTATCCACAGTGAAACAAAGGACAAGAATAGCCACATCCTTCCTTTATACTACTGTCACTAATGTGGGCACATTAATCCTGATGGCAATTAAATGAGGAATACAAGCATGTGCCCAGAAGAAACCTGCTAGTTGAAGAGTCACAAGGCACACACATACATACACACAAGAGAGAATTCTCATCTCATCAATTCAATAAATAGTGTAAAGGATCTACTGGTTTGGCTATGGTATTGTCCAAATGCCTGTGGTTTGCTCTCCTCTCTCACCCAGAGGTCAAACTGTTACGGAACCTGGTCTAGATCACCCAGCGGAAGAACTAAGCAGCACTCAGAGATCTTGGAAGGCAGGAGGTTTATTTCACACCGGCGGGCTCAGAGGAGATCACTCTCCCAAGGTCTGAGTCCTGAGTGTAAGCATGGGGGACAATTTATTGTCTGTTACTTCTGCATTAGTAGTAATTTAGCACGCAGGAGAGGCGGGGCAGAAAGAAGAACCCGGAAGGGGAGTTTTCGGGTGGGGACTGGAATTTCCCTATCAGTCCTGTGGGCCATCTCATAACATAATTTTTCCCTATCAAAACTACCCAGGTAATGAGGAAAACCTCTTGGAAGAACTAAAAGATATACCTCTATGCCTCTTTGATCAGTGTAGTGGACATTTTTGGGTTTGTACCCAGATTCTGTTCAGGTTCCTTGAGAACCTTCTATTCTGCAGAAGTGGCCTCAGTGTCCCTGGCCAGAAGATAGCAGCCCACCCCTTGCCTAAAGACTATAGAAGGCTTCATGGGGCTTCTGGGTGGCTCAGTCAGTTAAGTGCCCAACTTTGATTTCAGCTCAGGTCATGAACTCATGGTTCATGAGTTCAAGCCCTACATCAGGCTCTGAGCTGACAGTGTGGAGTCTGCTTGAGATTCTCTCTGTCTCCCTTGCTCTCTGCCCCTCCCCAGCCAACATGTGCTCTCTCTCTTGAAGTAAAGAAATAAACTTTAAAAAATAAATAAATAAAAATAAAGACTACATAAGGCCTCAAATGAAGCAGATGTCCT